>NW_025224966.1:6889125-7287571 GCF_014066325.1 Apis laboriosa
CTCTCTCTCTCTCTCTCTCTCTCTCTCTCTCGTTTCGCGTATCGGGTTTTTAGGCTCCGTTTTTCCTCCCCCTGTGTTTTTCTCGGGCCGCTCGAGCCGTGTCCAGACGGCAAACCCCGTTTGAGCCCCGTGTCTCTTCTCCGCGGTTGAATACGTCTACCTCTTTTCATTGATAATGGACCCCTTAGAAGAAGAAGAAGAAGAGCGGGAAGGTTGCCGCGATTATCGCTCGGCCAATTCTTCGAGGGATGATTGAGATCTTGTGTGGCGATCTAGCGTTACCTCGATGAATTGCCGCCATTGTGATACTTTTTTTTTCTTTTTCTCCTTTCACGATCCTCCTCTCCTCTTCAGAGGATTCCAATTTAGGTACAGTTATAATTTGTATCGATGTATATTATTTAGAAATTTATTTGTTTCTATAAAAATTACGATAATCTACTACGGTCATTTTCTTAGTCATTTTCTTTATTTGTATACAATATATTAAAGAAGAAGAGTTGGAGTTGTTAGAATATATCCACTTTTGTTAATTTTATAATTCGATTGTAATTTCTAAAATGATGAAGATGAAGATTAAATTTAAAATCACAAAATGTAACTTTTTCTCTTCACTCTCCATTTTCACTCACATTTTTCCCTTTACGTATTCGTTCATCATTTGTGAGAAAATTTCATAATACGTCCATTCTTCCAATAATACGCGAATACGCGAAGTCGAGAAAAAAAAAGAGGATATTGGGAACAATTTTGGCCCGCACGTTTTCTTGGAACTGCAATCAAAACCAATCCGGACAAAAACGGATCCCATCGGTGCCCATCAATTCGTTTATTAACGGCGATAGCGCGTCGCTAAATCGACGATCAAAGTATCAAAGCGGCGTGGCCCGAAAAATGACCGGGACACGGTATTTTCACGATCCAATTCGGACACGCGTCACAAATTCATATTAAACGGTCCGCCGTGAATCCCCGCGCGCGAAGCTGGCGCCGAAACCGTTCACCAAATAATGTGCTTCGTTAAAGTTACGCTGTGTATATCCGCCAACTAATCCGATTTTTCTTTCCCTCTCTCTCCAATTCTTTCGTTCGTCGTTCGTCGACGAGATATATTTGCATCGAAATTCAGATAATTAAGAGATGATCTTGGAACGCAAGATCCAAACGTGAATCTAAAAAAGGATTTAAATGAATTAAAAATTGAATTTCAGCTATATTAATAGAAATAATAGAAATAAAACTAAACTTTTATAAAGGAATAATATTGTATTATATGTTGCGTAAGTAAAATAGATTGCAAGTTTCTTCTTTCTCTAATTTCACTCTGCACGTCTAAAAGTTTATAATACACAGTTCTTAGATCTTCCATGCTTATTAAATCCATCCCCTTAAGTAATGCTTGCGAGAGTGGTTTGCCAACATATGACGATTTCGAAGGATATTTAATAAATAATACGGTTCACAAAAATTTGGCATATAATTGGATTTATTTTTTCTTTCTCAGGAATAAAAGAAAAAAGTAGGTCCATCGCTGGAGGCTATTTCGTTCGATACGTTGAAAAGGGAATTATATTAAAGAAACAAAAGGAATTCTGAACCGTGCTCGAGATATCCATATGCATCGATTGATCATTGATTTTTCGATTTTATCATTCCATGAATTATTCGACATCAATTTTAGAAATCGATTATCCAACTTTTAACTTTTGAACGAGCTCGTTTCGATTTTCGTTCGAAGAACGCGAACAATGTTGATTGCACGAAGTGTTGGGCGAAGAAACCAATTAATCCGCGAAAGTAGGCGCGACTGTGCTCTTGTTCCAAGGATTTCGGTATTTTCCTCTCGTCCGCGTTCTTGGATAATTGAATTTTCGTTGAATGAAGTGCGAATCGCCAACTCATTCGTTACTCGAATCGTCGACGAGATTAATTAGCGAATTAGAAAAATAATAAGATGTTGTTTCGATGGATAGGAAAATTATTGGAAAATCATGGAGAGATCAGAATTGAAAAAGTTCCATGTAAATTGAGTATATAAATAATAGATGGTAAGAGCGATGAAGAATTGAAGTAAGAAGATTCTTAAAAATTGAACGAAGAATTATTCTTTTCTTTATAATTATTTTTACTCGATGTTAAGATGAAGATAAGACGGAAAAGATTTTTTTCGTTTGTGTTTCTATTTAGGTGAGAATCGGGTTTGAAAATTGATCGAGTGTACGTGCACTCGGCTACCTCGTGACCGACACACTCGGTGTAGAAAGCTGTCTGCTAGAAGAGTCGATGACTTCTACATATTTCAAACTCGATTTTCCAGAAAACGAGATCGCAGTCGAATTTTATTCCACATTTTTGGATATCCTTGCTCGTAGAATAACTTTCTACTCGGTTTTAGTTCCAGTTTGTGGTCGAGATTTACTCGAATAAATATTTTATCCGAATCCTTAAAGTTTCTCTCTCTCTCTCTCTCTCTCTCTTTCTCAAAATAAAACTTCAAAAAAAATTTTTACCGTACATTTTTTACTCATCCTTGATTACTCTTCTTGATATTCTTTTATCACATGGTGCTGCTTTTATTTATATGATACTTAATTTTTTCAAGTCAAGAAGAGAAAGTTGATTATAATGGATTTTTAAATCATTATAAAATTTTTTCACTTCTATGCTTACGTAAAATCATCGATTTTTCCTTCCAGATAAAAAAATATCGATTTGGCAAAAAGAGTACTAAATTGACAAAAATAATAAACAATTTAAGTTCGCAAATCAATCGGGATTACGAGAAATTTATGTTTATTTGCTCGAGTAAGTTGTACACGTGTGAAACGGATGATTTAAAAGATTTGCAGAGGCAGAAAGGGAATATCTGTACAATATAATTCAATATAAGTCGAGGATTTTTCAAAACATAATTTCACGTCAAAGGGTTTATTAAAACAAGTTGACTTGAATTTATATTTCGTTAGAAATTGAAATGATAAATTGGAATAGATCGTATTCATATTTCTATCAGAATCTCTATTTTCCTTCTCGTAGTCATATATTTAATAATTTCTACTTTAAATTATTAGAGATCAGACGAAGAAATTTTTCATTTTCATAAAACGGGGGGGAAGAAAAGTAATTAACAGACACTGTCTTTTATCGACATTTTTATAAAAATATCCTATATAAACGAGATGCTTAACTCGTCAGACTCGCGTCGAGTCTTAAATTACAAAAATTTTTGTGCTTCAAATCTTTCGTTCCATTCCAAACCTAATTTATTAACATGGTAACTATTTTGCTTAAAATTTTCTACGATGCATACAGCAATTATATTCAATCAATTAAAATCAATAAATCGATAAACACGTGTGTTATTTATTTTTTTAGTTGCTCCCTTTAGAAACATATCGAATGCGTACGTCAATTTTCTTTCGTCCTCCATCTTCTAATTAAAAAGTTTTCACTATCCTAGAGGAAACGTCTCTCTATCGAATTAATTAATAAAATCACAATTTAAATTAGCAACGTGGTTAACTAATACGAGAGAAGAGAAATAGGCGGGGAATTTTAATTAATCGACGAAAAATATCGTTACGAGCAACGCGAATTGATCGTTACCAATTAGCGGGGCACAAATTCGTGTGGCACGACGACTTGAAACAAAAGTGTGCTCTCGTGTGCTTTAATCAGAACAAGAGTCCTCCTCCTTCGGGGATTTGAATTTTTAATTAAAAGCCTAAATTGAAACAAAACACCTTGGATTTTAATCATCGTTTTCAAGTTTGTCGCTTTGCTCAACATTACGAATTTCATTTTTCATCTTCAACTTACGTTAATTATCGCAAAGGATGATAATAACACCGATCGATTAGAAGAGCAGATCCTACCTGAAACAGAGAGGAAATGTTAAAATAACGCTTTAAATAATTGATTCGATACGTTTATTAACGTAATAAGATACTTAATTGTCCAGATGATTTAAATGTACAAATTGAATTTGCTTTCAATATTGGACGAATTAAGAAATCAGATGATGGAACGAAGTGATCTCTTAAATTATTAATTAATATTTCACAATTGTAGAAATTTCTAACAATTTTATCAAGATTTTCTTCTTCTATAATTTCGTAATATTAAATCAGTTGTAGAAAATTTTTCTTTGAATATTTTTTATCATCAAGCACACGTCGAAGCGAATGAAAGGAATTTTCGTTACACCCTGGTTCAGGCAAAAATCGTATTAGACTTTAGTAAAGAAAAAAGGGATTACCAGCCACCGTGAAGAATGGTGCTCGTCACATATCATCCCGAGCGACCCCCAGGCCACGGAGACCGTTCCAGGATGTGGTAAATAATAGCAAGGATGACGGAGAACAAGCGCCTCGATGGCGTCATCGCGATCAAACGCCAGTAACGAACTACCGGCGTCGGTTCTTTACCAAAAGAAACTTGACTGCAACGCGAGAAAATTGAAAATCGATCGATGAAGCTGGTCACTTACTTGGCAAGGTTACTTTTTCCCCGTATCAAACACCTCGACTCAACGAGGAAAGGAAAGACGTTGAAAATGAAGAGAAATTATCTTTTTCGATTGGATTAATTTAAATTTGGCGCGTTTTTGTCCCATAAGAATATTTAATATTATACATTTGGCAATCCTTTTCCTTAGATCCTTTCCACTAAATTTTTAATATCTCGATTTTTTTCGTTAACAAACTCACTCCCTTCTCAATTAATCCCATCCCCAGATGTCTCATCAGAAACGAGTCCTCACACTTCACCTTTCAAATTCCACCTTTGCCAGTTACCATTGTATCAATTTTATCATACGAGCTGAACGAGGAAGCCTGTAAAAGCACCCTCTAAGAGCACTTCTAAAAGCATCTCTTTACTCGGATCGATATCTCCGTTAAGGATCCTGATTTCATCTTCTCGTTCGACTTGTAAAGTACCTTAAACGTGGTAGTGGTAGCAGCATCGCGAGATCTTGGAGAAAATTCGCAACAAAATGATTAGGAGTATATAGTTGTTGGACTCGGGACGATTTGTCTCTCGTGGCGAGGAAAAGACAGTGGAGTGGCTCAATAACATTGGCGGTACACTTATACGTGCTCGACTCGTTCTACTCGACCGACGAAAATATCAGCTCGCGTACGCCTGTATCCCAACAATTTAACGTATTGATCAACAAAGAAGCAATAAATAGAGGCACCACGGGACAAGCCGTGAGCCTGATTGAACTTCACTCCTCGCTCATGCTTTATAAATAGATGATAGCTTTTTCTCTTTCTCTCTCTTTATCTATCTATCTCTTCGATTTGTTTCTCTTCGAAGACGAACGATGTCAAGGTAGTATTTTGCCTCGATTTAATGGAATATGATATTTGTTTTTGTGAATTCGAAAGATTGAAATCTTTTTTTTTTTTTGGTGTATATTTGTAATGGATTAATGTTGAATTATAATTAGGTGTGTCTTGTTTTTTCAGTGGATGGTTTTTTTTAATAAATAATTTGTCGCGAATAAATTTACTCGTAGGTAAATATTTTAAGTAGACAGAAGAAATTAAAAATTCTATATAGAATTTTCGAGTTAATGCGTACTGTATACACGTATGCACATGTTTCACGTTCTTCTATTATTATGCTTTATTACTGTTGCTAAACGTAATTATAATCTTGCAAACGCAAGTAGAAACACCGTTCGTTGCACAATTTGCATTAATTAGAAAGTTCAGCTACTGATGAACGTGTTTTAGATATAGTAGACTGGAAGGAAGGTAGGGGAATGCTGTATGATTTTATTGATCTTGAAAGAGGAAACGTTTTTCCAAGTATTTTTAAAACTTTATGTTTCAATTCTCTCTCTCTCTCTCTCTCTCTCTCTCTCTCTCTCTTGCCTCTTTCGTATAAGTTTGAAAGTGAAAGTTCCGATATTTTTAATTTGACATTTTGTTTTTAATCGATCAAATGAAGCGTAAGATCGCAAGTGGAGCTTGAAAGGTTCAAAAGTTTCCAATCCACCTTTGGTAATTTTTTTAAATGATTTAATACGTGAGAACCCTCCCCTCTCGTTTATTATTCGAATTTATTATATACTTGCAATGTTATAAAAATATTCACGAAAAGCGAGAGGATACGAATTTAGACGTTCTTTTTTTTTTTTTTTTTTTTCCCCTCCGATTCCACTTCAACTACGTATATTTTCGAAAATATATTTCGATTCATTATTCAACTTTTTCTGAGAGATGTCGCGGGGTTCGTGCATGCCGAATGAGAGACTCGAAATACGACTCGAACACGAGAATATTCCCGGCGCGGGTTAATAATTCACGTTGCTATTATGCCAGTAGAGAAATTTTAACCTAACAAGGAGAACAAAGTGGCGGAAAGTTTGGAATTCACGGAATCATGGATATGAAAGGTATGCATGGATATAGACCGAAAATAGAATCGTCGAAATTATAGAGTCTTCGATATTAATTATAATTTTCTTAATTGTTGAACGTGATGGAATTCAATCGAATCGAGGGAAAGAAAAAATACGAGACGAGAAAAGAAAAATACATACAAAAATTATTAAACGCATTAAACGAATCGTGATAAGCAATAAAATTTCAAGTAGAATATTTCAACAGTTATTAAAATTTGCACTCGTGTGTATATGGCGTTGCATCGAGGAAATGTGGGTCGATCGTTGAATATATAATTTAAATAATTATGTGAATATAAAAATATACATGCAAATATACAATTTGGGACAAGCGACTCATTAGTCAATTATTCCATCATTGTTGTTATTATTGGACTTTTCGTAGACGAGTAATTAACAAACGATCTCGTTAATCGTAAAAGTTTAATTCGATCGATCGATTTCTTTATTATCAAACGATATTCTTGATTTTTCGTATATACAATAAGTCAAACACTTTTATCATACATCATGTATATTTATTTCTCCATAAAATGAAACTTTTCGGGATCATTTAAGCCCTCGTGTTAAAAAATTTGATGTAATTTTTAACGAAATTAACGCGCGCCACGTCACGATTCCATTAACGAACGAACGAACGAAATTTTTCCAAAGGTTTTATCATCGATCACGTCTATTTTAAGAAATCAAAAAAAAAAAAAAAAAAGAGAGAGAAAGAATTCATTTACATTCATTTTCTTATTTCATTAAGAATTCATCTTCTCGATTCCTCTTTTCAAGCAAAAAGTAAGATTTCAAGCTGGTCAAAGTCGCCAGTAATAATTTTTCCCGTCGATCGTTTTCCTATTTCCGGTTTCATCGGTGGATCTTCGAAAATACCTAGATTAACGGAAAGCCGAAACCGGATAGACGCGGCCGAATCGTCGATAACTGTTTCGCATTTTAATTGAATCGTTCTTTATCGGCTCACCTGGACAAAGAAAACCTGGAAAAAAAAGACAGAGAGAGAGAGAGAGAGAGAGAAACTCGGCTCGAAGATTACGCGATAACCGTGATTCAAAATCACGGGGAAGGGAAGAGAGGGAATTCTCGATTATCGCGTTAAATTCAACTTCCTTTTTTTTTTTTTTTTTATTTCCAGAAAAGGAGAAATAATATCGAGTTTCACACAGATGTTTGAAAATCTAATTATTGGAATTATCGATAGAACGGGGGTCTCTATTATAAACGCGAGATCGTTATTATCGTACGGGTATGGAAATCGTACAAGTGAGTATGTCCGCTATTGTGCGGACAATTTATGCTCTTTGCTTCCCTTGAATGAAATATAACCTCGGGATTTATGGGGCCGTCTTGATATTTTGAGCTGAGCAAGAAGTCTTATTCAAGAAGCCACCCTTCTATCACGTAAACAACCCTGTTTGACAACGCTGCTTTATAGACTGTCGAATATATATCACGTTAGGGCAAGGGGGGCGCACGCAGCAACGCGTATCTCGATAATTTAATACACGCCCATCTTGCTTTATAATCGTTTTTTTTTTTTTTTCTACACCGTGAAATCGAACATCCCCTTTATACTTTAACTTTCTCTACAATTATTATTATAAACGCAATAAGTAAACTTGTACAGAAAAATATTCGTTTCAAAAATTATCGATCTCGTTGACTTTCAATTTCAATTCAACTCCGAACGAATTCTCGCCCGCGAGAATGGAAGAAGGGAGAAATAGAGTGAAAAATCGAGCGTTAAATAAACACGAGAACGCATAATCGGAACACAAACAAGCATCGATAGGGTTGCAAAAGTGCGGTTAAAAGTCGATTTCTCGTCAATCGAAGGGATAAGGACTCTGTCTCCGACCCAACTCGAGTATAAACTTGCAAATGTCACATCGAGAGGGGGGGTAATATCGATACATCTTCTTACATTGTCCTTTTTTTTTTTTTATATCCCGCCTTCGACGCTGTCCGTGTGAATAGATTGTTCGCAAGGGCGTAGGTCGGATCGATCGGTCGAGTAAAAGTGAAAGGACGTCCCACGGGTTCTTCCCTTTCCCTCCCCCTCCTCTCCTTCACGTACAAGGATTGTGAAATCGTGCATCGCGCGAGCACTTGTCCAGGTGTGTAATCGAGATTTACCCTCGCCACGATTCAACTCTCCTCCCTCTCTTTCGTTTCTCGAATCATCTTTCGGTATTTTTTTTCCTTTTCTTTTCTCTTGCGTTACGGTGGAAGTAGATACTTCAAAAAAAAAAAAAAAAAAAAGAAAAAATTAATTGTTAATTGAAAATTAGTTTACGTAATAACATTATTACGTAGCTATTGACTGATCCTCGGTGCAACCTTACACTGTTGGTTAGTTTAAGATGCTTTGAATAATGAATTATTCAAGTAGCTTATTGAAGCAATTTTAATTCTTAAACTTCAAAAAGTTAAAATTTGTTTCTGTATCGCTATGGTAGACGCGTAAACTTTGGATTAAACTACTTAAACTTGAGGTAAGAATTATTTTTAAAATTAAAAAAAAAAACGAGATATGATTTTTAATCTTATCTGAAAAATTTCTAGATTTTTGATAATGATTAATTCTACTTTTGTTTCCACTTAAAAAAAAAAAAATTAAGATTGGATAATCTAATTCTGAATTTGAGTGTAAAAAATATTCAGATTTAAATTTTCTATTCCAGTTTCATTATTTTAATTTCATATGAAATTCCAGTTTTATTATTTTAATCCTTGAGCAGTGTTATATTGTTGGATCATAACCGACTTACAATGGATGGAATAATTTAAAACTGTAATTTTTAAGTGGAGGATTTTACTTTTTAAGTTTTTTTTTCTTCTTCCTTTTTTTTTTTTTTTTTTTTAAATAATTCTAATCTTATTAAATTCATACCTTGGAGTCACTTGCATTATTCCCTGTTTTCGAGCTGAGAGGTATTATTTGAAGTTATACAGGAGAATGCTTTTTAGCAGCCTTTTCCTTCGTCGCTTTATTCTTCATGACGTTCTGCAATTTTGATTTTTTTAAAGCTACGAATATCGAATGAATAGATCTTTGTCTTTCGATGAATATAATTGTGAACATAATTCCCTAAAAGATTTTAATAATAATTATTTGTCTGCTCGATTCGATTAAAAAATATTCAGAATTTCTTCCTCTTAGTTAAATTTAATAAATACATTTTCGTATATATATATATATATTTTTAAATAATACGAAAAAGTTATATTTTTTTATTGAATATATTTTGAACTGAAAAATGATCGTACATACCGAAATAAAAATAGGGTTATAAGAAAACGCAATTTCCATTAATTTTAATACGTTTCCAACGTAAAAAGTGTACAGTGATTAACCCGCTTTATTTTTACATAAATGGCACGTTTGTTGAGGTATGGCGACTACGTGCGGAGAAATTATTTAGTTAACTGTGATCGCCTGAACGCGTGCAAAAATCCCATTACGTTCGTTATAAAAATCACAGGTAAATCTTGCGATTTACGTAATAATATGCAATTCGTGATACGCATACACTCGTTCTGCCCTTTTTTGCCGTTCCAATAATATTGAATTTTTCCATTGAACGTTGAATTTATTTCTACGTTGGAAGAAAACGTTCTAATTACTTTATTTATTTACTTATCTCATTCTTTACTGGTTTTCATGATCCCATATAATATGTTCTTCGCAATATCGCTTTGAATTGCATAGAATCACATTTCCTCGGGTCAGAAGGAAAGACGGTGAAAAATAAAATAATCGCCCCGACAATCTCTTTTCAGTTACTTAACGTGTTCATTAATGTTAAAAGAGATTTATTCATCTCTGGATAAGATAATGCAGCAAGTGTCCCTGGTATAAAAAAGAAAAAAAAAATATATATATATATATATTCTTTTTATCTCCTCCTTCTTATCCGCCAGATTTAATTCTACTTCTCCATAAGAATAAATTCACGAAGCGTTAAAACTTTTGCTCATTATACCATCTTGGCGTGATACGTCTTCCTTGTTCTCGTTTTATTAAGGAGGCATATAATGTGACAATGGCACAATAAAGTTAGTTAGTCAAAGAATTAAGGGAAAATTGTAAAGATGGAAGTTTTAGAGATATTAAAAAAAAAAAAGAGGGGAAGAGGGGGGGATATTAAATTATTTAATTTAATATTTAATTTCCAGTGGACATTTATATAGGTTTTTACAAAAAATTTTTAGATCGATCTCACGGATATTATTTTAATACTTACTTCTAAGTTCGAGAGATATATTTGTCTTCGATTACGAATTCAAACGTTAAATTATTCATCCCTCTGCGCAAACTCAAATAACTCAAGATTGAATGTTATTGAAATAAATTTCTATTGGAACGGTTATTTCAATGAAATTTTTGTCTCAGATATTTATTATCTTTACCGTATTTTTATTATTCAAATAGTGTCACTTAAATAATAATATCATTATCATTGTCCAGAGGAATATTAAATGTTCATTTCTCAAAATTATTTTGTCGATTTTTGCTTTTAAGATAGAATATATTCCCTGAAACGAAATTCTCGTTAGTTATACCATCTTGCAAACTATTATTATAAAATACATTTCTATTCCAAAATCATTCTTTTCCATTTTATTTATTCTCTTATTCTTTATTCTTCTCTTTTTTTTAAATAAAAGGTGTTATCATTGATATTCACTCCACCAAAATTCCCTAAAATTCAATCTCTCCGCAATTAATCTTCAGACACCCCATCCCTTTCATTTTCGAATGATAAAAAGACGATCAAAAAAAAAAAAAAAGTGAAAAGCTAAATGACTGAAAGAAAAGAAAAAAAAAAAAATAAATTCTCATTGAAGTTGTATGGCTTAGCCTCGGTGTTCCATTTATTTCGTACGCGTTTTCTGCCACCCCCGAGGGACAGGGCTGCATAGTTAGAATCGAATCTGCAGCGTAAACCGAATATTCGAGGGAGCGTGACACGTTTCGGTTAGTCAGTCCACGATTTCGTCTTTCTTCCTATTTTCTGCTCGCATCTTCAATTTTTTTCTTTTTTCCCTCCCCTCCCAGACAATTCGTAGGGAAGAAAGGAAATTTCGTTGAAATGCAAATTTTAGGGAGCATAAGATGGTAATGCAAATGATGATGCAAAGTTCACTCGATTCAAAAATTTTATGAACTATTTTAATGAAATTTATACGTGTAAGGCAATTACATTTTTCTTCATTTTGAGATGGAAAATGATTGTTCAGGACCAATCTCCAAAAATTTTCATATATTTTCGTATCTTTCTTTCTAATCTAATATATAAGGAAGATATATTCGTAGCAAGATGAGATGGAGAAAGAAAAATTGAAGAGTTTAAAATTATTAGAAATATTATAAGATAATGTATAGAATGTAGATAGAGATATGCAAGATCAAAGATATATATTTATAGCAAAGTTTCAAAAGTTAATAAATGATATTATTGTTAATTTTCCTAGAATTTAATAGAAAATATCTGTTGCATTGCAATAATTTATTAATGTCAAATTACAATCATGGAGTCAATTGAAAATTCGCGGATAGCATTTAACGCATAATTTTACCGTTATCGAAATAACCGTCGTTCATTATTATTCTGGCCAACAGAAGCTTTCATTTACATTTTAATCGTGCTATTTGATGCGCCTCTATGTGGATGATTGATCAATATTCGTTTCAGAAAGTTATCATTATCCGATTGAAAATCAACTTTTTGCGACTGATAGAAAAATCATTGGTGTATAATTTTGAAAAATTCTGCAGATACACGTTCGATAAATATTGGATCGAATTTCGTGCAACGGGACATTAAATGTGTGATAATAAATTTACAATAAAAATTCACATTAAAAAAAGTTAAATGTTTTATCCACCTCGTGAAATATTAAGTTTAAATGTTTGGATGAACTTTATAAATTTTTACGAAAATTCAACCACACCGTCGTTAACATTTTTTTTTTTTTTTAAGAAGTTAATGAATTTTCTTTGTCTAATTACAGCATTTGCATTTAATTAAAGAGAATGCGAAGCGCAAAGGGGTGCAAATTATCATTTCTCTTCCAAGATCATTTATGATAAAAATCTTCCTCCTTTTTCATTCTTACGACCTTTTTGTCATTTTTTTTTTCACGATAATTATTCCCTTCCCTTAGACAACGCACATTTCATTCTCCGAATCGTGCACTTTATTCTATTATCCGCAAATACATTGTCAGGCTATTTTACGTACAGATGGAAAATTTATTTAATACATCTTAATTAAACTAGTTAACTAGCAGATAATTATTCCACTATAATGTGATTTAATTTGCATAAATTTACCAACAATATTAAACGTGATTGTCAATTTAGCTAAAATTTACAATCGCAGTCCCGATACAAAATCGTTTAGAAAATCCATTACTGCAGATAATTTAGAGGATTTTGCTTTACATTTTCCTGGAATCGTACCTCAATAATTTCTTCCAAAAATATCGTATCACGTGAAAAGAAAAAGAATCATTGCGAGACGAATCGAGGCCATTTCTTTATAAGAAACCATTATCTCATCGTACGCCTGTCATCCCCTAAAAAAAAAAATTTCCAAACTTATTTTGAATATTTCATTTCCTCTCGCAGAATTCCGCCTGCTATATAAATAACACGGAATCAACGTCCTC
This sequence comes from Apis laboriosa, assembly GCF_014066325.1. Classification (NCBI taxonomy): domain Eukaryota; kingdom Metazoa; phylum Arthropoda; class Insecta; order Hymenoptera; family Apidae; genus Apis; species Apis laboriosa. The sequence goes on from NW_025224966.1 coordinate 6,902,228, forward strand.
TAGCGAATCCACGTTCGCAGATGATAAAATATCCACAAGGAAGTTGTTACACCCTCCCCTTTCGATGTTCAACATACGCGTCCCATCCCCCCTCGAGATCCCTTTACTGTTAAAACACGATTCCTCCGCGAGATTCGTTATTTTTATCGGCCCAACGAAACGAGCTTAATACGAACTGATACTGAGTGAATTCTGCAAACCGATCCCAATCGATCGATCCTCGAGCACGAGTTCTCTCCACGTTGAATTAATTATGGACTCCTCGCGCGGATGTCGAGCGAATCTTCAAATGGGTCACACACTCTTGAAAATTTCTTAGCGGTATTAACGTTAGACGGAGTTTATATATCTCGAAGATATATTATTCACCAGGTCCATCAGTTTGATCAATCCTTTTTTTACCTTATTTTTCGACACGTGAATCGATTTTGAAACGAAATGTGTTCCTAAACAAGAAATATTATCGGTGAATTGACGATGGCGATTAACGATGGTTTCGTGTAAAATGATATTACCCTGTTGTTGAATTTATTCTGATCAGCCATGCAAATTTTGCGAAAAATTAAAATTCCCGCCTGCGAAAGCGTGGTATAGAATAGTTATTTCACGGTGTAGCGAAGAATTCTTTTTTTTTTTTTGTGGATACGTTGCTGGATACAGTGGCTGTTCTGTTGGAGGAAATTCATAGTTAGTTAAATGAGATAAAGATTTTTTTTTAACAATATGATATGGATATAATGTTGAAAATTACGTACCTTCAAAAATGCAATATTAATCCTTTGCATTAAAATTCTATGCTTTGCAAAGAATGATAGATATTTTCGTTGAAATTTCTAATAATTTTCTATAATCGAATTCTATGACAAATTCTTTATTTTTTTTCTAATCATAAGCGCGATTTCCAAAGGAAATAACAAAATTTCCAAAAATGTAATTTTCCAACAATAAATTATTATTACTATTATTATTATTAAATTATTATTATTTCCAACAATAAATTATTATCCATTTTTCATTATTACTTTCTTTAATAATTTGATTTGTGAGGAAGATACTTTTCATCGAAGAATTTTAAAAATTTCCTAAGCTAGAGTATGGGAATTAATATTTAATTTCCCGACTAAACACATCATCTTAATTCTCATTCGCAAAAAAAAAAAAAAAAAAAATTGCACCACCTGTGCACCAACTGTGCGATAATTCTCTGACAATTAAAACATGTGAAAACGAGGTTGCTAATCGAGGAGAGGATGTGAAAAAGAAGCGGGGAAGGGCGGCGTGCGTTAACAGAGGAGAGGCCGGATTCTCTCTGCGAAACGTTCGTAAAGTAAACTCGTGCGCAACTTACAAGCGAAGGTTGTTATTTCTCGGTCGCCCTGGTACCGAGCTTGGCACGAATTTCAGCCAGAGGAAGTCTTTAGTCGTTTTTTTCTCACGGTCGATTGCGCCCTAACGAGAGCAATCATCGCTCATTTTCCCTTGTCATTCCGGGAAACTTACAGGGTTTGCAGGGCGATCTTATCTCCACCAATATGAATAGAACGACGCTTTATCCTCGATCTATCGATCTGTCCACTGGAAGATCCTCTCCACTGGACGAGAGATCGCAAGAAAGGCGATGATCTTCGCAAGGAGAGAAGTGACCCTGAGGAAATTTCTTTCGAACAATTCGACGACGTCAGAGGAATGTGATTTTTTTTTTGAAGGAAAATTGTAAAAAATGTTTAATTAAGAAGTGATAATATTGTTTTTGTCGAAGAAAGAACGTGTGATGATTTATTTTTTTTTATTTTAATAACTTATGTCCAGTTTGTAATTTAAATTGCATTGGAAATTTAAACTCGAAACATGTTTGATGTATTCTGTCAGGGAAAACGTCAGGGAAAATTCCTGTCACTTTTTTTAATATATTTAAAAATATTTTCGATACTACATTCGCACAGCTAAAAGCATTTTTGATAAGTATAAAATGCATACGTGGAAAAGATACGCGTATGAATATTTGAGTAGCGTGTATAATTAATCATATGCTACATATAAATGGAAACGAAATGTGATTGTGTTATAAAGAATGTATACGAATGCTTTCAAAAAAAGGATAAATGTTAAAGAGGAACATCTGGAATTTTTTCTCGTCAATTTCATCAATCTTTCTCGAGCAACAAATCCTCGACAAATCTTAACAAATTCCCAACGAATCATGAAATATATATATTTATTTATTTCGACGTATTTAAAATTCAATCCTTTCTTTCTCTCTCTATAATAAAATATCAAACCTTCCAGTAAAGGGGAAAGTAGCGAGAGATAAGTATTGAATAAAAATTCATCTCGTAACTCATACCATCACCCTTTAAAGACGTATTACCGTGGAGATCCTCCCTTAAAGACGTTACAAAGACGAACAAAACCACGTCCCATTTCCTGTTTACTTGGCTCTCCCTGGCCGAAACGCGCGTTACTTACCGGCGGACTGGCTCCATGGGTTTTCACCCCAGGGATCCGGATGAGACCAGCAAGAAGACGGACGACTTATCTTCCCCTTCTGCTCGGATGAGCGCCGCGTCTGCCTTGCCTGTGTTCACGCTCCAACAGTCGATTCGACATCCACCTTCGATTCGAGCCAGCTACATACGAAAGGAGGGAAGGGGGAGAGCAATACCAATCCCTTCGATTCTCGATCGTTCGTGGAATTTTAACGAAGGTTCACAACCGAATCGCGTGGAACTAATTCTAATTGTGTTATTGTATGGAATGAATAATATGTCGCGGTGAAAAATTGCATTCAATGATCGCTGCTCGATTTTTAATTATTTTTTTCTTTTTTAAATTTACACAATTCGACAGATAGATAATTTGAATTACTTCGAGATTTTATTCTCAAAGTTTTAAATCGATTAGAATTTGTTTCTATCTGAGAATATTTTTTAGTCGAATTATAACATAAATTTAATACGTTTAAGTTAAAAAAAGAAAAAACAAGGTGAATTAAATTCTGGACAAACAGTTTTATCCGATTTTAAATTTCCAAAATGTCTCAATGGCGATGCAGTGTATCTCTCCTACATTGCTCTTTCAATATCCTCATGGTATACCAACTGAAACCACAGATAAGCGTCCACGACTGCGATTACCTCTTTATCCGGCAAAACTCGTTTCTTTCCCGGTGAAGGTAATTCTACGTCTGTCAACATGACGATCTAGCGAACTAGCTAAGGAAATCCCTCGTACCAGATACAAACGTATTTCTTTCGACTTGTGTCGTTCCTATTGGACGATTGCAATGTTCTTAATCTTCTCTTATATCGAGTCGTGTCGATCGATTAGGAGGGAAACAGGAATCACGCGTAAACTTGTCTCCAAAAATTTTTTGGAAAGCATGTTAAAAATTAAATATATATTGATCCTGTGATAATTATCAAATGTAATCATTTTCTTTCTTTACTATCCGAGCAAAGCAAAATTTATTTATTTATCAAGTTTTCGAATATAATGTATTATTGCTTCTCGATTCACGAATAAGCGCGACACATGAAATTAAGAAATGATGGATCGTTGAAAGAAATCTTCCGTTGAATTATTATTTCATCGAAAGAATTAACGTAAAAGAAAAAGATCAAGAAGAAAAGGAAGTGAGGCCTTCTTACCTTCGCCCTTAAATATTCGTGTCTGTCGCGGTGTAGAAGGACGTGAAAAGAGGAGGAGGAGGAGGGAGGGAAGAGTTGAATAACGCCGAAAGGCGTTCAACTAAGGCGATGAACAATGCCTAGGGAGGCATGGAAATTTGCTTGGCCCGATGAAAACTCGACGAATCCCTAGCTACTTTGTCTCTTGCTCTCTTTGTTTCTCCACCGTTGCGCTCCTTTGTTTCTCTCCCTGTTCCTTTCCACTCGTCTCTGCCTACAACCGACCACACGATTCGAAGGGATGATTGAAGATGGCGCGCGAAAAACATCTCTTTTCACGTCGTAAAAGCGCGATATGAAAGTGAGTGAAAAATATACCTTTGATTATATACGAATAAAACGAAGAGAAAGAAAGATAGAAAGAAAAAAGGGATTCACAAAATTGCGAATTTGAGTTTATTCTTGGAGAATTTTGAAGGGATGCCTGATTCGCGAGAGATTTCTCATCGAATTTAGGATTAATAAATATAATTACGTCACGCGACGATACTTTGATGAAAATATACATGCCTGGAGATGAGATTAAAAGGATTTATTTTCACAATGTTCTAAGCCGTAATTTTTAAATCCTTTTATCGTGGAAGTAAGAATAAATTTTCCAGTAAAAGCTGTATATTTTCGGGTTTAATCGTTCGTTCAAAAAAAAAAAAAAAATGCGGAAGAGCAAGGACGGAAAGGGAGGAAATTGACGATGTAAAAATGTAAAAATGAAAGAAAGAGAGATTCCAAGGAAAACATCAACGACTTGGAGGGAGCGTTCTTGCTCCGGGCATAAACCCAGCAGCCAACGCGCCACCCTCCTATATTTTTATTTTCTCTCGTTTCTTTCGCAACTTATGTCCGTGAATGCGCGTTTCGATTCCACGTGTTTCAGCCGCGTCGGTTGCATAAAAGTTTAGGTCGCGTAATAAATTTGGTTTTGGGCGGGACAGGGTTTCCGCCACGACTGATAAGTTTAGTCATTATCCTGATAAATTACGCCTGAATCGTTCATTAGTGTATATAATAAGATAAAGTTTTCAGCGATCCTTTTCACGCGTGTCACCATACAGAAATTTATTGCGATACACAGTAATGTAGAATAGTGATTTTCCATGAATTTTTTTTATTTTTTGTGAACCGTGAACATGTATTCTCATTGTTCATAATTCGAAGAGTTTCGAAGAAAAATAAAATGATAAAAGAGAAATTTTGATTCTTATAAATAACGAAGCGCATCATCGTCATTTCATTCGTAATTTATTTTCAATCATATTTCAGATCCAGAAATTAAGTTGTTCAAAAAATTGATATTTGATATCAATTTTATGTTATTCGTTTATTCTTGTTCATTTTTCACTTTTAAAAAATTAATAATATTTTAAAAATCGTTTTAATCGATTATTCGAAAGTGAAAGTTTTTCATGTTCGAAACTCCATCTTCAAGTTTTTATTATTCACAGAACGTCGTTGACGATCATTTCTTTTCAACCTGTTTTAATTATCCTCCTTGCTAATTTGACTTATTAATAAGCAAACTCCTAGAGAATTTCTAATTATTCTTTTTTTTTTTTCTTCCATATTTTTCAACTTTCTTTATTGCCTCCACAGATTGGCAAGTAAACAATTTTAAATTTTTGTCTCATGCAAAAACTAACACTTTATATTGCAATGTGTTCAGAATATTTTGTTTCTTTTTTTTTTTTTCTATGAAAGAATATATTTTCTCTTACGTACAATTTGTATCGTGAAAGCGATGGAACACTTCGTCAACTAAAACTGAAAAGAAATAGAATAATAAATAGAGGAAATAGGGGAAAATAAATATAGAGAGAGAATAGAAGGGGAGAGGAGAGATGATAGACTGGAGAAAAGTAGAAGGCAAGGAAAAGAGCTTTGAAGGAAATCTTTAAATAGAAAAAAAAAAAAAAATAACGTGGCTAGTAAAATAAAGTCAAGTTAAGAAATGAGATACATGGGGATACAAAAGGGATGAAAATATTTTAAATTATATAAGGAACATCTATTTTTGTCTTCTACCATTTTTAATCTTCTTATACTTCACTTTATCTTCACTATGTGAAGAAATTAGCTAATGTATTAATAAACCAATTTAATAAATCAATAATGAAAATATATAAATTTTTTTAATTAATAATTCGAATATTATAAAATATATTATTTAAAACCGTATTTAAAAAAAAAAAGAAAAACAAAATACATGTTTCTAGCAATTGGATTGATCGTGCCTTTAAGTATGATTGCATCAATGAGCTTTCCAAGACTGATCTTTCCAAAGCCTAAATGTTTGGACGTGGAGTGTTTAAGCTGATGGTATGAATGAGGGGTTGCATCGTCAACATTTTGAATGGACGTGCTTGAATGTCTACCAGGAATGTTTGCATCGACTGAAAGAGATGAAGGAACACAGAAGAAGAGGGAAAATTTACGGGTGCAAAGATAAATGGCTGTGGGAGAGGCGTGCATGAGACAGTTGAAAGAGAATACGTTAAAGTTTCGTAGAGAGAATTTGTTAAAAGATAAACTGAAAAAAATCGTGAAATATATTCGAACTTTCATATTCTCGATGAAATTAATTAATCATTATCTTTTTATTTTTTTGCGTATCAAATTTATTTACGCGATCTAATAAGTATCGACAATATATTTTTAATATTCAAAAACACGAAATTTGGAAAATTGAATTTTATTTCAGAATATTTTTGAAGTTTTTTTTAAACGAAAGAAACTATTCTGTTAAAAAGTTCTCATAAATCAATTTTTTCGTTTTGGTTGGTAAAGTTCAATGGTTTCTCCTTGGTTATATTTATTTAAAATCAATATATAGCGTGGTTTAATTAAATCTGCAAAAATTGGAAATCGATATCCGTACGATAACGTTGATAATATTAAAATTGGTATTATTCTAAAAAAAAAAAAAAAAAAAAAAAAAAAAAAAAAAAAAAAGTAGAATGGGATAAAAAGAAGGGAAATACCAAGAAAATGAATTTACCGTTCTAGTTAAAGGAACTATGTTCGTTATATACCACCATAAATACTGCTTTACGAGCCTCTTTATTCTATTTAGACATTTATAGGAAAAAGCATATAGTTTCCCATAAATGACTGATATAACCAGAAGACCATTAAGCTCCATGCAATAGGATGAAATTTAATTTGATGTGATCCTTGAGAAGCTAATTCATTGACCTGAATAGCTCTGGCCTAATTTTGGGCAACCCTATATAAGAATCAAGAGGGTTAATCTTACTAAACAATTTCCAATTGACATATCAATCACGGATAACGAATTGGTTCTATTAACAAAATATCAATATATTACGTCAACTACAAACTTATTACATTTCCAATTTTCTATGCTCAACAAAATTCTATTAATTTAGAATTTTTAATTTTTTCTACGTTTAATTTACAATAGATAGATTTTTTTTCTTTTTAAATAAGTAAATTTCAATTACAAAATTGTATAATACGAAAATTTTATTTAATTTATATTATTTAGCATATAGAAAAAGAAGAAGGATCATTTTCAATTAAATATATTTTTATTTAGATTATTTACCTAATTTTATTCGCAGTCTAACTCGAAGAGTTACCAAACAAAAGAAAAACTATTAATTGCACATCGAGTCGATGTTCGAGAGGGATTATTATCCTGAACTAACGAGGGATATCGAAAATGAGGGAAGATAGCTCGTGGGGTAGCTCTTGAAAAATTCAACTGAAATCGGGTGTGTCCATCGGACCATCTATTAAAAAATGTTCGACCGGCTAACGAATCGAAACTTCACTCGATTTAAAGATCGTTTCTAATTTCCACCCATAAATTATGGATGAAAATGTCGTTTCAAAGTGTTCCACTTTTTAAGATTTTAAAATCGTTCTACGATTTATTCCCCTTCACCCTATGTTGGAGTAATGCAAACGTGGATGCATGAAAGTGCAAAAATTGCACTTCCATGCCGTTTTTTTGACATTAAAAAGTCATTTTTCTTTCCTTTCCCTCGTGCATAATAAATTCATTACGATTAGAATTAGATTGTTTATGTTCATGCATAATTTATTTTCTTTCTTCTCGAAATTTTTAATCATCATCATGTAGAGTAAACGGTTCAATAATTTATACGATATTTCATCGCGTTGATTATTAAGCACAAACAATGATTCTAAAATAATGTTCTAATAATAATAATAATTTCAGATTAAATTCTTTTCCATTATGATGATTCTCGAAGATGATATTATAATAAACGTGTCCCCTTTAAGTAAGATTTAATCATAAATTTATAAAAATAGCGGATCACGCTGGTCCGACCGTGTATCGATTTATACTACTTATACATTCTACTCTTCCTTATTATTCCTATTATTATTCTTTTTTTTTTCAACATTTCAATGATTTCAAATCGATTTTACAACGTGTTGTCCTATTTTAAAACATCTCGAAAACCTACACCACTATAATTAATAAAATTTTCCAAAATCAATAAGAGATAAAATTTCCAATATATACATTTAATGACTACAATTCCCAACGATCAAATCTCGCTCGGCCACGATAAAAATTCAATCAAGATCGATTAATATCGCGGGAAAAAAATATTGTTCGATGTCAAGCGTGGACGTTGGCAAAAGCGTGACGTCACAAAATTATCAAAATATACAAGCAACGCCCCCTCGACGCGACGATCCCTCGTCGTCCAATTAAAAGATCTCGATCCAATCACCGTTATCTCTCCTGTGAGATCGCTGCTCGATCGCTATACAACCTCGTAGCAACGATTAAGGGCATTCCATCCACCCTTCCGAATCGTGGATCGAGGAGATTACACGAGAGACGAAACATCTTCCTCTCCTCTTCCTTTCCTTCGAAATAATACGAATCTATGCCGAAACTTAGTTTACACGCATTTAATTTCTATCTCCCCGTTTCTATTTTTATTCCTTCCCTTCCCTTCCTTTCTTCTCTCCCTTCGTGCACAAAAGCTCGCCGCCACTTGCGTGATCCAATTTGCAGAAAGAAAGAGAGAGAGAGAGAATTAGAAAGGGAAGGGAGAGGGACAAAGTCGCGCGTCCGCTCACGAAAGAAAATTAATGCAGCTTGCACCACTTAACGACATAATTGAAGTGCCAAATCCCGTTGTTTTCCCCTTCGTGCGTCGCGCCGTTACCTCGTTTCCTCTTTGTTCCCTTTTTTCCTCTCTTTTTTTTTTTCCAACCGCGTTTCTCCCCTTAATTGCCGGGTGCCTTCCTTCTCCTTCTCACCTCGCTGCTGATCATTAAACCGGTTTGATTATCGAGCGTGTCGTCATTCTTTTCGTCGGATGGATTCCTCATTGTTAATGTCTAATTGCAGGGTGTGTAAAGACTGGTATTGGACGAGGAACGAGGAAAGAAAGTGATAGTGACAATTCTGGATCTCTGATAATATCGATCTTGAAATTGTACAGATGTACAGTGTATCCAACGAATTATTGAACATTATAATTGTAAAATTAATTTCATCACAAATAGATACATGAACTTCGTTCAGTGATCTCAAATTTCTGAATTCAACGGATACTTAATAATTGTAGTTTATAATAAAATTACTTCCAATCGAATAACTGCAAGATAATTGTACTTGCAAATGGGAGGAGATTACACGAAGAGCGGATCAATTGTAATAGCCACGAATAAATGTTATTCAAGCATATCTTAACTTTTCAAATCTGTCACCGTCCAATACTCCCTATTCCTAAGCTCATACTTCCAGGAAGCCATCGAACCGAAAATCGATGGCGTTGTTTCTTTGTTTTCTCGAAATTTCAAAGCAGGAAGTCGACAGCTGATAGAAGATCATAAGTAACACAATAACTACGCGTTATCCCGACGTTCAATTTTCTCCTCACAATTTCCTTCGATCCTTCGTCCACTCCACGTTCGTCCACTTTCTCCTTTTCTTCGTCAAAAATCTCTCCTCTCTTCCTCTTCCTCTTCCTGTTCGCGATACAAAGAAAGTGGAACGCCGAAAATAGGTCCAGGCGGGGTGGGCCTGGAAACGAGGGCTTGCACGACGACGAGGGTAAGAAAAGTTTATTATGCCTGTACATGATAGTTTTCCGCCGGCAAAGACGCGTGTCGTGACGAAGGAGGGGAAAAAAGCGCTCGTTAGGCGTACGAACACGGAAAGACGAAAAACGGGACATCAAAGGACGGGTGGTCGAGGACCATTGGACGTTGCGTTGAAGAGAGAGAGAGAGAGAGAGAGAGAGAGAGAGAGAGAGAGAGAGAGAGAGAGAGAAAAGAAAGAAAGAAGATGAACGTGGCATTTTCCACGCTCGAGAGAACGAACAGTCGCGGGGATTCCTTTCCTTCTCGTGTATCAAAGCGAGGAATGGACGATTTTTCGATTCGACGTCGTCGTTCGTCGATCTTATTGACTTCTCTTTGTTTCGAACGTTGGAGGTTCGTCAATTCGTTGTGTGCATCCGTTAATTCGAAGTGGAGATTCATCTCATTATTTTTCAGATGAATAACGATGAATGAAAATTTTAGAAAAAATAAATCAACCGGGGAAAATGCTTTGGAAATTATGGATTAAATTAATACGAAATGGAGAATAAAATAAACTTGTTTCATTTGTGTGATCGAGATCGAGAAAAATTTTGACAGAAATTTTGGAATATACTATGTAAAGAAGTATATATTAAGATAAACAGAGGAAACTTAATACATATGCATACGTATACTTTAAATAGTTATATCCATAAGAAAACGCATTAAATTCTTTGTCGTTCAAATTACAGTAGAACAATTGCAATAATGGGCCATGAATAAAAAGAAAATTCCTCTTCCTTCCCCAAAAATAAAATACTTGGACAACAATCGTGAAATATCCTGTCATAAAAATTATTTCATTAATAAATGCAAGCCATTTCCAGTTTCGATATACCCATAATTTTATTAATAGAAATAAAACAATAAACGTTCACGTTTCAAAATTAAAGAATCACGTTTCAAATTTGGGAAAGCGAGAACAAAATCTCGTTAAACAACATTACTTATCAATGTTTCAAATCGTGTTAGAAAAAAAAAAAAATAATAAATTTCTTTCATATTTTTGTATTTTTTTCTTTTCTTCTTTCTTCTACGTTGCGATATCGCAACGAGTTTAAATAACTTTCTCGTTGCCTATTTTGTCGAACCGTGTTCAATCTCTCCAACCCCCCGATACAAGGGATGAGAAACGAGTTCCGTTCGAAAATATATTTCAAGTTGCCGCTTTGACGATGGCCAAGAGAACACGCGCCAATTCGCAAAACGCGCGGGATGAAAGTTGAATGAGAAAGGGAAAACGAAAGGGGGAGGGGGGGGATCGAAGATGAATCGTGTTTCGCCTGAAAGTTTCGCGATTGGAGACGATTTGTAACCCTCGTTTTCTTTTTTTTTTTTTTTTGTTAATCGATACTGCTGCATCGATTTCGAGGGTAAATTAATGAAATTTCATTTTCACGTTTTTTTTATTTTATTATCCGTGTTTTTTGTACCTGTAAACCGTTTCGATTTCAACTGTTTTAATTAAATTGATATAAAATTCGGGAAATTTCGTGCTCCGTTCCCGAATTGAGATCGGAAGGAGAGCAGTTTCGTTTCGAATTCTGGTTTATGCGCGTGCAAATTAATAAATAAAATAAATGTACTATAATAAAATGAATTGGTAATTAAATCGATACGATAGAAATAGATGTTTCCAGTTTCTAAATGCGAAAGAAGGAATCGGTATAGTGTTGAGCTGCAATTGAATAATATTGAATGAAATCTCGAAAACGATAAATATTTTAACATCCAAAAAAAAAAAAAAAAAAAAAAGAAAAAAAAAGAAAAGAGAAAAAATGCTGCTCTCGATTTTATTTTCGAAACAGTGAACAATATTATATTCCCTCGTATAGAACAATGCGAGCGAGATAAAAATTGCATCGCAATATGGAAAAAACAAGGGAGGGGGAAACGGCGAAAAACATTATATATATATATATAGAAGTCGAAACAAAATTAACGCGAAAAAAAGGAAAAAAGAGGGATGGAAAATGAAGAAGAGCAAAAAGTCAAACGAGATGGAAAGACAGGTGTGCTCGTGACACGAATTAAAAAGAATAAAAAAAGAAAATCATAAAAAATTGAGGCAAGTACAGATGTTTTTATCGTTACAATGTCGTTTCACCGTTCGTCCCTCTATCAGTCTCTTTCCACCCCTCGTCACGTTGATTGACACTCCCTCGGCGAGGCGCGGAATTAACGAAACGCATTTGCATGGAAACATTCTCACCCCTGGTAGGGGTGAGGATCGTCAAACTCCCTTTGAAGGAAAGTAGACTCGAGATCGATTCATCGCCGTAACGAGACGAAAATCACTTGGAAACTCGACAGATATTTCTTTTCAACCCTTTTGCTCGTCGAGAAGAATCGTCGAGCGATGCACCCTATATCTAAGATTCGCAGCGGAGTGGAAATCGAATCTTTCGCGTGAAAATATCGAGAAGAATAATGGAGAATATTTTTCTTTAATACAATTGTAAATGAAGATCATTTTATTTTTGAAGAGTAATGAAATTGTTGGTCTTTAAAAAAGAAAAATGTTAGAAAGATAAATATGGATAAAAGAAATATTAAGTATAATTTTAGAATTCGTATATATTCGATGATAATAAAAAAAAGGAAAAAAAAAATTGTCTCGAAATTTCAACGTCAATTAATTCGTATTTGTACGTTAAACGACGTTAATTGGAGAAACTTTTTCATTTCTTTTTTTTTTTTTTTTTTTTTTTTTTTACAAAGAAAAGAAAAATTTGGATAATAGACGGGTGAAACGAAACATGCATCATGAACTGGGTTACTATTTTATAGCTGGGGATGATTTAACACGATAAACACTTTTTATTTGTTTCAATGCTAAGCATACTCGATGTTTGGATCAACAATTTTTGAGCGCGCCATGTATTTTCTGTTATTTTTACGCGTTCTCGTTCGAATACACATTTATGGAAATATGATGATAATAAAGTCGGAAACAGCGATAAGTGCTTTTATACTGCGAGAACATTCCAAAATTCGAGCGTATCGCACAATTAAACTTGTCTTCATTTAAACGCGCGTTTCTTCAATTCCAACAATCCTCCCACTACTTTCATCTTTATAATTTTTCACTTTTTACCATTCATTGCCATTTTTATTTGTAATTGTAATATATCAAACGTAGAGAACAAACCAGCAATTTTTAATCGTGGTTGGACAAGAAACAATCAAACAACGATCAATCATCGTCATTATTACAAAATATAATAGTAGATGGTCGCGAATAGACAAGCAAACGCCATCTCTGATCAGAAAAAGATAATAAGCCAGTCGAGGTTGAGCACTACGCAGTCGAACGATTAAGTCAATAATATTCAAAACAAACAATACAGACAATTTCGAGAAACGATGACGCGCATCATCATAATGTATATTCATCATATTGGCTAATTACACATTGCGCTTATAACTCGTAGACACGCCAAGATTCGTGTCCAATGGAATATATCTGATATCGTTTACGACACGTTAATGGAAATTTCCAATTAACCGATGATGTCTCGTTACATGGTGAAGGGAGGGGAGGAGGAAGAGGAGGAGTCGTGCGTTTTCCTTAGATACTTTTTCTAATAATCCACTCCGCTCTCCCACGAGCCGGCGCTCGTTCTAAACGGTTCCGTTTCATTTGCAAATAGTCACAGAAGGATTGGTTTCCTTCGCCTGGAGCGGCGCGGCCGTGCTGCCGGAAATTTAAGTTCCACCCCATTATCGGTCGCTTCCGATATCTCGTTGCTGCCTCCATTGTTACGAACACCGTCATTGCCATTATTACCGACCCTAATATCGGAAGAAATCTCCTTTCGATTCCCTCGCGTTTCCATTCCAATTTATCGCCTCCTCTTTATGCAATTTCTTCGCCGCGTGGGGGGGGGAGAAAAGGCTCGAACAACCGAGCGGAATGGAAAACGAAGTTAATAATAATTCCAGTTAAAAATTGGTATATTTTTAGAAAAAGATACCTTCTGGAGATATTTTCTTACTTTCTTTAAATTGAGGAAATTAGTGTCGTTGCTGTTATCTCAAAATTTCGAATTAAAAATGTGTTTGCAACGAAATATGGAAATGGGGGAGGGCTGTATTCGTAGATAGAGTACAATTTTGGAATAATCGATCTAATACGATCGGAAACAACTTGTCCGTGTTCCGTTGGCTTACCAGTGTCCAGATGTTCGAAATATTTGAGTCAAATGAAATTCTCGTTTCCCGGGAAACGATCGGAACGGAATGTACTCGTTTGCTTCACCTCGTTTGCATAGCTGGAAAGATGGCGAGCAAACGCGTGTAAATATACGCACGAACAGCAAGATTACTTTATATTTGATATCTGTATTATAAAACAATTTCAACGTTTCTTTTTCAAAAAATTTCTTTTCTCTCCAATTCCTCAATTCGTCAGAATTAATTAAAGATACTTTTCTATATTCATATCCTCTTGATTGAGACAAGAATTAAATAAGAATTAATCAAAAAAATTACGTGATATCCAGATCTAATTAGAAAAAGGGGATTCAACGAATCGTTTTGAAAGAAAATACGAAGCCAATTAGTAAACCATCCATCTCAACGTTGAACCCAATCTTAATTCCTCATGGTTCGCTCGTGGTCATCCTGTTCCTCGTTCAGAAATCTCTGCGTACAGCAACAGAGCAGAGAATTACTCTTTCTTCGTAGCTCGTAGGGAAATGTATTCGAGAAATGTTTTATTCCACACCAATCCAATTTCTTCCACCACGAATTCATTCGTCGACGTTACCTTGCCAACGAAAACGGTTGACGTGTCCAGCCTATGATATCTTCCTTTCCTGTTCCTGAATCAGCAAATCTTCGATACTTTTCGCGACGTTATCTTTGAACGTGGATCCTTACTCATACGAACAATTTCCTGTCGTTTTTTGTCAGTTTTATGGAACGTTTCTTTCTGTTGATCTATTCTAGTTAGACTTCTTCCTCTTCAGTTAAAATGAGTCCTATCCACCATGCTTTTATTCCATTAGAGATAAGTTGAAATGAAATTTTGCGTATCATTTAAGTTAAAATATCTTGGATTAATAATGTTTAGGAATCTTTTGAATAGTAAATCCAAAAAATAGAATCCAAAATCTCAAGCTTCGTTAGTTTCATTATCTGTAAGTTTTTATTGTTTATTGTCAATGTTAATATTGCCTTCTACAAACAAATATTGTATACAGAATTGATTTAAGCTGTTAAAAGTTTTTAATTCACATTTCACTAGGCTTGGTGTGTATATCTTTGTTCTTAGCATTGTGCATGGAGAACATTATATAGGCCTGAAGTTCTCACTTTGATAATTTCGTTGCCCATAGCTTTGCTCTCAGAATTTCTTGCAAGTACAACACTAAGTTAGAATTTCAGACTTCTATTCTGTTAATTTTGATCTTTGTCTTGAACAGAGTACTCGATAATTTTTGTACAAGAATGGCATTTTAAAGAAAATTGAAAGAATTTTTAAGTTTGTTTTGATATGCCACTTAAGATTATTTAATTGAGAAGTTTTATACGTTATCTTATTTTTCGAAAAGAAATTTATTTTTCACTTTAAAAAATGGCTTTAGTGAGATGCATGGCTAAAAAAAAAAAATATTGATAAAAAGATTTTTAACTTTGTAAAGTCACCTTAATCTTTGACATGTCAAGATGGATTGATCTAATGGACTGCTTTTAACTTCTAGAAGTAACTACTTACTTTTCTATTTTTATATTTTCTTCGTTATTAGTTTCAAGGAATAGAGAAACGCTGAGAAAAGAAACTGAAACAAAAGCACAATTTTTGCAAAGAGTTCAGAAATTTTAATCCCAAGTCCTACATTCTTAATAAAAGAAAAAAATCGAGCAAATAAAATTCTTCAACTTTCATCGATATTCACGCCAAATTCGACTCGAAGAACATTGTTACGAAAAGTGGTACGATAATAAATACCAACAAATCAATAAAAAACAACTACAAGAACTCCTCGACATCCCCTTCTCGGCAAAGAACATTGATCACCCCGCCTTGGTATGCTAATGGTTGAATAAGTATCCATTTCTCGGTGGAAAAAATTAATTTCCCCCATCGATAAAACTGTTCAGAAAGAAGAAAAAATGTTCTTGTTCCTCGACGAAGAAAAATAAGAATCGCTTTACGCATTAAAATTCAGTGGAACCGGTTGGACTTAATCTCCAAGGATCGCGAGAAGAATCGGTGAAGGGGGAAGGTTCGGCCATTTTTGAACGACATTTAACCGGGACTGGAATCGGTGAAAACTTTAATTCCGGATAATTCATTCCCACGCCCATTGACAAACTTATTAACATTGAAGTTAAGAAGAAATTCATCTTGTATGAAAACTTAAAGCCTCCAATTGCCTCTCGGTCTGTAATGAAGTTAGGGTTTTGAATTCGTTCTCGTTAAGAGTGCCACTTAATTTTAAGGAGTTTACCCGACGGCCACGTAAATTTCAAATGCTTTATTTTCTCAATCTTTATCGTCGATTATAATTGCAAAATTCAGAGAAGATTTATCATTTTAAAGATAAATCTTTAATCGTTTTAAAGATAAATTTCTCCTGTTTGATTGTGGAAAGAAAAATGGCTTCTGACAGAACAATTTCAAGATTTTTCGCTTTTCCTAAAACAGAGATACCCAAAATACGTTATTATTCGAAAATAAGTGCGATTGAAAGGAAGAGTACTAGAAAATATCACCCAAAATTGATTGCAAATCCAATGAGAATCAATCGAGAATGCTTCGTATCGATTTTCAGACTTAAAATTTATAATGCCTCTTGAACGATCAAATCCGCCATTGTTCCTAATTTATCTGCTAATATATTCTCCCTCTCGATCAATCGCCTCGCACATGAACACTCATTCCGTGCAGAATCGATTCTCAATCACACGTATCTCCTATATAAACCTAAACATAAACACTTTATATCGACGAACCACTGACACTTCCATTCCCTCAGCATCGTCCACATCAGGAAACATAACGTTCGAATAATGGTTATTCGAGTGATTCAATTTGATGTGATGTATTTTTGATTTTGATGGAAATCGATCCAATTAATGGTGTTAATATTTATGCGAATATTATCGTGCATATCGTTATATGCGATCTCTCCCTAGTGGCGGGAATTCCCAAATGGTTTATAACTTCTTCATCACTTTGTTTCGAACATTAATCCTACGCAATGTGGTTCGCCTATATCGGCGTCAGGTTATTTAAATCGGCGAAAGTCAACTCGTTGAAAAAAATTTTCGAAAAGAAGATTCGTGTTTTCTGTTGAATAATATAAATTTCAGATTATCGAATTTCGTTTAATCGTTTAATTGATCATTTAATTGACCAATTTTGATTATTAAAAGAGAATTTTAGTAAAATTTGGATGGCACGATATAAAATTTTTGTTCATCGTCTCGAGCGAGAAATACGATACCCAAATTTCATAGAATTTTTAATGGAATGGAGAAAATTCGATTGAACAAAACGATGGGGCAAAAATACGATAAAAATTCATTTTAATCCCGTGTCTCTGAACGCCCATAATGCTATTTATCGTTTTATTATCATCTAATTGTTTCGTGTGTTATTTGAAAAATTTATTATTTATCGCTCGAAATAGAAAAATTATTTTAAAAAAGGAATTTCCAGAGATATTTATTAAAGCGACGACTTACCACGATAAAATCTCTGGAGCTATCTCAGGATGGGACAATAATTCAACTTTCCATGTTAAAATACACAAAATAATGAATCAAATTGTCAGCTTAGATCATAGCGTTAGCCGCGAATATAAATCACATTTTCCAGTTGGAATGTCTCTGAATTAAGTGCATCGATGAATTATAAACGCAATTTCCTTCTTTCCTGAATTAATAAATTGTATGAATCAATATTTGAATTAATATTGTACGTCGTGATTAATTATTATTCATTATATTTGTAATTGCACTTTTATTTATATTTACATCCCACTTTTATTATTTTTCAAGATTTCAAAATCATTTTGTCTCGTTAATTAACAAATGATGACGAGTTAAAATCTCTGGCTCATCCATCAAATTATTATGAAATGTTCCGAGTACCAAATTAGAAACCAATTCGCCACTGGAAATTTCATTTTCTCTGTCTATTAAATCTTCAATCCAACTGGCTTCTAACTTAAATACTCTTCCATATAATACACCTTCTAAAAATAAATATAGTAATATTTATCACACCTCTTAAGATAAATACAACTAACAATAAAGATAAACGAGATACTCTTTAATAAGACAAAATTTATCACTTCCAACTATCATAATCCATTACAATTTTCCCTCTCCGTTAAATCTTCAATCCAATTAACTTCTAACTCAAATAAACAACTTACACCATAATATTCATTACACGATAAATTACGATCCAATAAAGATATCCAATAAAGATATGCAATTTCGATATTGTACAATTTCTAATCCATCCTCCCATTGTTGTTTTCAATCCATACATACACTTTTCAAACAGCGAAAAATACAGAAAAAAAAAAAAAAATTAAAAAAATAATAAAAAAGAAAAAAAAAAATCTCTGGGTTTACCTGGGAGGGGTAAAAATTAATTCCATCCTTAATAACGAATCCGACTATCGCCGACGTATCCCCTAAATTCTGTTTATACATCTATTTCAACCCCTGGGGGCAGGCTCGTTTGACGCGTGCGTAGATCAACCACGTGCCTTTCCACCATCGACCAGCGGAGCTTCGTTTCGCGTAAATGACACAGAGAGGAGGGAGTCGAAATACGGACGAACATCGTCGAGAAGGGAGGCTGGACAAGGACCAAGGTCCGGGATGGGAGGGGTGATAGCCCTTGGAATACCAACAGTTTTCGCGACAATGGCCACTGGGCCGGTGTGGTACATCCACACATCCTCTCTCCCCCCTTCTCCACCTTCGCCAATTCACGAGGACTCGACGAGGAGCCGAGGTCTCGTTTCCACCCCTCGAAGTCTCTCCCTTTCATATCAACCCTATCCGCGCGGAAGGAAAGGGGGATCGACCGGCCAACAACTTCGCTCGACAAGTTTATTCAGAATCTCTTCGACGATTTCGTGAACAGGGATTTCGCTACGAGGAAACTTATTTCTCCTTGTGGTTTGTCGAAATATGCCTCGAATATTCCGTACCTGGGAAATTTTTAAGGCTTGTGATGGAGTGGGTCCAAGGTTTGCACGATCTTTCGCATTCTTTGGAAATAGAATCCAATTTTGTTTGGAACGGATGTGTGGATTGGTTTGAAGTGAAGTTTATTGATTGATATCAATAAAATCATGGAATTATTTTCATGGTATAAAGTATGTATTAATTGCAAAAGTTTGGCCGCAAAGTTCTTCTTTTTTGACTTTTAAACGCTTGTGTTAAAAAATTTCCAAACTCATTCTCGAACGTTATTTTCGTATTAAAACTTGATAAAGAGATAGAATGACGCGAAAGTTGCAGTCGATAAACTATTACTTCGTTCGGATAGGAAATTTTGTATATTCCTCCTCCAATTTATTGCACTAATCGAACGTGTACTTTACTTCAATCCAGGAATGGTATTAGGGTTGAAACGTAAAAGAAGTTAGCAATAAATCGGTGGGGAATCGTTAAGGTTGGCCAGAGAGGAGAATCGAATTTGTCAACTTGTTCGAAAAGACCGTGAAACAAACGAGATCCCCGTGAAAAATCCTCGCGGAATCGCTTTGACAAAAATGGTGGGCTGAAATTACACAAATTGTATAGATTGAATTTTTGTAATAAAAAAAATTTTCAATTAAGAGGGGAAAAAAGATTGTAAAAAAAAGTAACGATGCTATTAAAATTTATAGGATTTCTTGATGAAATTCAATTTTGTTTTTCCTTATCTTTTAAAATACTTACGTAGTATCCAATTTCTATCCTCATTAAAGTGAAGACTTTTAAAAGATTTTTCAAAGAAGCGTATTTACGTGGAAGCACGTTGAATTTATTAACACAAAATAACATATAATCGTGAAAAGTTCTTTTTTTTTTTTTTTTGGATTAAAAAGAAATTTTATTAATTTTATTATTAAATTTATACACGATTCTTTTCAATTTTTCGTTTTTCTCAACTTCTATTCTATATAATAATCCGACCTCCATCCTCATTAAAGTGAAGATTTTCAAAAGATTTTCAAAGTGAATTTACTTTAAAGCATCCTTGAAACAAAGATCTGTAAAAGAATTAGAATTATTATCGGGAAAATTTACAAAAGAAGGTTAAATTGTCGATCCGATTACCTAATTAATTAGAATCTTCTATAATCAATTATATATTATAATTTCATTGATCGTAAATATTGATTGATCAAGGCAAGAGTGCAAAATCTTTACAGTATCTCCTTTATTATTATTCCTCCTTCTAAGGATCGATTCGACGAATAGGATACGCCTGTTTCGTTTACATCGGAACAAGGGTGAAAACAAGGCCTTCAACTGGATCCCTGAATATCGTTTCCTCCCTGCAACGAACTTTTCCACAAAAGTGTCTGTAGAGGATTTTAAATCACCGCCAACAATAAGACGCCGCAATGTGCATTAAGAAACGTTTCTCCCGTCTGAAATTGATCGTCCGACGATAAATAGCTGCGAGGGTTGGAGGGGAGGGAGGGTGGCAGTCGATGGTGGATGAATGCATTGAAATGAAACGCGATGAGGAATATCGGTAATTGTAAATATTTGAGAAAATTCATTCGTTGCCTCGAAGAAGTTTGCTTCTTGGATACTTTCGAAGCGATCTTTTTTCTCTCTCTTTTTTTTTTTTATTTATCGCGAAGAGAGTTTTTTTTTTATCTTGGTTATTGGAAAAGTGAAAAGATAAATTTGAATAGTCGAATGTTGAAAATAAGAAGATTTTCTGTGGTATACAAATATTGGTTTTCCGATAATTAAATAGTTTAGATGGCCTTTAAGAAAAAAAAGATGATTTTTTGATTTATTGAGGAAAATATTGAGAGAAATGAAAGATTTGCAATTTTTAAGATTAAAAACATGGAACGAATTGGATCTTTCCAGAATATTATATGTTATATTTGAATATTAATTTGATTTTATTGAGAAGAAAGAATATGAAAGAAATTTAAAAAAAATAGAAAATTGTAGAATAAGTCGACGATACGAAAAGAATTACTTGATTTTATCATATTTCGTTGTACGCGACGTGTCTGTGAAACGTTTCGGTGTTTCTGAAAGAAGTTCTCAGAAAAAAAAAAAAAAAAAGATCTGAAAATATCTAGCGATTTTAGCGTTTCAAGTAAGACTCTTTTTCTAAGCCAAGAATTTCACCTTCCATACAGTATCTTTGCATAAACGCGAGTCTGACCTCCTTTTTTTCTTTATGGAACAGTTATATTCTTCTGGTTTCGCGTTTTTTTCACGCTTTCTTCCTTTTCATCTTCCCACAGCGTTTTGTCTTGCACACGACAGCAAAGAAACATGTTTTCGGCTTTTTAGCGAATTAATTAAAACAATTCCAACGAAGATAGAATAAATCAATCATCACCAATAATAATACGATGCATTTTCGATTCTTGAAATTTTATTCTCTTAAACCGTACACGATTCCACTTCGAGTTAAATAAAAATATTATTTCGTTCAACACGTGAAATATCTTATCCTTTCTATATCATCTTTTCATCAACTTCTTTTAACAAGAAATACGTTTTACTTTACTGTTCCCTTTTTAAAACATTTTTAAATTTAATTATTTCCAAATCGTTGAATTCCATACCAATTCTTCTCTTACGATTCTTTTATAACTATTCCCCTTTAAAAATACATTTTCAAATCATCCGTGGCACAACTCCATACAACTCCATCCAACGACAATCACAATATTATCATTTCATTCTACATAAAATCCTCGTGCTCACCTTAATCACCCCCTCTTAACAAGAAATATTTCATTTTCCACAATATACAAAGATCCTTTTTTCAAATACTTCAATCATATATACTCAACTTATCCACTCAAAAAAAAAAAAAAACATCCATTCTGAAGNAAAAAACCATCCATTCTGAAGATCCTCCCCTTACTCAAAATCCTTGATCGCTCCCCGTTCCACCGACGAATTGCTTCCCCTATAAAAAATTCCTCCTTTAAAAAAAAAAACCACACTTTCGAACCACCCCCAACTCGTCCCACCAACAACCGCCTCTGAACAAAAAAATTCACGAATCACGTGCCGTTTTCGCGGGCACGATCAAAGCCTCGTATCAACTCGAGGCGGAGAAAGAGAGGCAAAAGGGAGGGTGTTGGGGAGAAAGAGAGGGGGAACGCGAAAATTGGCCTGGCTATCTCTCGTCGTTCGAGGAGGGACGAGTTACGAGCCGTGGCTTCGATATCTTTTCCTCCCCGGTCGTCGTAACCGCGACCTTAGCTTTTCCTTCGGGTATTGGTCGGCTATGCTCGGGTCGATATCGGGCCAGAGGGAAGAAGAGGCACAGCATCCACACGAGGCCGCCATTCGGCCTCCTACGCCTCGTTCGTGCCCTCTTTCGCCCTCTTCCGCGTCGTTTCTCCCCCTTTTTTCCAACGTCCCCTCACCAGTAGTGCAGGGTTGAAAGGAAAAGATACCTCTTTCTCTCTCCTCCCATCTTCCACTCTTCGTCTTTTTCCGCCTCTCTCCCTCCCCCTCTCGCTTGGAGACGCTGTCTAACCCTCGTTTCTCCGCTCGAGTGTTTCCCTCTTTGAGAGAAAGGACGCGGGTATAACGTGGTCATCTGACATTTGCGCCGACAGGAAACTCCGAACTTTACCGTCGTGTATATCGCGAGAGAGAGAGAGAGAAAGAGAGAGAGAGAGAGAAGTTGCTTCCTCTTTTCGACCCGTACCACCCTTTTCATTTAACCCTTGGCGTTACGACGCCGATGTGCTTTTCCAATCTCGCGTTCTCTCACGAGAGGTTAAATGAATTTCGAGAAAGTACGGAGGGGACTTTTTTAAAAAGAAGAATTTGGGGGGAATCGATGTTGAATTGTTATATATATATATATCAATATTATAAATTTTCTTTAGTAGAAAATTATACGAAAGATACGTGGCTTCTTGTGAAATTGGATAATAATAAATTCGGATGGTTGTTTCAAATTTCAAATGTTATATGATTATGATCGACGAGTAATAGGTCGACCGTCTAATTTCCTAAATTAGAAGAGGCGAAAGGAGGAGGAACGGATCACGCTTCGATGGCATACGGGAACACAGAGAACGCGTGGTGGACGTTTGACATTTGCAAAGCTAGAGCTTGGTAAACTGGTCTCGACTTAGAATCGATGGAATTACACGCGATTTCTGGCGTTGTATCGCGTCGATCTCTCTCGATACGTGTTCGAAGACACGCGTGACGTAGATTTTTCTTTTTTTCTTTTTTCGTTTTGGATTCGATGACCCACCTGAAATTCTATTCTGCGTTATTCGATTCTTGTGAAGTGAATGCGTAGAAAAAAATATTAATTTCTGTACTCATACTTTTCGCTTAAGAATCTTTGCGGGGAAGGGTAATTATTTCGGTATATATTTCCAACACGGTTGCGATGATACACAAAGTCCTTATATACGCACGAAACGTCACGCGCAAGCAATTAGGAGTGACCAATTAGCGGTGGTGAAGTGTATTACTTAATTAGACATTCAACCGGCTCATTTATTTCGTTCAGAACCAGTTCAGTTGCCACTGAAATTCACGGGCAAAAAGAATTTTATACGAGGGCTTAAGACTTTTAAGTATTTTATTAAAGCAATAATTACCGATCATCATACACGCGTGTAATTTCTAAGTGAGCAAAAGTACTGTCGCAATTGCTCCATTTTGATTACTGAAACGAGACATGTTTGTTCCTTTTTCTTTTTTTTTTTTTTTTTCGAAAACTAATAATAAAATATTGGAAATATCGTACGATTAATATTATCATTTTACGATAATATTTATTTACAGAGATCTATACAGACACGTCTAGATCGCTAAAAAAAGAAATAATTAAAATTCTTCTGTTAATTAAAGCATCTACAATCAAGAACCATTCCAATTTTGCAAATACTATAGCAAAGATTCCTCGATCATTTTAAAAAATGTCACTAGACACTAACAATTACCATAAATTCATATATTTCAATCCACATCCAATTATGTAAAAACCAATATGGAAGAAAAAACAGTGGATACCTTTGATCCGGGAAAATAAAAAATCACGTCTTGACATCGCGCATCCAATCCACGTATATCCTTTAACGAGAAGCACCAGTGAACGTTCGACGAGCGAATTTCACGTGAGACCGGAAAAGGAGACACCTCGATTCCCGTATCTTACTTTCCTCACGTTTCTCTCGGGATCGAGGTATCGACGGCTCGATCTGAAAAATTCTCCACGCCATTCTGCATTTTTACAAGCAACCTGTGGCGGTGGAACACGCGCGTCTTCTTCCACGAGACGACTGCCGTGGAAAGTGGATAAAAAAAGAAGAATAATACAAAGGTAAAGAAAAAAAAAAAAAAAAAAGAAAAAAAGGAAGGAAAGGAAGGGAAAAGAGATCGATTGGTATTCCGCGGGTGTTCGCGGCGTGAAAATCTACTTTGCATTTTTCATGGTGGTGGAAGAGTTTCATAGGCCACCAAGGTTTGTTGAAAAAACGAGCACGAACCGAATATACCGGTCGAAAGATGTTTCGTGGCGTGACAAAAAGAAAATGGACGGGTTTCATATGACGAAGGAATATACGTGTCTTTCTTAACAGATCTTGAAATTCCATCCTATCCCTATTTAAATCTCTGGATTTTTCTGAATCTCGAATATTTTTTTTTTATTCCTTTCCTTGGTATCGTGCTTTCGACGAGATCTTCTTAAATCCCATATTTTCTGAATTTAAAATAATTTTTATTCGTTATTAACTTGATGAGAGTTTTTCTCGTGTTGGGAAGACACAATTGAAATATATGAAATGTAGGATTAATCGAAGAATAAATTATTTTGATCGAGCGGGGAATTATATTTTCAAAAGGGAAAAAGAATAAATCGAAACTGTGGGATAAATTTTTTTTTTTCAATTTGACATTCTCTATTTCTTGGGAAAGTTAAGTTTGAAATTTATCGAGTACACCCGCACTCGATTTAATTCCTCGGTTCGATAACAATAACGTAATAAAGCCGAGAGATTATTCTAAATGTAAAAATAGGTCGGTCGTATGGAAAATAATTATTTCTTTTGAAAAATTAATTAATTCTGAAAGTGTATACGTGTATGTACTTATAGCTTAATTTTAATAATAAAATATATAAATAAAGATTCTGCGATAGAATAGAAGAAAAGAGAAGAGGAATAAAGTTTTTTTTGTTTCTTGTTTGTTGAACTTCGTATTCAAGAAGATCGAAATTGGAAGTATCGACACTCTTGTCGAACGCATCCACTGTGTAGTTGCAAGTGCACGTGTACTCGGCGACGAATCTTCAAACTCGATTTTCTCGAGAACGAGAAACGTTTTATTCCTTTTTTTTTTTTTTTTTTTTTTTTTTTTACTTCGTCGACTTATCTTTAGAATCCACGCGCGGAATCATCTCGTCTTTGTACCTTGCATCCCGAAACATCCTCTATTAAATCGTATCAGGAGGTGAAAAGTACACGTGACATTGGACGGATAAATGCTTTGATCGAAGTTTCCTTTTGAAATAATTTATTTTACGTTGGGGAGAGAGATATTCAAAAGCGTAGAAAATTGAATGATACTTGAAACTGCTAATTGATTTTATTTAAAAAATTTCAAGTGCTTTCACGAGGTTTATTGCGAAGAGGATGATGTTTTTTTTTTTTTTTTTCTCTCTAAGTGCTGACCTTAATTCGCTCGGTATAAACTACAAGATTGAGGGGAATTGTAGAATTAAAGAATGTATATGTTGTAGAGTAATGCAGTGATTTTTTTTTTTTTTTTATCTGCGTACACGTCTTTTTTGAATTAAAAAATATTGGAATTTTTAAGAGTTGTCATTTTCACGTTGAATCATGTCATCAAATTCATAAAAATGGAAAAATGAAAAATATATAAATCCAAAATACGTATTAAAAAAAATATTTAAAAAGTTGGTCATTCTTTAAAAATTATACGCATTAATATTAAACAAAGTATTAAATTAAAAAAATTGTCAGAAAAATTGAAAATTTGACACGTAACGTATAAATTATTAATAAATAATAATAATTATTCATTCCCAAATTGATATCCAATATAAATTATCTCACGTTTTAACACGCACATTGAGAGAGAGAGAGATAACAATTTCAAAATGTTGAATTTTCTTTCCTTTTCCTACAAAACATCAAATTGAAATTACAAATAAATCGATTAAAACTTTATTATTTAAAACTTTTCTCGCCAAAAAAAAAAAAAAAACGTGAAATTTCATCATTGATTCGAACATCTACTCATACATGATCTCTGTCTTTCGCTATTAAACGCTCGAATGTGACACCGAATTTTCACGCCGATCACACATTTGAAATTGAAATTTATACATGCATTACACGGGTCCAATATCTATTCATTCACGGTTTCAGTAATTAATCTCCCCGCGATTAAGTAATATATACGAAGGGCGAGGCGAGTTTAACGATTCACGAGTTTTCCACCGCTGTTTCGGGGGTGGATTTTAATTTATCATCGTTGAAGTCATTCTCGATATTTTATAGAAAAAAAAAAAAAAAAAAAAAAAAAAAAGAAAAACAAAAAAAAGAAAGCTTTGTCAACCGGAGCGGAACGAAAAGATAGTTATATCGTTTCGCTTACAAGGGCATTGATTTATTTTACCCGTGTATTTTGACACGAAACTGTCATTCCTTGTTAATCAATCCCTTATCTACTCGTGTCGTTCCACGAATCGATGAAGCACCTTTTTATTCACTCCACCTCTCCTCCCCTCCCTCGTGATTTTGGATTCTTTCTTCTCTCTCTCTTTCTCTCTTCTATTAATTATCCTTCGAGTTTTTTCTCTCTCTTGTTTCGCGAGAAATCGTCGTGGAAAAAACAGCGCTTCGAATAAAAGAGTTACCTTAAAAATTCTCTTTTTCTCTTTTTTCCCCTCTCCCGTTTCATCGAAAGAAAAGCACCCTTGCAAAATCTGTTCCCTTCTCTTTGTTTTGTCCAGGAACTATTTTCCTCGGGAATAATGGCGTAAAATGTCTGCTATTCGACTATTTGGAAATCAAGGAAACGTTTCCAGTGACTGTAATTCTTAAAATAATTTTTTTTTTTTTGAGGGAGGTTAATTAAGCAATAAATTTCCAATAAGTTTCAAAGATTGCTCTTGGATGTTAAATAATTTAAAATTAGTATATAGTTTTCTCATCATCATTTTTTAATCTTGTCTTTTCATTTCTTCCATTTTCTACAAAGAATAACTATTCAAATATCCTTTTTTATTCTTATTCCAAGCTTTGCAAGCACAAAGCCTGTATCGATTCGCAGACCCATCATTGACCTTTTCCTATGGCATTAAAGTTCGTATTTAACCTTGGCATTCGATAAGGGTAGAGAATTATAATAATTTTTTTTTATAATTCAAAATTATCAATACAGATTACTCGATCGATGCAATTATCATTACAACAATTCTTACTTTAAAAAATTATCGAGACGATGGAAATGTTTGCACCATGTTGTTGAAAATGTTAACAGCAAACATATGAAGCAATGGCGAACACATAGCCACAACTCGATTCGTAAATTATTGGTAAACTATTTGTTGTAAACGATTCGATTTCCTGTATTGGCCATTAAATTCATCGATATTTTCTTTTTTTTTATTACGATTGGTTTGTTGTATCGATCCATATTGGTATCTTTTGAAGACTAGATTCGACTGTACGATCGTTTTTCTCGCTGGAAATTCGATCATGTGAACGAAATAAATTTCGTTAGAGAGAAAGAAAATGAATAAAGAAGTAGAGAAATTTCGGAACAATTTCAGAAAGCTTCGTTTCCTTTCGTTCCTTTTTTCCCTCGAAAGTTCGAAAACTATTCCTGGATTTCCATGGTGAAAGTGGCTCCCAAAAGAATATTAACTTTGCTCTTTGATTTGAATTTTTTTTCTCCCCCCTGAAAAGTTCGAATAACATTTATTAAATTAATAATAAATTGATGAAAAGTTTCTCTTCCTTTCTTTCTTCGAGTTAGATAAGAAGTTATAAATTTCTTTTGAGTTTTACATTTTACATTTCTTCTTATTTTCCCTTACTTTTGTTTCGTTACACGGTTCATATTTCTCCCTCCCCTAACTTTTGATATGTTCCTTTTTTTTTTTTTTTTTAAACGAGAAACGAGTGTTATATTATTATTCGTAAGGAAATATGAATAAATATGGCAAATAAGAGCAGCGTGAAGTACAAACGATTTAACATAGATGAATATTCATCGTTCTATTTTGTTCCCTGCGTTTATTTATGCAAAACGATAAATATTAGCGATGGCCAGGCGAAGAGTATTCCTTGATCCATGCTTATTCGAATGCTCGATTTTCGAATGTGAAATTAATTTATACGAGCATATATAAACTAATGAGCATTCACGAGTTTCTGAAAAATGCAGAGACGAAATAAGCTCGAGTTTACAATCTATAAATCAGAACAAAATAAAAAGTATAGCGATGAAGAAAAATAATAATACCGAAAAAGATGAAATTCTTTGATATTCAGGTCGAATCTATCACCATCGATACAGTTTTTCGGATACAATACAAATCTTGCCAAAAGTCAATCCTCCATTTTAAAAAATATAAATTTCATTGGTTAAACAAATTTTTACAAGGAAGGCTGTTTGATTTTTCATTGATTTAATTATATATCTGGATGTACCATGCTCTTCTTTCTCGATATTTCGACCATTCAATAACAGAATGAAACGAATGGCCAGGATACGAGAAAATTTGCGACACTGTTCGTTCGCACAATTTCAATCGAATTTGATGAACGAATGGTGGGACGACAATTCTCAATCCTTAGCCCTCCTATTCTCGTTCGTCTTCGGCGAGGAGCGTGAAAAGCGGGAACGCGAAACAAATCCCTCTGTTTCACCGTGTATGTGACAGAAAGTATCGACTTCTATTCATCCACCGCATTTATACAGTTTTTTAGATAAAAGCATTTTGTGCCGCGCACGCAGCTGTAAAGCAATGCTTTTAGCTGAAAGCGGCGCGTTTTCAAACGACAAGTCGCTCGCAAAACCGATACATCTTTCTGATCTTTCTCGATGATGGTCAACAAAGCTGAAAATTATGTACCAGTTTTACACTTCTTTGCGTCCTTTGTCTCGGGCAAGGGAAATATTTCATGTACTTTTTCAACGTGTTTCGACATAAATATCCCACTTGGTTGTTCGCGGTCAAATTTACGACTTTAAGAAAATCGAAGATTAAAAAGAAAACTGGAAAATTGGAAATTGGAAATATTTTTCGAGGGATTTAAAAAATAAATGTAATTTTGAAATAATACCTTTATATTTGGAGATTTATTTTGCGGATAATTTTGTGTAAATTTTCTAACTTTTAATTGTTTTATTATCCTTATGATTAAATTCGTTCGAACCAAATGATGAGAAATTTAATCCTTTAATTTTTAAAACAAACTTAGAAGAGAGAATTGTTTAAAGTTTCTGGTAAAATTAGAATCAAGATTGGAGATAAAAAAAAAGATCCAGTCGCTCAATCAGTTTCTGAAAAATAAATCTTAGTAATTAAAGATGTTCTTAATGAGTTTCAAAGTGGTCAATTTCGCATGTACTTAACTCGTTGCGCACAGGCTGAATATATTAACATCAATGAAATCACTGGATCAGCAAGTTTGCTATTTAGACGGTAATTAATTATAGCCGAACGAAATTCTATAATTAACTTGTCTTAATCATTTACTTTATCAAGAATTTTGAAATTTCTAACGAACAATAATATTTTTTTCCTTTTCGATCACAAATTTAATTTTTAATTATTCAAATTCATTTAAACTTTCGAATATTTATAATTAAATTATTAATTCTAATTCTCCATTCAATTTCTACGAAATCTTTAAGAAATGAAAGTATACATTTCCGCAATAATTTTGAATTTTTATTTTAATATTAATTATTATATACTTATATTTGCACACTATTGTGCTGTACTAAAATAAAATAATCTTTTCGTGTAGATTTGAATTACATCAATATGGAATAATCATCTAATAAATGAGTTTATTCAATTCACAGTTCAATTCGCATGATTTCAGTCCACGTCACGAAGCATATTCAAACTGAATATTTGCGACAAACAATTGCAGTGTGTTTCGCACAAAACCACGCTAATTTCACGGGAGCTTATCTTCTTGTTTTTCAGTAATTACATCCGCCAAACGTTGATCGATCGCGCCAATGGGGCCAATTAAACCAGTCCATCGTTTAGTGGACAATCCGTGAATGAAAGAAAAATTGAAACGCCCTAATTTTTATCGTTAACTTAAACGGTTAACATTTTTTGTGAAACTCCATTTTTTCCTCTCTTTTATTTTTATTTTTATTTTTTTTTTTTTTTACTATGAAAACTATGGAAACTCGAAACATTTTCAACAATTTTTATTTAAAAAAGAATTCTGTGCGGAGATACGCCGTTGATCTTTTCATAAAGTAGCTTCACTTTGTAAATATTTCTCATAAAGGGTCAGCTAACTTGATTTCCTTGGCTAAAGGGGCTAATGCCTCGGAGAACTTGTGGACTCTTTTGCAGTGGATCTTTTTTTTTTTCTTTATTTTTTTTATTTTTTGTTTTTTTTTTTTTTGCCAGAGAACTTGCAATTAAAGAGATTCTTGGAACGCTCGTTGTGTAAAAAATACGACAACAGTTGACCGAGTAATTATAAAATTCAGAAACAACGTGACACGTAGCAAGGATGTATAAAAATATAAAAATATCACAGAACAATGCAAATTTTTAATTCATACTTATTTTTGTTCATAATTATATGATTCTTTTATTTATATTCGCACGTGCTTATTTTTTTTCCCTTCATTTTCCTCGAAACATTAACCTTTTTCGTAGATATATTAAATAAAATGTTTCCACCAAATACATTTCTATATATTTTAAATTGCTTTCTGTATAATTTGCTTTATAGTTCAAAACAAGTTTTATACAAATTAATTGATACATGACCTTTCATTCACGATCCCTTTTACACCGTGTAAAAAAAAAAAAAAGAATCCAGATGTATTTTCACATTTATTTTCTTCACCATTATTTCACCATCACATCCATCAACATTGTTCATAATTGTCGCTCAAACGCACAACGTGACAATTTTATACACAACGCGTCAATCTTTCTTTCATTTCTTTCAACGTCATCGATATGCAATAAAGTTTTCCAATCATATTCTCCATTACTCGTCGAACAAAATCTTAAAATGGAGAAAGACCCCTGTAATTCTCATTACCATTTTATCCTATTTATTTTTCTTGTACCATTAACTTTTAATCATCAATGTAGAAAACTATAAAAACTATCCCTTATTCATAATTTTCATCTTCTTCGCCTTCTTCGTAGCAGGGGATTAATCACGGTGTGTCCAGAATTATTAAGAAAAATAAGAAGCGCAACACGGAGTAAGTTGTATAATCCAAGTCGGGACAAACGATAAATCCTTATCGGGTTTCGACGTGACGCGTAGCTGGTTGGAAGTAATAAATATAACGAACAAAGAAAACCCTTCCCACCACCCAATGGCGGCTCTGATCTGCGGACCAATAAATATTTTCCGCGTGGTCATCCTATAAAATGTATAATGCCGGTGTCGTGATATTCGCTCCTCTCGCGGTTTTAACGAACCAGCGGAAGAGGAGGCGAACACAGGAATCGGGATTTCCTGAATATTTTTCTCCCTTTTACGTCACGAGCCCTCCACGACGAAAATCGAGCGAAAATAATGGAAAAAACGAGAGGTTTTTGCAAAACTCTTTTTTCGTCGACTCCTCCTCGTTACGAAACTTTTGTATACAATGTTTGTTGTACACCATTTCTCTGTGATCTTTTATCGGTTGTTAATCTTTCCTTGTTACCTCCCCCTTTGTTATTCCGTCCAAGCAAGAGGAAAGAAAGCATTTGGATATTAAACGGTGGAAATAATCTTCTCGCGCGTTATTTTATTCCGTTTGTAGCGTAATATGGGGATGATTTCTCCCTTTCTCTCTCTTTTTCGAGCCATTCTTTGTTATTTCTGTAACGGAAATACGGATGAATTTTAATAAATCGGTGCAAAAGCATAGAACAGTAAACGTTACGTTTTCGACTCGACTTTTTCGACCAGCGCTTCCATCCGTTTTCAAATCGTCGATCGTTTCAAATTGGGGTAATTGCAGATGCGAGTCGAAAAATAGCAGAAGAATGTTTAAAAATGAACAAGAGTCATCTTTCGATACAATTTAGAGAGTTATACGAGTTCCACGAATACTTTTCGTTCATTTTACGTGTAATTATTTCAAATTGGAGATATTATCGATTGCAATGATTGCAAAAAAATGTTGCATTGGCCAAGTTTCTGTGCCAGTAAATGTGTGTGTATATGTGTATTATTAAAAAAAAAGGAGCTGATCAATTATTCGAGAGGATGCTGCTCGAGAGCGCAACACTCTCTGACTCGATAGCTATCTTTATTTGATGGAAAGCGAGCAGCAACGAGGTCCAGGAGATAATGCTGAGGAAAAAATGGATGGAGGAAGTGGAGTGTCGAGCTCATCGACTGAAGCTTCTCGATACAGTTTTGAAAAGGGACCGATACTTTCGAAGATGAGCACCACGTTTTCCACCGTTTCTTCGTGGAAAATGCACTTGGAGCATTCGTTCTATTTTTCCATTCTTGTTTCGAGTTTTCTGAATAATTGGAGAATAATTATCAGATTATCAAGAAAATTATTTATTTATACATTGATTTAAATCAGATTTGAAAATGATTTTTATGAAAAATTTAATTCACCATGCTTTTTGAACAACGATTTTCGTATCGTTCGAAAGGAAAAGATTAATATTTTTGGAACGATATATACAAGGATACATATTTAAAATATTTATCGTTTGTTATTGAAATATATATTATAATTGTTAACTCGTATTTTCACGTGTTAGTTATTCCTTATTAATTATAATTTTCGAAATATCTTACACAATAAATTCATATTGTATATAATGTATATTATTCAGAGGCATAATGCAGCTCATAATTATTCCACCGATTTTAAAATTCAATGGATATTGCTTCGATAATCTAGATTTATTATGGATCGACCGACGTACGATAGAAATTGTATTACTTTAATTAAAGATCATCTCTTCAGATCATCAGGATGATTATGTATTATCTTTTACGATGTTAAACAAATATGTAATATAAAATATATCCCAAATTTATTATCAATTCATTCAGCTTCATAAAGCTTCAAAAAAAAAAAAGATTACTTTAACATATTTGTTTCATTATTTTATTTTTATATAAAGAATAGCACGAAGAAACTACAGATAGATATAAATTTTTATTTAAATATCTTGACTTTATTTTATCCTTAATTTAGAACACAATCACGATTGAGTATTATAAAGGCAAAGAGTTATAAATTTTCTTAATTTTAAACTGATGCAAAGATCGCACATGCTTAATCATTTGATGTTTTTCACTTGAATCTTTCATCGCTGCAATGAATATTCATCGCATGAATGCTCGAGTTAAGTTGAAGATGAAGGGAAAATATATGTGAATCAGAAGTTTTTTTAAAGACTGATTCGTAGAATAATTTGTATATTGTAGAATATGAATGAGAAATTTTTTTTAAATAAAACTATAATATAATATTTCGTCGTTATAAAATTTTCATTCGAATTACTCTTAAAAAATACTCTGACGTAACTTTTTTGCTGAAGGGAAAACTTTTTCCATGTATTTTCCATGTAAAAATTTTGATTGTGAAAATATACATTAAAAATCAGAGAAATATATCTATACACACGAAACAATTTCTAACTCTTCTTGTTATTATTCAGATAAAAATGTTCGTGTCACTCGTGTGACAAAAATTTTTAGCAAAATTTTGTAAAAGTTTTACAAAAATAAATAAATAAAAACGTACGAATATAAAGTACATAATGCTCACGTGCGAATCAGATAAAATTTTTTAGTAATCAAAACGCTCGATATACTTCTTCGATTTTTCAAAATTGATATCTTTCGATCTCCGTGAAAAAGAAATAATTTAATCCAGTGTTTTCAAATTGTTTCGCAACAGGACCTCGCAACACACCCGTTTATTCGCATGAAAATTTTATTTCATAAATTCCTAACTCGAGCGTATTGTTACACCCAGATTGTTACAAATATCGGCCGCGTCGAAAAAGATGAATATCTGAACTTTTGTATACAATCTACTTGTACAAATAAATAGAGGGGGAAAAAAAAAAAAGTTTATTCCTACAACATGACGTAAATCACATCAATCATGTCCACATAAATAACATTTTATTTGCTCCCATTGTTCGAGAAGAAAATTTCCAAAAACATATTTATATACAAGATGTGTACAGAAAAATATCCAACAACAATACACGAATCTATGAAATTTATTTAAGAGCTTCGTTTCAAAATGATCGCGATATATTTCCATTCTCCTCGATTTCAAGTAGTATTTATCACAATTTATCACGATCTTTCGTTACACTACTATCGTTACAATTTATCATATTACGCGTCGTATCCCATTCAACAATATCATCAATCGCGCGCAATTTTTCATGGATTCGAAAAAAAAAAAAAAAATTCACCCACAAATCCTCTTTTAGTTAGTCTCGCCATTTCGCAACAAAGAATCGAATCAAACAAAATCAACAAAGAATCGATGTTCGCCAAATCTACGAACCGTCGAATTTAACCGAGATCGCATATTCGAGATCAAGTCGATCGTTTAAAAAAAGATGGAACGCAGGTCCAGAACGACGATGTTGGAGGTTTAAAAGGTCGTGTCCTCGGCTAGAATGTCCGGCAAGAGAGACGTCGGGACAATAGGGCGGACGGGGCACTAATCAAACAAGCTCGACCCAAAGCTCAGAAACGGTGCAAAGCAAGGCAAAGCCTTGAACGGCTGTTTGCCCCCAGGTGGGCGAGGCTTGTTGACATTCGTACACTCCCAGCAAGGGTTGATAGGTAGGGAAAGGCCGTTTCGAATCGGCCAACTTGTCAAACGGAATGCGCCTACGACCCATGATCAATCGAAATTTCTTCCCTCGGAAAAGAGACAGAGAGAGGGAGGAAATTTGCCGATTATCCCTTTACCGATCTTGATGAAATATATACTTTGAAAAGATTGTCATTTGGAGCAACTTTTTTTTTTTTTTTAGACGACTTCAGTTCTCTAGAGATATTCGACGAGAAATTTAATTTTATCGTTTCGATTGATGATTATTAAAATCGATTGGAGAAAGGAAAAAATTGTTCGATGAAAAATCGATCTGGAGGGAATTGAGCAAAGAGAGGAAGAGAGGGATGGACGATAGAAATTCGTGGCTGGATATAGAGAACGGATTTCTGGAATTCTTAAACGAGTGGCTCGAATCCCTTCCTTTTACGATGATGTAATTGTATAACGCGTTGTTGGGTATTTGTTGGAACAAATCGGAGAATTCGCGGAGGCACCTGTTGCGGGAAAATAAAAAAGAGGGCGAGGAAACTTTGCCCCATCGAGCTTGCTTCGTTTCGAGGGGGAGGGAATGGGATTAGGATTTTATTTTTCTTCGTGTTTTTTTCTTTATGGAAAATGGATGGTCGAAGCATCATCATTGGATCGAAGCAATGGAGATTTTGAAAGATGTCAATGAGGGTTGGATGGAAGATGAAAGATGTAATAGATATGTATAAAATATTGGAAGCATTTCGAATCGTTGTATTGTATCAAGGAAATTAAATAATTACGTGAAAAGAAAATGGGTTCTTGTTTCTTGGCGATTGAAGGATTGGAAATTTTTAAAGATGTCAATGAACATGTATATACGAATGTTTTAGATATTGCAAGAAGGCATTTACATTGCTCAAAGAAATTAAAAAATTATGTATGAAAGAAGAATGAATTTTTCTTAATAATCGAAAAATATTGGAAATATTGAAAGATGAATTTCTAAGAGAGAGATGAGGATGGAAGATACATAAATGTATTAAAATAATCAAACAAATTGAATAATTAATACACGTGAAAAGAAAAATGGATTGTTTTATAAATATACTCGAAACTTTGACAGATATTGAAATAGTACACTACTCGTTTCCATTTTTTTTTCTTCTGATTCCAAATTCTGTCGATAACAAGGAAAAACATACAAAAAAAAAAATATAAGAAAAAAAAGAATTCGTAGACGAAGAAAATGAAGAGGAACGAATCCGTGATCTATCTGAGGGAAGGCAGATTGCAAGCGATAAGTTGCATCGCCTCCTCGAGTTAACGGAAATGAGAAAAATATTAACATGAAGAGCACCGAGACGGAAATGGAGAACTCGGCGGAGGAAACTGTGTTTACTACGAGATCCAGACTACGTGTAATCTCGGGACAGCCGAGTGTGATATCACGGGGAAACGAGGAGTCACGATCGAGAGATCGTTTCTTTTCCAACCGAAGAAATAAGTTTTCGTGTTTTGCATATTTCTTTTTCTTATAGAATTTTCAAATTTCGCGTATCTTGTTTTAGAAAAAAATTTCATTTCACGATTCTACATTTCGAATATCGCGAGCTAAATTTTGAGTGAAATAGTAAATGAAATACAAACATCTATTATTGCAAGGCTCGAGCAACGAAGTAAAATGAGGATAATAAGGTTAATCTGTTGGCCAAATATGGGCTATGGTGGTTTCTCTTTGAACTTGAGAAAGAGAGAATTGAAGCAGGAATAGATTTCTTTAGCCTCAAAGTGGGACACAATATTGGACACATAGTCTGGAATTTTTTCTACATTTACTTTGTACATTTACATTGGTACAAATTTTAATTAAAAATTAAGAAAGAAAAGTTTATAATAACGTGCAATATTAAATAACTATAATTCATTGATGTGCCAGTAATATATTTATTATTAAATTCTATTAATAATTCTGTATATAATATGCATATATTATAAGTGTAAATATACAAATATATAATATTATAATATATAAGTTCTGTTATATTACTAAAACCCTCTGTATCTTTATAAATTGATTTAATTTAAAAATTTTGAAATTTCTAACAATACAATTTAACACTTTCAATGATAAAAAAAAAATACATTTTAAAAAGCAACCAAATCTCATTACTTCCTCTAAAACTATACGACAAAAAGTTGAAACAAATATTCTTCGTACATTCAAAAAGTAAAAAGACAAGGCAGACAGAAAAGAAGAAAACGAAACGAGACAGAAACTAGTTGCATACAAAAGCGAAATAGTTAATCAGTAAGGGGGCACACGTGAGTTGCAAAGCATGTCCCGCGTTACTGAATTATTTATTAAAAGTTCGCGGTGGATACACGGTGCACCTCGTTGTCTCACTCGTTTGTCCCTCTACGGAGGGGAGGGGAGGGGTTGTGAATTTATTTTTGCTCGACACTTTGCATCGTAAACTTGCTCCGCCCGCCATTGTACACTTACGCCAGACTTCGTGTTTGGAACGGTACTTTCGTTCCTGGGTAGAGGAAAACTTCTTAATTGTCGCGAAATAATCTACACAGAGGGCTGTGTTTAAGGGGAGTTTATCAACTGCGACAAAGTTTCCGGGATACCCTCTACGTTTTTGCGTCTCGTCCCATCCGATAATTTCCTCTAGTTTTTCCAAACAGAAAATTTCTAGTTCTACATTTTTGAGATAATTTTTCTCTACTAATTATTGTGGGAATAAAAAAATGCGTTTGCGTTTCAAGTATAAATGATACAAATTTAGAAATTAGGGATCGAATTATACAATTTTAATTAATTTTCTAGATTCGAAATAGAAATTAAATTCGTAAAATAAAAAGATTTAAAGAGTTCCTGACAATTCCTGTAAAGAAAGAATTTGAAGAATTGTAGTTTAGAAAAAATAATTTGGTCTAACATAAATTCTATTTATTTTCACACGAATTCTAAAGATATTTCAACAATAGTAATTCTTTCTTGAAGGAATTTGAATTTGACGAATAATAAATTCCATAGAATCATGACGAAAGAGTAATTTTATTTTCGAATAATTTTTTTTTTTTAAAGTTTGAATATTCGTATGAAATAAACAAATATCAGTGTACAGTAAGTCACGATAATGTGATCAAGGTAAAAACATTATTCGTTAAACTGCCATCAACGCGATACCACATCGAATGAAAAATTGTAAATTGTCAAAGCTAAATGGTTGGTTATTTCGAAACGAGGTCAGCTGGAAAAACAGAAACTGATTCATATCTGGAATTTATCATATTTAAAACCCAAAATTTCTCCGTGTACAATTGAATGTTGCAAAAATGCATGGAATTTCATTTCCATAAACGTCAAACTTCGATATTTTTAATTCTTTCAAATAACTATTAAGAATCATTCGAGATTCCATTTTTCTATTTTATAACC
Organism: Apis laboriosa; assembly: GCF_014066325.1. NCBI lineage: Eukaryota > Metazoa > Arthropoda > Insecta > Hymenoptera > Apidae > Apis > Apis laboriosa. Next base: position 6,940,673 of record NW_025224966.1, read on the forward strand.
TCTCTAATCCTTAACCCCTTTCTGTTTAGTCCATGCATCCGTTCAACGCACGCCTGATATGATAAATTGGGAGATTCGAAGAATATCAGGAATACGATATCCCTTAAAAATTCCTCTTCCTTCAGCTCCATTAATTATCTTTTTTACAACAGACTAAATTAATCCAAGACAACGCCGCCCGGGCGCATTATTAATCACGAAGGGACAACGAGAAGGGGGCCATATTTTTTTGCCCCACGACGAAATAACTGCGAACGAGAGCAAAGATTTATCAACGATGTAAACCAACTGTTCATTACGTCTAAGATCGAGTTTCTTGTTTCGTCTGCAATAAAATCGTATCGGGGAAACGCAATTGCGATTAATATTACCCTTTCCTTCCACCCCCCTCCTCCCTCCTCCCCGTTTATCGTTCGCCATGGAATAAGTTAATGGCCACGCTGGGACTCTCGAAAATTTATTTCGATGCATTTATTCTCCACGAACGGTAGCGGAAAGTTGCGAGATAGTGAAATAACGCGCGACTTCTTCCCCGAGATTGTTGATCGAGTCGCCATTTCTTTCATCCCCTCCCCTTTTCTCTTTCGTTCCCGAACCCGTATCGAAAACCACTTTTGGCAAGATGTCAGGATGGAGAATAAAATTTAAAACGAGAGCAGAGATAAGGAAGGAATTAAGAACATGCAGAAAGGTTGTGTTGTGCTGTTTAATTTATGAATTATGAATTTATGAAAGATCGTGAATTTGAATTTTTTATTCGCCGTTTTAATATTTTAGCCTCGTCTCGTGATAAATTAGCAGGAATTGTTGTATATAGTAATGTAAAGTTGTGCATGATCGGATGAGTAATATTAGCTGTTGAAAGGAACATCTATTAAACGACGATGAACAAACCATCCACTTCGAACCTAATCTCGTGTATACTATGATGAATTAACCACTTGTGTGTGGTGCATACCGATCGCGAGCATTGTATTACCATCCGTGTGCAGTGAATAATTGTAAATCATTTTGAGGGAAGAAATTGATGGAAACACGCGATACATATTATAATAATTTTCCACATCTTCTCTGTATTCTTAAAAACATAGATAATATTTTTCCAATTGGAATTTTTCCAGTTTTGGAATTCAAAGAAAGATTAATTATTTTAACATAGTTGAAAAGAACGATTTGACAAATCGATTCGATTATTTTGAATTATGTAGAGGCGATGATGGTACGAGTTTGACACAGATAGAGATAAATTTCCATTTGCAAGGATCGTATTCGATTTTTAATTCGAGTTGCATGTGAAACATTGGTGAAATTTACACGTTGAATCTTTAGAAAGAAAATTCGTACTTATGTTATTTGTGCAATTGAGCGAGAAACGCATAGCTGGTTTACTGTCTAGGTGAATGTCTTTTTTTTAAGACGTTGTTAAAAGAACGAGCACTTGTTAAGTGCCAAATAACGCATAAACTGCTTATTATTAAATACCAGAATAGTCATTTTTCTTCTTAAACAACCAATTATACAATTTTTTTTTTTTTTTTGTAACTCATAAACCATTTCTGTTTGCTCGTTTATTACCAATTGTGTCTGCGATGAAATGAACGATAAAAGTACACACATAATTGAATTTATAGTTGAAATAAAGAATTTTATGCTTTTCTACCGTATTTACTTTCAGTTATCATTATATACAGAACAATGAGCATAAAATATAGGAAAATTGGATTATTACGATTAGCAGAGAAGTAATAAGTTCTGCTAATTTTCAATGGATTCTTTCTGCTCCATTGATTTCTTTAATGTTAATCTTCTTTAATGAAAAAAATTGAAAACGATAATGGTTCTTTTACTGGATTCTTTATTGGAAAATCGAAATAAATGGGGCGGTATAATCGAAATGGGATGATTAAAACAATTTGACATCTTTGATAAAAATTACAAAGTTTGTAAAATCTTAATTTTGATATTTAACACTTTATTCTAAAAACATATTTATATTTATTCCATCCACTCATTGAGATTTCATCTAAAAAATAAGGGATATTCGACCGATTTTTGACTCGATGTTCTTAATATACAATCCCCCAAGGGAATCGCCACGATATCTAAAAAGTACAGCTATAATTCAAAAGAAAAAGTGCGGAGAAACGTCAAGGTAAATGATGAGGGTGAATTCTGGCAACTATACGGTATTCATTACTAATATCCGCAAACTCAAGAGAATCTTCCCTCTTTGTCCTTTGAAAATCTCTTTCTTCTCTATTTCGACCGTTTTCTTTAATTATATATTACCTCAAGGCCCAAAAGATTTCCATTGATTATTAAAACACGTTATTGTTATCCAAAATTTTTACCAAGTCAAATAAGAAGAAAATAAAAAAGTACAATCATAATTATTAAGTAGTACAAATCCTTCATTTACGATACCTGAATAAAATCAAACAATATCAAATCTCCAAATTCTTTAAATCCACCCCTTTACTTACTCAGATTAATTAAAATATTGAATGAAACAACTGGAACACAATTTTTAACTTCCCTCGAAATCTTCCAAAATGTATCTTAATAACATCGGGACAAGATTCTTTTCATCGAGAGAACAATCGTAATCGTAAAAACACGTTCAAACTTTTTCAAAACAAAAGATTCGTGGAGATCGAACCACGTGGTTCATCGAATGATGAAAAGAGAAACACCCCTCTTTCTCTCTCTCTCTCTCTCTCTCGCTCGGAATCGAGTCGATCTAAATGCATGCGATCGTTTGCAGGCGGCCGGCGTTTCGCATAAAATTTTCGATCCGGGGGTTGTTTATGCAACGGGCGGAGGGTTAACTCCTCTGTGCAAAGTATCTCGAAACGATCGAACCACTCATCAGGAAGTAGCGGAGCCCGTGTCAATGCATATCACGCCGATGTTTCAGCTAAGAGAGTGTGGCGCGGTTTTACATCTATCGTAAAATGATATCGAAAAGCATCCCCCTCTGCCCCTTACGATGAGCTTGGAGGAAGGGGGATTGCGTTCGTGACGTCATCGAACACGCGCACGCGCCTAAACTGCTTTACGTGTTGATCGTTACCCACCTTCTGCACCCTCTTGGCTAAGGGTGCATTCACACGCACCCCTGATTCATGGACCTTTCCGCGATTACAATAATCAAAGACGTCGTTGTAATTCGATTTGAATCGAAATTGTTGCAACAACGACATAGAATCTTGAAGGGAATTGTTCGAATTTAGATTTAGATTTAGAAAGAGAAAAAATAGCTAGGGTAAAATATTGGAAAATTGGTTTCAAACAATGATGTAAAAATTCTTATCGCTACGAGGGCAGCATGAAATACAATAATTGCGAGAAGTAACGAGTTTAATATTCTCTTTGAATCGAAAGTATGAAAGAGTATACACTCAAGATACATCGATATAACTTTTACCGATCAACTATCCTTAATTAAATTTGATTAATCGCGTATAAAGTAAGGGGTTAGAGAAATGAAAAGTTATAACGAGATTGGACCCGCGGTTTCGCGGATTTTTGTCGGAAGAATAATGTACCCTGGAAATTAACCTCGTTGAAGTAAGTTGGAGGGAGCTTCTAGGATATCTGGCCATTCTACATTCCATAGTTTCGCGAGATTCCTAAATCCTATTGACCAATTAATTCGAGTCGAGAGTGTCCTATTGTTCGTGAAAATTTCATTATTCGGCCGACAAGTCGGTGCATGTACCGTTCCCTTGCCACGAATTCACACATTGCGATCGTTTGTGCAAATCAGAAATGAAATTAAATTGCAACAATATGGAAGCTTTTAGACAATTTCTCTGATATATATTCCATTATTTATTACATTTGTTGTATATTCGTGTGAAGTTAAAAAATTATATTCATAGGAAATTATTTGAAATTATTTTATATATCTTGAGAAACAAAAATAACGAATTATATGTTTTCCATAATTTTTCGTATCTTGCGCCTAAAATATATTTACACTTAAATGAAAAGTATTCATACTTATTAATTCGATTAGTTTCTAATTAAATTGTACAATGAAAAGATAAAAAAAAAAGGTATTCTTAAAATTTTGAATTTTCTACAAAGTTGACTTCGAAAAAAACTTAAGATATATGAGAAATTAACTTCACCAGAAACGTGAAATATTTTTCGTTTAATCTTGAAATTTATACGAGCCGCAATTTTCTAGATAAAAGGAATAAGTTGAAGAAAGGTGAAAAGTAGAGGAGATTGAAATGTATATGTGAGAGAAGACGGATGAACAATCGAAGTGGCAGACCATTAAATTGAATAATAATATAAACTAGTCCGTGGCCGCTCGTATCGCCGGACGATTAATAATTTCGAATTGTTGGAAACAATTGGAGCGCATAGAATAATATTGAAGTAATTAAAATTGATCCTTGTTATATCCTTCGTGATCGTAAACTAGACTCTGCCGTTTATACTTTCCCTAAAAGATAATTACTTTTGATAAAGCTAATATCATTCTGGTGTTTAAACCCTTTATTTAAATTTTTCTCTTTAAACTCGACTTAAAAAATTCCACGAAGAATTTTCTTACTTGTATAAAGATATTAATATTAAAATTCTTAATTCATTTTTAATTCCCAACTTTTGGATAGACACTGAAAATATTCATGAACTACTCGAGAAATTCAAGTGCATATCCTCTTGTGCATATATTATACACAAACTTGAGATTTAATATATACACTTTAGAAAACATGCGTTTAAAATCTGTTTTCCTCTTTCATCGAGCGAAATATATTATAAATATATCAATCGTCTCATTCAATACTGTATCCACTAACTAAAAGTAGTACAATCACTCTTCAACAACAGCAACACTTTCCAATTTTTTTCCCATTATTAAAAGATCCCAATGCATAGAAGAAAATCTTTTCCAATTACCAATAGCTCTGTAAAAGAACCATATCAACAAAAAATATACCAACAATTACGCCTCGATCAGGATACAACCTACCTTCTCCCTCCCAACACAGTGCAATTCACATTCCAATCGTGTTCCAAATTCCCTTCCAAACTAATTGACATCGACACCTACGACTCTCTTCTTCTAACAACTCGTCCACCTACGATAAAAGAAAAAAAGAACACTGATGTCCATCCAGTTCATGGACTCAACCCTAATCTAAAAGTAGCTTACGAGGATTCCGGATACGTTCGTACATTTGGAAATTTCCACGGAAAATTTCAACCAGCCCCAAGGCGGTGGAGACACGATTCGAGGGGACCCAGTCTCGCGCGGATGCAGTTAAATTTGCATCCCGTATACATTATGCAAATCCACGCCCTCCTCCGCCTTCGCCCTCTCCCGCCATTCAATCGAGAACGGAGGGGATGGTTTCGCGCTTCCAACAGCTTCGTTTCACCGGATGTCGAAACATCATCGTCGTCATCACCAACGGTCGTATCGATGTCTGGTATCGATTTCCATCTGGTTTTGTTTTGAAGGGGATGATATGCTCGCTTCGACGAGGGAGCCACCTCGCAACCGGGATTCCGTTTCGAAATTATCGATGCTAATTGCGGCCGTTACGGAATTAAGCGGACGGTCGGAAACGATTAGATAAGCGTGGCCGCGTGAATAATGAATGGGACACCTGAAAGAGGTTCTCCGTGTCATTATTTCGTGTTATTGAACGTGGCGCGGTGGTGTTAATTGGCACGATGGTGTTCGCCATATTTTTGGAATTTATTCAACGTTTATTCTCGGTTTATTCGGGTCTTGGATTGATTTCGATAACGGGAGGCCAGGGATGATTTCGTAATTTGAAATTCGATTTGATGAAATTCGAAGCTCAAATGATTGCACGAAGTAATTTAAAAATAATATGTATAAAACAATTCAAAACGAGTGGAAGATAGATGGTAATATTTGTGAATTGAAGTAATTGTGAATAATGTCAATCTGGAAATCCAAATTTATTATTTAAACATGTGAAATGAGACGAATATAAAGCAAAAAAAAAAAAAAGTAGAAAAGAAGGGTATATAATCAGACATACCTCGTACGTTGTAACAATTGTAATGTCGTTTCATTTCCGTGTTGCAATATTAATAGAGATTCAAAACAGTTCCAATTTACTCGAATTTTGTATTCGAGTACATTTATATATTCATAGAAACGTAAATTATACGCAACGTTAGAAACGCGTGTGTCAAGATACACGGCTCCAAGTGAAATGTTGTTGACTTTGTCGTTGTTAGTACGTCGGCGAATATCGTTGCGGGATGTAAGTTGCGCATAATTACGAAGTTTGGGATCACGCATCAAACTAAACGCGAGAGGATACCAAGTTTCCGTAGCATTAACCTGGAAAGAAGAAACTAACCACCGTCTTTGTTTCACCAACAACTCGAATTCGTTAGGCGTTCTACTTATTGAAAACAAACGAGATTATTTTCCACGGGAGTTGGGCAACTCGGAACTTTCGAACGGTTATTTTTACTCGAGCAACGATGCCACGAGTGTCAAGATGATTTTTTTACCTGAAAATATTTAAACGTTATTTTCAAGATATTATGACGAGGCAGAGTTAAAAGAAAACTTGTATGTCGAAGTATTTCTGAATGAATATTTAATCTTATACTCTAAGAAAAAATGATTCGTAAAAAGAAACATTGGAACTCTAAGATGATAAAATTGTAAAATTTCAAAAAGAAAATTCCAAAATTCTGAAATAATTATGAATTTAGAAAATTCGTCGAGATAACACCATAATTGAAGAAATTGGATAATGAGAGTCGTTTCTCTGACAGTATCGAAATATATTCTTTTCATCTTAGCTTCACATTTAAAGAATTGGATCAGACAATTTTCTTCTTAACGATGAAAGAACATTTCTTTCTTTTGAATGAATTTTTTAATCTATGAGAACTTCGAATGAGAACTGTGAACCTTAACGCGTCATACAAATCTCGCTTTCTTGAATTTCTTCTTATGCAATATTTTTCCTATCTCGATTTTATCAATTTCTAAAAGATAATATTTCAACTAATAAGCGAAAATTGTAATCTTACATTACGAATATTATCCTCTCAAAATAATTTGAAAATTCTTTAAACAATTTTCAACGATTGCACAACAAATTAAATAAACAAAAATTAAACAAAAAGAATTATTTCATAAACAAATTATGTAAAAGAAAAAAAGAGAGATTATGAACAATCAAAATATTTTATTTTAGAGGGAAATTAAATTTCTTTTAGATGAAAAAAAATTACTTAAAATTTATTAAACTATTTAAACTAAGCTACTATTTGAATAGCACTTGTGCCATTCTCGATTCTCTGTATAAATTCTTACTTTCCTTTAGGTTAATTCGCGGTTAAAACGGTTTTCGCAGTAAGAAAGATCTACGCTGATTCGTTTTAACACGGGAACTTTCGCGATAAGAGGTATAAGGCAAGCGCGATGAAAATGCCGAGGATAGTTGGTAAATCTGTTTAAAATTCGAAACATTTCACTTTACTCGAAATGCAGAAAGGGGAATAATGGGATAGAATTTCAACAAAATTACGCTCCATACCTATTTGCGATTTTTTCTTCTTTTTAATTATTTTTAATATTATTTTACCAATTCCGAAAAGAAAAACCTTTGTTAAAGAATATTTCCTTATACTATTCAGTTATATTGTATATTTCTACCAAAAAGAGAAGAGTCAAAATCAATAAATGCCTCAGAATCACTTTATTTTAATCTTCACTAAACGATTTCTCAAAAATGCAGTCAGCATCAACTTATTATATTATATTCTGCAATCATCTTATAAACAGTGTCATACCAATATATTAGCTATCTGGGAGCTTCTTCAATCCTATATGATCCCTTCCTGTTCTTTCTACTAGAAAGAGTCAAGATGACTTTAAAATGACTTCTGGATAAATTATCAGAAATTACTGCAGGAATTTAAAAGAATTATGAACTTAATCAATGATAATTTAATATAATTATACCTTATAATGTACAATGTTTGTATTTCTAAAAATAATTGTTTGAAATAATTGAAAAATATCTTAATATTTTAGGTGATCATGTTCGATTAATTTTAAAATACTCGAATTCATTATGTTAAAATATTTATAACATAAATTTCTTCTTGAACGTGAATGTTATTCAAAGATCTCCTCGTACGAAAGAGGTATGATTAAGTATGACAAAGTTGAATAAAAAGTAAGCAGAGATTGAAAGGAAATAGAGGCAGGAAATGGAGAGTCTTTAAAAAACATTTGAAGATTCCTCAAGAAACTTCCTCCAATTTATGTCTTTATTCGCGACTAACATTCGTCGAATAATCTTAAAATATGATTCGTCTTATAAATCTCTTTCTACAAGAAAAAAAAAAAAAAAAGAAAACGGAGAAAAAATTGTCATCGAACAGAAATTCTTTCTCATTTTATAAATATATAATATTGTCGATACGTGGATCTATTTTCACTTACAAGAAGGAACATTACGTTAAGATAATAAGATTCACCAAGAAAACAGAAGGAAGATGTTAAACAACAAATGTTAAAATTTCCCCCAGTTAACCTCCATTTTCCAAGAATTTCTCTGTTCCAGTTAAAATCATTCTACAAATACAATGAAACAAGGAAAAATGATGAAAGAAAGAAGAGCATGGTCCAAATATTTGATACGATTCGATGAAATACGACGAGATACGACGTATAAAAAGAAAAAAAAAGGATCGATTCGATACATATAGATGACGCACGATTTATGCACGTCACGTTCCTCGTAACGAAAACGAAGAAGAAGTCCTGGACGGGAATTTGGCGTGGTGGAAACGTAAGAAGCCATAAGGCGGCGCAGGGTTACTCATCGATCTTCAATAATATCGAAACTTGAATGCATCGATAATCATGCGCGCGTGTGCCAAATGCATAACGCACCATGCGAGAAACAAATACTTGGCTCGCATCACTTCTACGATCTCTCGATGGTGATACATGCTCGATTTACCATCCAGAGAACCATCGTCGATACGTACGTATGTATGTGTGTGTGTGTGTATGTGTATACCTATAAGGTAAAAGATCACAGGGATATACTCTTGGCGTACGATAATAGCACGCGTCTCTTGAATATTTCACGAAAATGATCTCTGCGCTTGCTTTGTAATTGAATATTCGTTCTATCCCACCGAAGAAATTAAATTACACTTTCATACGGTTGAAATTGATACCCGGATCAAATTCGAAATGGAATCTATTCGAAGATCGTGACGAAATGGAATTTTAAGAAAAGAAAAATTTTAAAAACGAGATGAAGAAAGTGACGAGCGATTTGATTGAATGAAAAATTTCTTCTAAATCTAATAAACGTCTGTCGTGTTGATCAATCATGGTGTATTGAATAATAATAAATCAGCAGCTAATCAGATAATTATTAATGGATGATTTCGTTGCTGCGAATAGAATATTCTTCTTACTTGGAAACTTTGTCTAAACATTAGGATAATTACTACGTATTACTGTGGTATTGATCAAGCAATATACATTGAGAAGATCATTAACGTTAATTGGTTAGTCAAATCGATAACTGATGTTTATAATGCTTAATTGGCGTCAAACGGCAATTTACAAAATATTTTGTGAGACAGATATAAAATATAAATCTCGAGATAATAAAAATTGAATTACACGTTTATTACACATTAACGGTCAATAAAAGTAGTAAAGGGAATCCTCAATTTTGACCTCGCTATTAATGTACAACATTCTCGCGGTAACCAAGCGACTTGGTGATATACACGCCTACACGTTACATCAGGAGTAACTGATTTCAGTGACGGAATTACGGGCACGTAGCTTCGTACATGCTTATAGAACGACGTGTCGAGATTGAAAGGACCGACACACATGTGTAATGATACTCCTCAACGTGAAAACAGGGTAGATCTGGCACGGAATTACAATCGCATAACCCATGAATCGCGAACAATTTGGCAATGATTTTTCTGTCGATGCCTGCCGACCAACGCAACGATTTTTACGGTCGATTAAACCATGACAAACATTCAATTTGCCCGTGGAATCAACTTTATTCGGGACACGGTCTCGTGTCGAGGGTTCAACGTAATCCGGTAAAACTCCTGCGGCAAGGTCCCCCTCCCTCTGCCTCTTTTTTTTTTTTTTTTTTATTTCTCCGTTTTCCCATATTTCCATGCTTCAAAATATTTATTTGTTCTCTTCTGAATTTAAAATTTATCGATATCATTTTATGCGAATCATTTTTGAAGAGAGCTTTGAAAATTGAAGAATCTTTAAAAAAGTTTCTAAATCTTACGATTTGTAGGGAATTTCGAATTTTCTGGAATTCAGATTAATTAAGAGAGAAATTATTTACCGGAGAAATTTCATACAAAATCTCTAAGCAGAAACGAAAGAAGAGAGAGAAAGAGGAAATGGAGAGACGTTTACTACGCGGGAAATTTTAAGGGGAGGAATTCGAAGAGGGTGTGGAGATGTAAAAGGTTCCAATCCAAACTATCCTAATGGCGTAATTTCCAAAACTGTCCAAAGTTTCTTTTCCAGTGCGCGATATTTTTGAAAGTATCGCGTTCAGAGTATTGTGCGTTCAGAGCATTGTAAGCGAATCGAGTCAAACCGTGTCTTTGGCAAACTTTCAACCGCGATAACACCCTCCTTACATGGAGGTACAAAGCTTTGCCAAAAGGTAATTCAAAGGGACATGAATGAATATATTGTGTGTGATATATCGTGTGAAATGGCTTTAATGGACTGGTACAACTAGCACGGGCCACGATATGAAAGGTTTTTATGTCATAATAGATAGAAGCACGAAACCGAGAACTTTGGACATTCGCATCCCCGCTCGTAACAGAATTAACATATGCGCCCGATCTTCCCGTGAAATTGTCGCGATATCTCTCCCTATTCCAATTCCTTCCGGGGAAAGTGGAATTTAATTAAAGAAATTAAAACGCGTTTTCAGTTTTCAATCCGTGTTTTCTTCCATAACAATTTCTATATTTATTCTTGTTCCATGAAATTTATAAGATGCGTTATAAAAGATGCGCATTCGAGATTCGAGAAAAATTTATATGCAGTTTTACAATCTCACCCTAGAGAGAGTGAGTGAAATCTACGCGCATTTTACGAGCGCGAAATCGAACAAGTTGTGTCGTTCGTTTTGACGCGTGAAAAACAATATAATTTGTGTTAAATAGTCTTGTATTGATATACATTGTAATGAAAAGTTATATATCAGATGTAATTTAATTTGAGAAAGTGTAATAACGAAAGGAAACATGAAATTTCTGGGTAAAATAATTTGATGATGTGATTCAATGGAACGTGAAGTTTTCTTCATCGATATATTCATGACAATGAATAAATTTGTCCTTTTTTTAACTCGATGCAGCAGTTGAAAGTACTTTTTCAGTTTATCAGAGAGAAAATTTCTATCAGGGAAAAAATTTTAATCCCTCTTTTGGAAATAACAAATAACAGAATAACTTGATGAATCCGTGCTCGCGTTTAAAATTTATATTGAGCAGACAATATTTGTTTAAAACAATTTTCCGATCGATTTATTTCCTCGTTTCTAAAAACGTAAAAAGTTACATATAAATAATTACGTATTTTCTTTCCAAGTAAAATAGTTGAGTAAAAGAGAAACGAAGTAGTAGTGGACTGCGTATGGTCAGCCGTTAGTTCCAATAGATTAACCACGTCTTTCGTCTTTTGATGCGTACAATATAGAAAATTGTTCAAACGAATAATAAAATCATTTCGATATTTCGAGTTGAAATTATTCAAATGTATATTAATAATAAATTATCAATTAACGAACAATTAAAAATTCCTAAACGCGTAAGATTCTTGGAAAGAAAAAATGTTTAAACTTAGATATAATGTTTAAACTTAATTAATAATTTCTACATCTAACGTTAAAATCACGAATCATTGTAACAACGTACGAAAGTGTAAAGATAAATGCTTCCTAAAATAAACAACAAAAAAAAAAAAAATATCAGAAAAATGAGGGAACGAAGAAAAATACATTTTAATGCATTTCGATATAATGGTAAAAACGGGGTCATTCTGGGATATGCGTTCATTAATCAAGTTTGCTCTGAATCGAGGGGTTGATTGTGAAATGATCGAACGGTAAATCGTCGAAGGCGCACAACGGATGCACTTGACGACCCGAAAAACTGACATTAGGAGGCTGAAAAGTGGCCAAGAATAAGGTTCGAGAAATAGCGGCGAGAAATAGCTTTATTCAGAAAATAGCCGGCAGATAGATCTGTTGATAGCCATTTGCCACACCACTTTTAACCTCGTGATTGTTCAGCCGAGAAATTCGTTTATTCGTGACGCGCAAATGAACTCTGGAACACGCCAGCGGCCTATATTCCCCCTCGAAAAATTCTCTTCACTCTAGATTCGAATCGTGTTTAATTATTCTAATTCTATATATCAGAACGTTCGTACTGAACTTTCTTCTGAAATAGATTTTCTTTTTTTTTTTCATATTCTGTTAGAATAAAATTCTGGGAAATATTTGAAAATAGAAGCTTGGGAGAGTGGAGTAATTGATTATTTAATTAACGTAGCGAAACACGAAGAGATACGAAAATGTAAAAATTCTGAGAAATAAAAATGTTTCGGATGGCAGTTTGACGTGGGATACTAAAACATTTAATTACTTGATAATATAGCAAGACACATAAATCTAAAAATATTACGTCCTACCTAGCTTTCTGTCGTAAAAAAATTTTTATTTTTCACAAAGAATATTATCTTTTTTACGTTCTGTCACGATATGTCCTCTGTATTCCTCTTAACTCATATATATATATGTATAATTGTTAATCAAAAATAATACAAACGAAAATGAAAAGCGCAATTTCTAACGATTTAGTCAGACGATTAATCACACTCAACTTCGAAATGGATCAATCTGCGCGAAAGCTGTTCAAAACTACTCCTACGTTCTCGCGGACGGGTATAAAATTTCGACACCTCTAAAAGAGAGGATGTAACGACCGCGCATTCACCCATTTCTTTTCATTTCTGCAATTGTGGTTGCATACAAACGAGGCACGATGCCAAGTTGAAAATTACATTCATTTAGACGAGCGGATACGATTCAGAAGAGCGAGTTTCGAGACCGTCCATGCGCTTTGCCGAACTCGCTCGTCTTTCGCCAGTTTATAAATTCTCTCTCATTTTCGTCACATCTCCCATGTTTGTGGACCGATAGAACAAAGATGGTCCTCAAACAGAATCGTTGAACTGCCTCGTGGATAGTAAATTTCAATTCATTTTATCGCGATACAAACTCTGTTAAGGATCCTGCGATGTTGTTTCATTCTTCGTTTTTCATAATGTTTCGATCTATCAGTATCGTTTAAAAAAATATCCACAATTATATTCGAAAACGCGCGATAAATATAATTTTTATTCCTTAATATTATAATACGAAACCCTTTGTTAATTATAAATAATAAAATTTTTAATTACTTCACATTCAACAACCCATTATTCGATTATTTTTCTATCATATTGAAATTATAAATTTTGCGTGTCAATTGTTAATTTCGATCGCGTTAAAAGGTATTAAAAGAGCTCGAACGTTTTGAAACGAATTATTAAGTGGATTGCAGATAGATTTATTACAGGAAGAATCATTTATAAAATTACTTGAATTAACAAAGTTTAGAGAATTATAATACCCAATTGGATCAAGTAGAAAGTTATACACCGTAATTGAAAAGTTAACACACGTATGCCATGGCAAAATTACGTTCCTAATTCGTCGAGTTCTCGCTTACATTGCAAGTCTCCCGTTAATCATGATTTTAGACAATAACAATTTACAGCATTGAAGACGCTTCTTTCAAAGAAATTCCAGCTCAGAAGGAAATGCCGCGTGGTTCAATTTTCAAACAAGCCTTCCAGCAGCTTCGAATTATACACCGCCTCGAGACAACATTGCAATTTTCCCTCAAGTTTTCGATTTTCCAGCATTATGATCATTATAAATTTACTGAAAATTGTTCTGTGTTTCTCGAATTGACTAATTCTCATCGAATAAACAATTGATCAAATTATAATTTAAAGATAATGGTAAAGAAACAGAAAAATTAGAATAAAAATATTAATCGTTTCGAAAAAAAAAAAGAAAAATTAATTTAAGTTATTCTAATCATTATTCTATTAAGAATTAATTACTTAAAATAGAAGATAGTATTTTCATCATTTTATGTAAATTTTCATTAAATATGAAATGATTATACTATTGTATATACGCACGTACAATATTGGCGAATGAAACGCGATTATAATTGAATTTATTAAATAAATATAAATCGATACACGCATATCTGTTATATCTGTTATAATTTATTAATAAATATATGATAACATTCAATCAGAATTTTCTAGTTCAATAATTCACAAAGCTCAATGCATTTGTTGACTCTGTTTAACATATTATGTTAATATTATGTTACAATATCCTTTTTCTCGATCAATAATAAACAAGAATTCTAATTCTTTACGTAAGAAGCATTGAGCAAAGCTTTTGTTGACAATCTAGCGAGAAGAAATCTAAACAACACGCTCTGGGGAAACTAAACATTTGTTGAGTTGACTAACAACAACGATGAAACTTTTGGAATGGAAATAATGTTTAAAGGGTAGCCACCGTTTGGAATTCAGTGCGATTAAAGAAAGTTTGATAACGAAAGTAAAGTTTTAAAACAACATCGGATAATCTCTCCAAACTATTTTTCTAACATAAGTTCTTTTCGATGAGAACAGTGACCTGCGCGTTTCCCTCGACGGAAGAGGTTTAAGAATTAATTTCAACTTTGCACGAATGGACGAAAGGAAGAAAATTACGAATTTACGAGTCCAATTTTCATGTCGAAATGTCGAAAAAACAATATAATTTAATTTTTTCCAAATCGATATTGTAATCAAAGGAAAATCAGAATTATTTATTCAATATAAAAATAACGAATTCAAAGAAATAAATCTCTTATTTTTAAAAAGACTTTACTCAAATAGATTTCTTTGTTGAAAAAAAAATCACTTTTTTATAATATCTCGTACAGAATTTCAATATATTACTATTATTATCAAAACTAGATAACTCCAATTTCATTTCAATTTGAATTTGTAATTTCCTAAAATATAGTGTACTCTCATTTAGAATCAAGATATTGCAAAAGATCGAAATATCAAGTTATCTATCACTATCATCAAAAAATCCAGATAAATGTATGAGTTAATTACGAGATGATCTTCCAAAATTTTCAAAATCTTAGCTAGTATTAAAACTACTTAACATCCCTATTTTCATCCTTTCTAAAACTAACTGCCAATACATTTACATAAAAATAATATATTCAAATTAAAAAAAAATAGGTTAAGCATTTATAATTTATAATAATATTGTACATACATGTACATTGCTTTTTTTTCAAGTCTCGATGATGTGTCAAAAGAACTATAAGAAGCTAGCAATGTTCAAAAAAGTTACTTTCGAATGTATTGTCCCGTTTAGACTGTTAAAGACAGGACACACCACTTCGAAACTTCGATCTTGAAAGTTCTTTCGATACGTAGGAAGCAAAGACCGACAGCTTTAAAAGGATCAACACAGAAAACGGTTGATCGAGTTTGAAAGAAAAGCGAAAACGAGGTAACAATGAAGGCGTAAATCTTCCGATCAGACAAAATTTTGTCGTGGACAAATGGAAATTCAATTTTACTTAAATCGTACAATCGAACGATAAATCCCTGAATTTAATAGAAGGAAGAATTTAGAGCGGACGCGTGACAATTTCGATTTTGATAGCGATATTTTAATTCTTTGCTGCTATGACAACACGTGATTTTTATTCCTAAAAATTGAATTCGATAAATAGAACAATATCGTACATATACAATACGTGTGTTGAAACTTTTATCAATCTAAACGCATATCGCTTACAATCATTGATCAATGTCCTTTATTTTATCTTGCATTCGAACTACTGATGCCTGACCAAACGTAAGCTGTTACTACTTATATTCTCTCCACTATTATTATACTATTATACTTCTCTCCACTTACTATTATACTAATAATTTTTTTTTTTAATATTTTATTCCTTTTAATAATATACTATATCATATTTTATTATATGTAAAAAAATTTGATCGATTTCTCTTTTTTGTAAATAATTCTTAATAGAATAATTTAACTTTTCAAAAACTGAATGATTAGTCTCGAATTAATTATCAGATTTTGCATATCGTTATAAATTTTAATAAGTATAATATTTTAATTATTATGTGGAATGCATCATGAATATAGGTCCAAGGTCATCAACAATTTATTTTAAGATTCTTAAAATACATTCTTCTTTGCAATATTAAAATAGGTTAACTAAGCTGTTTTTTTCGTGGTTCGATACGTCCCCTCGTGCAACAAAGTTAAAAAAAAAGTCCGCGTTAATGTTATAAACATATTAAGAGCGCACTTTTCCTGTATATGTACACATGTAACTTCATACAACGAACACTTTAACATCGTGATTGGAAAACATCCAAGTATTATCAACAAGTCTAACCCTACATTGTAAAAATTTAAAAGAAAGAAAAGAAAAGTTACAAAATAACATGTTATATACAAAAGGATTAAATATTTACGAAGAACATAATCGAGAATAAAAAAAACTCTTGCACGATAACAAAAAGCAAAATGTCTTAGCTTGACAAACATTCCGCCTTGTTGCGTGCGTGCGTGTTTGTAAACGACTATTTCGAAGTGCAATTTAATTTTAAGTAAAACTTGATTTTCCTTCAGATGAGGGGACATGCAATTTCGTGCGGGGGCCGGTTAAAAGCACCAACGATGAGGTGCTTTGAAACGTTCACGGAGACCTGTCTAACAAGCTTCTCGATTCGGTGCCGCAACCTATGCTTGACACGTGCTTATCAACGTCACAAACGGGCAGCCAGTGCGCGATGATAACGCAGTTAGGGTGCGACCTAGGGGTGTAGTTTAGAACGCAAGTGAATACGTCCGAGTATCATCGTGTTGACATCTCTAATGGAGTTACCTGGGGGATTACTGATGATACGTGTTAGAACGAATCGTCAGAAGAGGGTTTATAGTAGAATTCAACCTCTGTATTTCACTGTTATAATCATTGTTGAGTTGAAAGTTGAAAATTTGTGTATAATTTTTAATTCATCGAAAAATTAACTATTAATTTTTAATTGTATAATTACAAATTATATAAGAAAAGGAGAATAAAATAATTGTGAAAGAATTAGATCGAATGAAATTTCATTTTCATTGATGAAAATGAACAAGCTGTTATACTAGATTATGAATAAATTAAAATCTCTATATAAATTTAAATATAGAGAGAAAGTAAAAGATTATAAATATCAAGTATAATTAAAAAAATAATTTTTCTGCATTGAAACTAAACAATAAAACCAACAGACATATGCTTTCATATGCCCAAGGAGTGTTTTCAGGGTTTTAAGTAATATGAACATAATAATAACTTTAATATCGCGAAGTACTTCTCAGTATGACTCATGTGAACTCGTTTCACTACATCATACGTGAACCATACGACGAAATAACTTTCTGTCTCCACTTTCCATTACAATGGAAAAATTTTGATATTGATTTGCAAATATGAACTTTTTATTTATCGATTTCTAAATTTAAAAAAGTTCTTTTATTCTAATTTTCTATATCGATTCAGTGCAAATATATTATCAATTTTTTCTCTAATCACATATTTAATATTTTTATTATTTATAAATTCCTATAATAATTTTTTTATTTATTCTTAAGAATAAATTTTATTTATTTTTCGTTTTATATACAATACCTAAATTCTAAATACGATATTTTAGAATATTGTTTCGGTACAATTTCAGATTTTAGAAATTTCGTTTCCTAATCGAAATGAATTGAAGATTGAAATTAGATTGCTTATTACAAAACTTTGTTCTATACGAACAACATAGTGAACCTATTCTATTAAATGAAATTCAACGAAGTTAAGTTTTAATGCAAAAGTCCCTATTACAGAACTTAAACAATACATATTCCGTTTTAATATGGAGCATAACAGAAATATATGCTCTAAAATAAAACTTTTTATAACCTCTTAACACATTTACATGCAACATTTAAGCATTCCTAATTGAATTTCTCTGATCATAACAAAATTTGTTTTATATTAAATAATAATATAAAAAAGAATTCATTATAAATTTATTGTATTGAAAAATAAAAAAAAAAAATAAAAAAATTTATTAAAAATAATATCACAAGCCATAAAAATAAATCGTCTATTTACCATGCTTAATATATTATATAGTACAAAAATTAAATAATTATTTTTAATCAAGCCAATCAGATTCCAGTATAATATTATATGTATCATATATCCATATGATCAAAATAAATTCAATTTAATCCTTTTTTTTTGTAATATGATGATTTTTCTCTATTAAGTTGCGATATATAGCTCATAAATATTTAAAAACTCGATAATTAAGTCATCAATTAATTATGGAACAAAGACAAAATAACGATTAACCTGAAAAAACGATGTTTCGGCTCGGCAGACATGCCAACGAGCTCCATAGTAGTTACGGAGAGGATAAGCCAGACGACAGAGGCGCACGCGGCACCGGCGACTGACCGACAGACGGATCATCGTTCGAATCGAAGCCAATTATCGGCGTCGGCGGGTATTATCAATTGAATAAGAAACTCAATCCCCGCGGTTAATCGACATCGTCGATATAAAGACATCGTTGATATTCGCAATAAAACAACATCTACGTCAAACATTAGTCGGAAAAATGAATAAGTTAGACAGGACTCTTACCTTTCCACGTCACGGCGAGGTGCACGCGAAATCCGACCACGCCATTCTCTCTCTCGAGCACAGCACCGCACTGCACCATATATATACACAAGAACACACTTCAACACATCTCCACCCCTCCCGGACAGCTTTCCTTTCGAATTTTTCTCTGCTGCTTTCGTATTCCCCTCGTTATTTGTCTATTTCTCTATCATCATCTTTGTTTCCCGATTTACCGGTCTCTCGTTGTTTCTTTCAGTATGGCTTTCCTTGTCAAATCCTTTTCACTGTCTCACTCTCTTTCTAACTCTTTCTCCTTCTCTCTCTCTCTTTCCCCCTTTATCACCCTCACTATTTGTCTCTCTCTCTCTCTCTCTCTCTCTCACCGACCGGCAGGAAACCTCATCGGCCTCCCTTTTCTCCGGCACCTTTTCTTCTTCTCGTTAGGATGGTGAACTGATGACCGAGTCGCACGATATCCGCAGCATCGAAGAATCGTGACGTCCACGGCGTACCGTCGACGATACAGGCGACGAGTAGGACGAGGTTAGGAGGAAGAGGAAGAAGAAAAGGAAGCACCTCCCTGCGGCACGCGCGCGCACGAGAGAGAGAGACAATCCAGCATCCAGCTACGCCCGTGACAGCGTCTGGGCAACTACTGAGGACGATCTGCGCGGTTCCGGCGCAAGCATTCGTTCGAATTTTGACCGATCGCGGCGCCACCATAGTTATCCCTTTTTAACGGATTCATTATGATGCGTATATCCTGCATGGTTCACCATTGTCATTTTTCTTAACTATAAACAATTGTTTTGTTTCTTTTATAAATAGTCCATTAATAAAATATTCTTTATTTTGTACTAAATTTAATTTGGTATCTTTAAATTGAAAAATATATAAAATTTAATTTTATTAGATATAGAATAATAAAAATTAATATGTAAAGATATTTTATATTTTTATCAATTATATTTTTTTTTAAATTTCAAATAGAATTATAATAAAATAAATCATTAAAATTAATGATAAAATTATATATTTTTAAAAAATTGGCATGTCTTGAATAACATAAACTTTCAATCAAAAAATGTAAAAAGAAATATTAAAGAAGGAAGTTCATTTCCCACGTAATGATCTTTACGATTTAATATCTCCATCCGCTGAAGAATATTTCATAAATACTTATTAGACCTTTAACATTTCCGTTTACTCTTTCCAATGAAAATGTCAGCGTGTTAATCAACAGGATAAAATTAACAAATATCTATCGATTAACAGTAGTAATGATTAAAAAGCGAAACAAAATAATTGTCTCTGCATATCGTAATTAATCAGTTTAAAATATAAATATAAAATAAAAAAGATAAACAGCAATAGAATTGGTTTAATTTGGAAATACATAGAATTTTTTCAATTGAAATATATAAATTGTTCCCATAGTAAGAAAAATGGAATTGTATTTTATGTATTACACTATATCGGTATGTTTCTCGATATATTCTAAGATATACGACAATCTTTTTACGATTTATGAACGAAAGCCAATGTAAATAACAATGAATCGACACTATAATTCGAATTCTGAGATATCTATGTTTGATTTTCATTCTATTCTTTTTTTGTGATACCAATATTTCTCTGAAAAATAATATTATATATTTGTTACTCTTATTTATTTCATAATTATTATTTAGATATTGAAGATATAAATTCATGATAAATGAAAAAAATTTAGAATTTTTAATTTGCACAATCAAATAAATGGGGAAATCTTTCAATTTATAGTCATTCAATAAATTTCCTACATCGAAACGAACTTTATTACTAGCAACTTTTCTTTAATTGCATATATAATAACAACTTTCAGAATGAAAGTTAATAATAATAGACTGTTAACTATATTAATGATTTACATTAAGATATATATATATGATATCTTTAAAAATATCTTTAGAATTGATATTTTTCACACTTATTTAAATTATTTTTCACTGTGATCAAATACCTACATTTTATAATATAAATAGTACATGATTATCTATGAAAATAAATATATCAAATATATCATATATCAAAAATGAAAATAAAATTCAATTTA
This sequence comes from Apis laboriosa, assembly GCF_014066325.1. Taxonomy (NCBI): domain Eukaryota; kingdom Metazoa; phylum Arthropoda; class Insecta; order Hymenoptera; family Apidae; genus Apis; species Apis laboriosa. The sequence continues at coordinate 6,961,677 of NW_025224966.1, forward strand.
TTGTTAAATTGATACATTACACATATATATATTAGAAATTAAAAGTACTAAATTATATGATAATTAAATTTTTATTCTGTATTTTATTTTATAATATCAATTTGTACGTATTGAGTATTACAATGTTATCAAAAACAGATATAAAAATAAAATATTACAACTACTGTATAATACTGTTTATACCGAGTTGTTACAATTTCAAAAATGGAAAAGGAATGTAAATTTGTATTATATTGTATTGTATTACTACAGAATATCTATTAACTTGCAACTGATGATGTTGCTATTTATTTAATATCATTGTATTTTATTTTTTGTTTAATTTTATTATACTATTTATTTATTATACTATTTAGCATTGAATTTAATACACCTAATACTGTATTAGAAATATATATAATATGCGACATTATCTCAGAAATTATATTAAGAATTATATGCAAACATCAAATTTTAATAAAAACTGAAAACAAATATTTAATAAGAAGAAAAATAGTTTAGTTTTTCTAACTTTTAAGCAGAATTTCTTCATGCAATCCAAGTATAGATACTAAACAGAATAGCAATAAAAACAATACCTATATGTATGTTTTTTTTTCATGGCAATCGGTTGTACATTGAAATATAACAAAACATACTTTCGAAATTAAAAAGTTATCATTAATGCACGAAATAATTTTTACATTACATCACCAGTTGAAGATTAAACATAAATTATATAATATTTTAATTCATATATTACATATGTATTAATCATATATCAAAAATATTTAATTTAAAATATTCATTTGTCAATATAAATAACACAACTACAAATATATTATAGGTTGATAACCTATATATATAATATGTGTATAATATCGACATTAGAAAGTAAATTAATTGCAAACTTTTCAAAATGGTTTCAAAATCGTATAAAACATTACTTTTCCTTTTTAATGTATCAATAATCAATGGCATTTTTTAGTTTATCTTACTATTTACTATTATTCCTAATATTAGTAAAGACCATTTTATAATATTAAAATAATATATCTAAAAAGATAACGTCAGAACATAAATAATAAATATAAATATAAAATTTTTATAATCTAATTATATTTTTTTAGTAACTTCGAAAAACTTAAATAAAATAATATTAACGATATTTATTGAGATATAATGAAATCGCGTGAAGATAATGCTGCCTTTGAGAAAACTTAAAAGAATCAAAATATTTTTAGTTTGATTAAAATAGAATAACAATTGTAAAAATAAATATGAATACGTATTTCGTTTCAATCCCAGCAGCAATTAATATCATCGTGAAATTTATCGATTTATTATCAATGATAATATTTTATTAACTATTACTAATATAAGTTCATAATATAACTCAACATCTACGACTTAATGCCGCTGCAATTGTTATGACTATGTATATAAGAACTCATATATTCCCTAGAATCTAGCGGTCACTAAGTAGACGACTGATCAACAGTGCGTAACAATATTTATTAAACATCCATAGATTGAATTTTCTAAGATAGAAAATTTTATATGAAATTATATTTATAAGTCAAAGCATACGAATTTTCTTTGGTATCTGAGGATGTCACGTAATTGGAAAATCGATAGTAGTGAAATCCATTGAACAATTTTAAACTTTTGTACGGATTTAGAAAATTTCAATTAATATTAACTAATATTAACGATTAATTAATATTACATCATAATAAAATACAGTGACTGAAAATAAATGTATTATTATTTTTATATAAATACTTATGTATGTACTTAAGAAGTAACATCGTTAGGTATATCCATATAATCTAAAAATGATAAAAAAATTCAATGAACTGCGTCTATATATTATTTTATTATGTATAAGTTATCAAAACTTACCAGGCTCGTTTTTATGACTCTTCATATGATTTTCGAAAGCACCAAATTTACTATAGATTTTGTTACATACATTACAAACAAATGTCGCGGTACGATTACGAGCATAATGAATATGATGCACTATTTTTAAATGATGAATTAAAGATGATTTGTGTCTGAAAATAAATTTCTACCAATATAAACTAATAAATTTTCAAGTTTGAATGTTTTTTATTTGACAAATTTAAATCATCTTTGTTTCTTCTTTTTTACCTATACATTTTAAAGCACATGTCACACTTGAAAGGTTCTTTCAAGCGACCACAATGAATAAAATGTCTATTGAAATGATATTTTCGATTGAAAAGCCTACCGCAACTTTCACAAAGTATTATGTACATACCTGAAAAGAAACACTAATGACAAACACTATATATAATCGTGCATAAAATAATAAATTTACCTCCATGTGCTCCTGCTTGATGCATTGCCAACGTACGCGTGTTTGAAAATTTTAATGAACATGATAAACACTTATACCTACAAGCGTTATTCATGCTTCATAAAACGTAAAATTTAGGGAAAGAAAATAAATTTAGAATACATATCTCGTATCTTTTACAAAAATTTGTTATCAAAATATATTATTATACATGTACAAAGTATTCCAAAGTATCAAGATAACTTTGATTATTGAATATCTGTTATTTTTAGAGACATGCAAATATTTTATATAACAATTTTTTAGCTGTGTATGGAAGGACTATTAATAATGCTATAAATAATTTTTTTATAAATGAAGGATACTTAAAAATTTCAAAATAAGTACTATTTTTTTAAATAATATGATGCTATTTTTTTTTGTTTAAATAATAGATATTTAAACAATTCCAATACAATATAAAATTATTATCAGATTTATATCAGATTGAATTTTTATCTTATCATTTTGCAACATATGATACGAATTCTATATCTCTAAAATTAGTAGAGATATTCCAATTAGTCGAAGTTATTGAACTATAAATCTATATATTTTATAAAATATTTTCTTAAAATATATTTTATTTTAATAAATAATATGCTTGATTTTTCAATTTTAATGTTTCGAAAAAATTTGAAAATTTTTTTTTAAACATTAATACAACTTTCGCATTTCGTAAAAATAATATAAAAAATATTAACTTACTTATCCTTGTTTATACTAGTTCCATTATCGTCTTGAATTTGTAATATATTCGTATCATGTAAATTTTCCATCGACACATCGTATTCTTTTTGTTTTTGCGTATATATTGTTTGTTTAAATATTTCAGTCTCGCTATTTTTTTTTTCATCCGAATAACGTTCAAATTCTGTCAATAGTGAATCAATATCATCTGTGATTTCCAAAGAACATTCACTTTCAGTCAATGATGATCTTCTACTGCTATATTCCCTATCATCATTTAGATATTCATTATATTTAGGGTTATGAAAAGATGAACTATCTAAATTACTCTGTTTAATATCATTAAAAGCTTCTGAATGAATACTAGCTGCACTAGTTTCAATCCAATTTGAAACACAATCCTCAAAGCAATAATTACAGAAAGAATCAGATGAACACTTTGACTTATTATCACTAAATGATAAGTCTTCATTTCTATAATCTGGAGACATCATAAATTTTCTTATTGAAATATTCTTTTCATCATGTTCATTATCCGTTAAAGAAGAATATAATGTTGTATTATATATGTCAACTTCATTGTCATTTATATCAAATATGTTTTCATAACTATCACTTTCGTGTATTGCACTTAAAGAGTTACATGTTTCATAATTCATTGAATAGCATGTATAACAATCTGAATTATTGTTATAAAATTCATAATTAAACTTATTAAATATTTCATTGCTAGAGAAATCAATTAAATCTTCCAAATCATTTGATTCACTTTCTTTTGAGAATGAAAGATTCTGACATTCAGAATTATAATCTGTCAATATATCCTGAGATATTGAAGGTAAGTATTTCTCCTTTCCTTTATTTTTAAGAATAGATATTTGTTGTTTTTTATTTTGTTTCCTAGAATGATGTTTTAACTTCTTTCCTTGTGTGAGACTTTCTAATGTTTTTGGTTTACCTAATTTTTTGCCTATCATTTTTTTTTTATCATCAACAAAAGAACAAATGCTCCATTTTGGTAATTCATGACAAATATTCGTAAAATTAAGTTCTTGTTTTCTTCTCCTTGATACTCTTTTATGCTTTTTTTCTTTTTTAGCAAGTATATTTTCAGATGAATTATATTCTGATATTAAATCAGGATTGAATAAACTTTCATGTTCATCTTTATTTGTTACATCTTTAAAAGAATTTGATTTTATTGCATCTGCTTCAAAAATTCTCTCTGATTTTGACTTATTTTTTAAAATATTAGGAACTTTACGTGATGTTTTATTTAAAATTGATATATATTGTTTTGTATTAATATCAGGATAATTAATAGTTTTAACATTATCTAATTCTTCAATATTTTTTTTTTCTTTGCTGATATTAATTTCTTTATTATATTGTTTCTCTGATATTACATCTAATACTGTATTTGAATAAATATTTTTTGTATTTTTATTATGTAATTTTCTACTATTATAATCGAATTTGAAAAAATTATCTAATTCCTCAAACATTTTTACTAATATTCTTTATAAATTTCAATTAATTTTTTAACTTTATCTATTTACATATTATGTTTATATTACATTGTTTATTATAGCTAGAAAATATAATATAAACAAAAAATTAAAAAATATATTTGAACATCTCTACATCAAACTATTTTACATATTATGTAAATATATAATAAAAAATAAATAAAAAAATTAGATTAAAAACATAAATAATTGTAGTATTAAAAATGTGCGAAATATATTCCTGTCAATGCATGTGCAAAATTTTTTTTCTTTTTATTTTTATTAATTATCATTAATTATAATTAATGATAATATAATTATAATATTTAATGAACTGCTATATTATATATAAGCTTACCTAATTTTCTTGATCATAGTTTAAATAATATGTAACATTGCAATCACAAACAAACTCACATTTTAAATTTTTTTAAACATTTTTATATTAATTATTATAATAAAATATATAAATATAACGAATATAAATTTAAAATATTTAATAGTTCGTTCAAAATTTCACTATATGACACTACCAACTTCTATAATCAACGGTAGAAACTAAACTGCGTTCTATGAAATTATACAAAGAAGTATAGCTTCAGCTGTGGTTTACATGTAGATAAAGAAAAGAAATCCGAGAAGTCCTTGAAGGACAGAACGTAAACATAGAATTTATAGCTAAATTTAATGTCAAAAATTTGTGCGTATATATATTCTTTCTAAATACTTTCGATCCATTTTTCATTATTTATTTCTTCTCGTTTATTACTTTTTGGCATTGTTTATACGATTTCGTCACAAAAAAAAAATATGAAAATGTCGAACTTCGAAGTAATATTAAACATAAAATAAAATATAGAATATATAGAAAATAATAATACTATCCGATTTTATTGCTATGCAAGTCAAATAAAATTCATAATTATATATTATTAATTTTTAAAAAACGAAATAGAAAGTATGAATAATATATTAATAAATATTATATTTAAAAATTTTTATCTCTATGCAAATAAGGTTAGATTTTACGAAATTTTATAATTTTGAATTAAATGTTCCATGTCATATTAGTGATTATTTTATGAGAATGTATGTGATAAAGGTGTAAAAAAAAAAAAAAAAAAAAAAAAAAAAAAAAAAAAAAAAAAATAGAAATTATAATTTTAAAATTGATAACGTGATAATAAAATATTTTATTGTGAGAATATGATTATTTATAATGATAAAATTTTAAATAATAAAAAATAATTTGTGTGTAATAAAATATGTGATTTTGAAATAAATAAAATAGTCAATACTTTATATATAGTATTCAGACAATACATTAGCTTTCTTAAATGCCCAACATAAGTAAAATTACCAATCATTACTGTCAGCAACATCATCATTTTCATGTCTTAATGAAGAAAATAATACATCTCTGATTTTTGGTTTTGGATCTTTGGTAATTTTTGTTGGTATAGCTTCTGCTTGTCCTAACATCCATTCCAGTTCTACAATAATATAATAATTTATGTCAGTACAAACATAAATGTTTCAATATTTATTAAATGAATTTATAATTATATTATAATTACCTGCTTCAGTTAGTTTCATGCCTCTTAATTCTATTGGTCCAATAATTTGTTTCACCATATTTCCATTATGGTAGATAAAAATTGTAGGAAGATTGCTATCTGGCCAGTTGGGAATGCAAGTAGTAGAAATACTTTTCAAAAATTTGGTTGCAGGAAATTTTTTTGCTAAGTTAATTAAATGCTGATTTATTAATGTGCAAAGTGGAATGCTTAAAAAAAAAAAATTGTAATTAGATAAGATTCCCATTTAATATTTTTAAAATAAATTTTTATCATACCCAGATTTATACAAATGAAGTATAACCCAAATATCATCCCCTGCATTATTCACTTCTTGAACATAATCTTCTGCTGATATTTCTTTAACTTCACCATATTTAGATTTGTTAGCTAATTCTTTCATTTCTGCTATTCTTTTTCTCCGATATTCTAATAAAACTTTTTCATCTTCTTCATCTTCTAATTCATCCAATTCATCCAATGTTTTGTTTTCTAAATCATTAGGAGCTATAAAAAAAATAAAATATCTACATTAATAAAATTTGAATTAGGATTATTATGTTAATATAAAAGAAATAAATATTTAAGTACCACGTCCAGTTTTTTCATTTATGGTATTTTCCACAATGTCAACTATTTGTTCTTCTGTAACTTCTTTAGGTTTCTCAGGTATAATTCCTTTTCTTCTGAGAATGTCATTCCATTCTGTATCTTCATTTGGATTTTGCTATATTAAAAAAACTTAGGTTATATTAATTTACATATTAAAAATTAACTTAAAATAATGATAAATCTTTAAATACTTTATTTAGAATTGTTTGTATAAATAGTTATAATATATTTAACGTTATATTTTTGATCCATAATATTTAATATTTCTTATTTGAAACTAGGAATATTCTTTCTATTCTAACCTTTAAAAATACTTTGTTACTTACCATGATGTAAAAATTTATAAGATTATTTTATATGCAGAAATAATAATTTTCAATATGAAAATTGATTAATTAATAGAATCAATGTTTTTAATTAACGAAATGCGTTTCTAATATTTGAATAATTGTGACCGACAGCTGATCATATTTCACAATATATACGTAACAGCTGTATTCCTGTTTCTGGCTTACATGCATTTATAGTATCATGAATGACGTATTCACGTTCGAATCTCATTCTATTTTAAAAACTATATTGTTAGTAACGCCTCTATAATGACCATATTTTGCGAAATTCTGAAACATGATGTACTTTTTATTCTTATATTTCATTCTAAATATTTGCTTCTTATCAATATAATCCATAACTTAATTTTTGAATAACTTACAAAATAGATTTAATATTCAATACAAATGATTTTGTCTTATATCTCTGGTATATCTGTAATATCTTTTTTTTTTTTTTATATTAAAAATATATTATAATTTTAAAAGAGATGACGAATCTATATTCAATTGACATTCCATATCTGATCTGTAGTCATTTGTAGTTGTGTGTAGTAGACCATGTAAATAAGGAGAGCAAATAGCAAGAGAAGGACAGAGATAGGATAAAAATATTGAAATCAGCGCCATCTCCAGAGTGTCGCAAATGAAACTCAGAAGGAAAGGACAGAAAATAGTAAGAAAAGGATAGAGATAGGATAAGAATCGACCATTAGCGCCATCTCTTGAGTGTCAAAGGTATCTTTTCGAACAATAAGGTAGAATAGGAATTGACTATCAACGCCAGTTTAAAAAATTCTTTATATAAGTACTCAACAGATGGCACTAACGATCAATTCCTATCCTATCTCTATCTTTTTCTTATTATTTTCTGTCCTTTCTTTCTGAGTTTCATTTGCGGCACTCTGGAGATGGCGCTGATTTCAATATTTTTATCCTATCTCTGTCCTTCTTCCACTAATTGTCATTCTTGTCTACTCGTTCTACAAAATTTACGCGTTCAAAAAATAATTCTGATAATTAATTAACTTTATGTTTTCTATTATTGCCTACTGATTAAAAATCTTAATAGATTTTCTTACTCTATCCATTTTTTATTGAATTTTTTATAAATATATGTAATATAATAAAAATAATAATAATCAAAGAATGTATCAAAGAAATTCTTTTTTAAAATCTATTGATTTTATCATCTTTTTCTGATGGATTATATATACGCATATTTTTATTAATAATAATAATTATTTTTATTATAATAAATAAATAAATAATACTCTAAATATTCTAATTTTTTTTCACGATTTTATTTTAGATGGGACAAAAGGTCCAATTAAATTATTGAGTCTATACTATATCTCACATGTGATGATAAATAGCAAATAATGGTAAAATTGACGCAATCGATACTTATGTATATGGAATACAATACTTAATACGTATTTACGGCTATACTCATTGACTACATTCAGTCGATTGTAATCAGGGAAACCGGTTGATCGTGCAGCTGTGCTGGACCACGGCCATGTTTTGTATCCCGAACCAAATACCTAAAACCAGTTTGGGACATCACCTCGATAATATTTATAGGTATAAGGAATGATAATTTCCGTCAGTAACGGTACAACCTTAACACCAAATCGTACGCCATATTTGAATTTATACAGATTAGATTATTTCTCATTTAAATTTCTTTCTTTTTTTTTTTTTTCCTTTTCCATACCATTTATATATATATTAAATTTTAACCCGAGAAGTTAGTTTAATAAAACGGGTTTTATTTAAATTTTATATTAGCGAAATCAACGTACAATGTAAATATTGTTTTCCATTTTGAAATTTTTTAATGCAATAAGTTTCGTAAGTTAATCAATAAAATTTACATATAATATTCTGATTAAGCTAACGCAAGCACCATTTACGAATTTTCAACTCGATCTCCGTTTAATATTCAAATACGAATCAAATTTCACGAATATATGGAATATATGGAAGAGAAAAGAAAGAAAAAGGAATAGCAATTTTGATTGCCATTGGAGAAAGAACGATTAATTTCCCTTTGAGATCTAAAGCTTAACGCTGCTCAATCCGTTTTCGCGGTGCTTTCACGTGTGTCACGTGCATATCTTTGTATGAACTACTTTTGTTGGCCGGATCACATAAAAGTAATGCGTTTCCTCAAAGGCGGTAGCCAAATTGCAGAAAAACATGTATATACCTTCCTTGATTGTCGATGAATGAAAGTGAACACGTGTTTCTTTCTATTCTATTACAAAAATAATGAGAAGAAAAAAAATAATACGTTAATCTGATTAATTCTGATCGATTAAATCTCATTGAGCTTTTAAATGCTCGATAAAAAAAAAAAAGAAAAATACGATCGATATATTATCATTTTAATTGAAAAATTATTACACTTGATAAAATAGGCTGAATTATGCGGTAGATGATTATTATATCAATTATCTTATGGATAAAGCGAGGTAAAGATAAAAGAAAATTAATAATAATAATTTATTTTTTACTTTATATGTTTTTCCACGAATTTAACTTTTGAATTAAATTTCTATGAAGAAATTATCTCTTATCACAAATTAAAATTTATTCTATTGTATTCTTTTTCTATAAATCGATGTATATATATTTTTTTTTTAAGTTAAATTTTACATTGATGACACAAAAGAAAAATTATTTAAGCAACGTGTACATCTCAATATTTAAATAATTTAATTTTGCTAATAATAAATGCAAACTTTTTATGATTGGAAATTAACTTGTTCGAATATTTAAATAATCATACGATCTATGACTAATAAAATATGATAATACATTTTTTCTTTTTTTTTTTTTTTTTTTNNTTTTTTTTTTTTTTTTTTTTTTTTTTTTTTTTTACTCAACGTTAATATATCACTTTAATCAAATAATCAAGGATAAAACTTACTTCGAAAATTTCTTCTGAGATTAAAATTTGAATTTCATATTTTTTATATAACGAGATAGGCTCGTTCGTGGGCAAGATAACATTTTCAGTGAGCGAAAAATCGTGCTCCCTGAAAGATTTATCTGTGAAATTGGCGCAATGGGAAGAAGGGAGCAGGAAAATACTGACCAAAGCTTCCCTTGCGTGAATGTGTATTGCGCGCACCGTCTGTCGTTATTGTTTTCCATTGTTGAGCTCTTTTCTTTCTCTTTTTTTTTTTTTTTTTCGAAAGCATTGTTTGGCGAAGCGAAGCACTCGTGTTCGTTTCCGGTTGCGTGCCAGATTAGAACTTAACCCTGCATTTAGGCGTGCACAAACCCGATTCAATGGAATTTCTGTCATTTATGCGCGATTACGTATCACGCGTTGGTGTTGCAGCAATTGTCGTGAACAAAACAAAACTGTTTAACAGGATGCAACTATCATTTCATTGCATGCAACTATTTCCATTATACCAGATAGAAGAATGTCATTCATATATGATTTCTAATAAATATTGATAAAATTTCATTTGTTCAAAAATGCTAAAATTTCCTCTATTTCTTTTTTTCCTCTCTATTCATCCATTGTGAAAGTGATCGTCATTCATATATACACGATTTTCAAATCGCTATTTCACTGCAATAAAAGAAAGAATTTTCATTTGAGGTTTATTGGTATTTTAATTTATAAAAAAAGAAAGAAAAAAGGTATTTTATTATAATCTTTCTTTCTGTCGTTCATTCAGAATGAAATTTATCGTAGAATAACACCGTGTTATCCGTTGTATTCGAACATTGTAAATGGATAAATGTCGTTCAGTTATTGTCTGGCTTCGACGGTTCATCCGCCGATGTATCACAATCTCGTGGTTACCTTCTTCGTTGCGTCGATACCTGTTTGCGGTTAGATGTATCGATGCTTCTCTTATGCTTCTCTTTCCTCGAATTACGCGCTTCCCAATTCTCGAAGCGTGTTGAAAATACCAATCCACGCAAATATATCTGTTCGTGTTTCGTTAACGTCTCTGCATAAGATTAAAACGAATTTCTCATTCTTCGTACGTAACAACGTTCGAAATAATAAATAAAGAAATAATAAATAAGAAATAAATCGCTTGCCAATAAATTTTTACGAAAAACGAAGATCGAAAGATTATAGCAATTCATCGAAAATAAATCTTGGAAACTCTTATTGTCATCTCTTCCGACGTGACACGACGTTCGTAGCATTCTAAATTAACGGAACGAATAAAAATCGGAATCGTCCATAAAGAAAGCTACAACTACATACGAACAACTGCATTACAAAAGATTATTATAATTAACCAACCGTTATCTTCGATGAAATACAAAACCGCGTACGAATGCAATAAAATTCCAAGCAATAATTTCCAAGAAAACTAAAAATTAAAAATCGCGATTCAATTAGGAAGTTAAGAAACGATTCATCGATTTAATTTCCATATTAAACGTACCGTATCGAGAACACCGACTAATTATCCAGATCCAGTTGCAATTCACACCAGTGCGTAAATATGCAAGTCTCTCTCTCTCTCTCTCTCTCTCTCGATAGTAAAACATAGAGAAACCGTAAGAAATACAGCGCGGGGCGAGCTTCTTTCAACTGCGTTTCACGATAACAACCGATATATTTTACAGCCTCCTTGGCTCGGGCTTGGCTCAGATAATATTCGCGCGAAAACACGTGAGCACACGTAAGGGAATAAGCAGGATGTGGTGTGTATTTACAAATCACGATGTGCGGCACGCACGCACGTAAAACGTCCGCGTATCCTGGATCTTGGTGGCCTTTTTGCAATCTGTTTAATGATCCTGGCATAACTCTGGTTAAGAAAACGGCCGGTAACGAATGCAGAATTTCCTCCTCCATTAAGGGGGTAGGAATTGTTCTTATCGTCCTTGGCAAGACGTGGCAACTAACGTTTTCCAACTTTCTCACTATCCTTCGTTGCTAAAATTATTATTTTTATATTTAATTATTATTATATATATATATAGAATTATGCACGAGATGTATCACGTCGTAGAATATTTTTATAATATTTCTTCTTTCGGGATCGGGCTCTATCTTGCATCAGGGTTTGTACAATTAATAATTTTCTTAATTCGTAATTATTCATTGAAATTGAAACTTGATTTCATTGGATGATCTCGTCAAACAAGAGTACATCTATCGAATAGATATTAAAATTCTAACCCGCGAAGATATAATTCATTTCAATTCCAAACCGGCATCCGGTTAAGTCATGGAGATATTTCATCGCTGTAAAAAAAAAGAAGAAAAAAAAAATTAACGTGAAAATACAAATATATCGTATTGAAGACACGTGTAGTTGGGCGTTTCCTTGCTCGCTTGTTCGGAATTTGCATAATTACGCGTATGGCATCACAATAGGGCGGAAGGGAAAGGAATGCAACGACCTTGGTGGATGCGCGCGCGAGATAGGGCCCGCACAGGACAGGCGCAAACGAAGGGCGAAAAAGAATGGGAAAAGGTAGATACGTGACAAAATTTTTCGGTACCTACACGGTGTTGGCGCTCGTTTCGGGATTCAATCCCGGCGGAAATTTGAAGTTAGTTGCATTCCTCGCGGCCTCGACCAATCCGGGGAAGGGATAACTTGATTCGCATGATTCGTTAATTGCTCCCTTCCTCCAAGTGAAAATGTAATTTTCACTCTGCCGCCGATTGGCTTCGATTCGGAATTGGATTTTAATTGTGAATCCTTTAAGGCCGGCGTGTAAGGGCTGCGATTAAAGTGAATGCTGATGATTCACGGAACGAGAAATTTTTTTCGTTTGTATTTATACAGAGAGAAAAATACATAAAGTTGAATCGAAAGAGAGAAATTCAATTATAGCTCCTAGTTTTTCGAAAAGCGGATTGACTTGAACGTTAATTGAATTAACCTGGCTAAAAAGGAAATTTATATAAAAACTTGTTCTAAACAACGTTCTGACAATTGGAGAGAAAAAAGAAAAGACAGATACTTTCTATCAAAATGATTTTATATTTCAATATACCATCTCTTTCACGCAATTTCTCATAAAATGTACGAAATTATAGGAATCGAGCAAGCACTTTATACTTTCGTTTAAAAAAATTCCCCGAGAATTTGATGAAAAGATAGCTTCGAAAATTTATAGATTTATAGAATTTTTACGCGGGAATTTCAAACTGCTAAATTTCCATTCTATGATCGAAACATTCGCATAGCATAAGGGATGGTCGAAATATAAAATCATTCGTGCAATTTCTCATAAAATGTACGAAATTAGAATCGAACAAGCACTTTAGCATTACAAAGCTCGTTAAAAAAAAAAATTCTCTAAATTTTCATTCTACGATCGAAAGCGGAGCATTCGCACGGTATAAATATAAAATGATTTTATATATCAATATACCATCCCTTTCGCGCAATTTCTCATAAAATGTACGAAAATGGATTATAGGAATCGAGCAAGCACTTTATACTTTCGTTAAAAAAAATTCCCCGAAAATCGGATTTGATCGAAAAGCTAGGTTCGAAAATTCCCCGATTTTTAGGCGGGAATTATACACGGAATCCCAAACTGCTAAATTTTTATACTACGATAGAAAAGCGGAGCATTCGCTTTGTTATCAGTATGCCCGTTTCGATAACAGAGCCGGCGTGTGTATACCTGAGCGGCAGCGGGCAGCCAATGGAAGAGCCGGTTCGCCGTCGACCATCTTGCGCGGCTCCGCTTTCGAGTTGGGAGTCGCGTGGCGGCGACGTTCGGCTTGCAGTGTACGCCGACTGCCGAGCCGTGACTGACTCTATGCCTCGTGGCTTTCCACGCGCATCGTGCCTTACATACACATTATACATCCCCTTTATCGTTCGAAAAAATTGCAATCCCGATTCGATCGTTCGCGTCGTCGCTCTTTATTCCTATGCCCGCAACTCGATCGCGCGGCTGTCAACGCTCTCGATCCCTGTTAACAAACGAGCAGATTAGGGTACTGTTCAAAGTATACGGCCAGTGTGTTTACCTGCTTTTTTCTTCGGCTAAAGAAAACCGCGTGACTGTCCGGCCGAACGACTGATCAACCGAGTGTTTTCTTTTTTTCTTTTTTTTCTTTTTCTTGTTGTTTTCCTCGTTCGAGTAACGGGGGATCACACACGTGGATCGTGCGAGAAATAGTAAATACTTTACGGAGATTTTTTTCTTTTTTTTCTTGGAACTTTAGAGTAATTAATCGTGGAGATATCGTGGAGATGAAATTTTGAAAGTTCTCCGTTTGATAAGGTTTCTTTTCGATTTTTTGTTCGGCGAAGTGGAGTGAGGACGGATTTTTCAAGGGACGCTGAAGGGAGAGATCGTGAAGGAGGTTCGATTGCGTTCGATTGGATCCTACGTTTTAAAAAAAGGTAATCGATTGTTTTAATTGTTCTCTTCACGATTTCGAATGTATCTAAATTTTTCTCAATGCAAATCAGTCACAAATTTGGAATTTAAAATCCAGCTTCGTCGAAAACAATATTAACTCGTTGTATAATAACTGTTTAATGTTTATAACGTACGGGTAACGTCAAATGTTGACGGAACGATGACTTCGAAATATCGAGTTGATATTTTAGTTTCTTTCAAACTCTTCCCATTTAATAATTTTTTCAAGTATATTTTAAAAAATCCAAAAAATGAAATATTACGCTTAATATTTACACAATCGAATAATATTGGACTTGAATGCCATGTTAATAAATAACTCGTTACAAGGCTCCATACGAAAAATATTTAAGAATTAATACGTATATTCGATGTCATTGATTAATACCAGACGGCTCATTCGAGAAATTACATCACAAACGGTTTGTAAATTGCGCTCAGTATTCGCCCGTTGACAAACGGCCTTCGTTACGCTACGTGGCAGTGACATCTTTGCAATAAAGAAAGTATGTCGTACAAGTAGACGTGCAATTGCGATTATTTGGTGCACCGGGACGATCTTATTCGATTTAACCTTGCACTTTCGTCAATCTATTTCTGGATATCTCGTTTCATTGCGCATGACATTCACCGGTAATTGACACCTCTTCTTCTTCTTCTTTTTTTTTTTATAACTTTCTCGAGATAATAATAATCTCGATATATTGTATTATCCGCGCCATTTGCACGATGATTATACACGTGCAAACTTTCGTGTTTGCGTTTCGATATTATCAATTGTTTTCGTGTTCCCTTTGTTTTTCTTTCTTCGAAATTGATTTTCGTTACGAATATTTTAACATTGGATTTTAATTAAATTCATTAGATGTTTTAAAAATTGAAAGAATTTATCAAGTGATTGTGATTATTGCTATTATTTTAGTAGAGATTTCTTCAATGTGTCAATCGTGGTTTTTAAAGGTAAAATTTTTCTTAAAGATAGATCCAATGGATGTCACGATAATTCGAGGAAAAATTGTATAAAATGCACGACTTTCGACTGTTCATATTGCATTTTCCATCGTGCGTTTAAATTGTAAGTTTATTATATCGATGAATGATCGCGCTTCGCGTTTCATGTCGATTTTCACGTTGTCAAAACACGGGTACGGAATTAAACTTTGACGAACTTGGTCAAACACAAATACAGGCTTTGTAACGAATTTATACGACTGGAGTGGATATTCATCGATCTCCTCGCGCACCAATTAACAAGCTGATTAACTTCGTTTGTCATTGGTCAATTTGTTCGTCACCCGATTGTTATCCATTAAACGAAAAATAATTCGTTGCCTGATCATTTATTATTATACTAGAAGATTAAACTTGATTTTTTCGTATTTCAATTTTCGAAAATTGAGAAAAATTTGTTAAAATATCAACAAATATATGATTATGCAATACAGAGGAAGGAGAAATGCTTCCGAAAAAAAGAAAGTAATCGACGATAATTGTCTTTTTAGGTTAGTCAGTATTTTTCAATTTTCCACTCCATTGTTGAACGAGAAATTTCGTCAGCGACGAGATTCGAAAGACCCACACATTGTCATTGTCTGTTTGAGAGAACAATGAACCATTGGCCATGTTCGACACTGCGAAATTTTTTTTTTTTTTTTTTTTTTTTTCCCCTCTCGTATATACGCGCATACACGTCGACGCGAAAGGGAAAAAAACGTTCTCTATCTGCATACGATGCATCTGTGTATACATTCCTCGACCTATCAACGTACATTCGTGTACGTATGCATGAATCACATTGATAATAATATACGCATACGTAACTTATTCTAAAGCAAACTAAAATTTAACGCGCGATTGTCGTGGAATAGTTATACGAGAATGTGCAAATTTGAATACATTGGAGAATGAAATTATCGATAAGGATTTCTTTCCTCTTTTTTTTTTTTATCGTATAAAAGATACGAATATCGTACAAGCTTACGTTCCATTCGCCAGTGAACCAAGATATTGGGTGGGAATAAGGGAAACGAAATTCGTAGCCAATTTCGAAAGAGATGATCAAATTCCTGAATAAAATAAAATACGTATACATATTTGTAATCGTTTAACGCATCGAGAGAAAATTTTTCAATTTTTGGAAATTTACTCACTTGTTGCGAAACATTTGACATTAACTTGTTTTTATAATTTTATAATTCGCCATCAAAAATCACCGCAAATTGGAAAATTTAAAATTATTCAATTCGTAAATCGATTCAATCCTGTTGAATCAGGGCGCAAGAAATTAAAAACTTTTCCATCGACATGTTCCTTTAACCTATTTATATCCGTCATTTTTCATCACCGATTCCTCTTCGTTACATCTCCTCTTCTCTAATTTTTTCTAATTTTGCCCGCGACATATAAATCACTTTAACATTCGCTTCTCGTATCATTTTCGCCACCATTATCCCCCATTTGCTCTTTCCTCCGTTTCAACTCTCATTCCCACCACTGATTCCACGCTCTTCTTCGACGCTCCTCTGTTTTCCTCCGTTTTCCCTTGTTTTCCTCCCCTTCCCGTGCTTCCATGCGATTATGAATATTTATGCACCCTCGCCTCGTCGTCCCTTTAACCTTTAATACTTTTATTTTTCCTCGTTATTTCGTCATATTCTCTCTCTCTCTCTCTCTCTCTCTCTCTCTCTCTTTCTCTTTCTCTTTCTCTTTCTCTTTGACCTCCTCCTCGACCTTTGACTCCTCCACCGCTATTTCTTACGACTCCACCCCTTGCCCTTTTCCTCGTACGTATCCACGCGACCCATATTTTACGCCGTTCTCATTTTTTTCGGCACAACCCCACAATTTGTATTCTCCGTATTTATAAATGCATCGTGGGCGTTCCTGGAAAAGATCTTTCTTCCCTTCATATGAGAAAGCGTTCGCGCTTAAATTATATTCGCTCGCGGGTTTATCAAGCTTATCGGGATTAAAGGTTTATTGCTTATAATTATGCTCTGTTAATCTGCTTTAATTTCGCGATACGTACATAAATCTTTAGCAAATACATGTTCGAATAATACGGATAAATTTAGATTAAACGTTGTCAAACGCTTAATGATTTATGCATTGAATTTTTTTTGATTATAGTATTGCTTAGATAATAATTACTTTATCGAAGATAAGATGTTTGATAAATGGATATATATTTTCATTTAAAAAAAAGCATTTTCATCCAGATTACGATAAATTCTTTCTTCGAAAAAATCGAATCGATACATACTATATATATATATATATATATTTATATAGATTAAGCGAATTAGGCGTATGACTCATTCCTTTGTACGACGAATTTTATTTCACATTGATCTACAGTTGGATCGTAAATAAAATGACTAATGGACCACGAAATCAGAAGTCAAATTACAGCAACAACACCGTGAAATGTGAAAAATATTACGTGGCTCGTTTGAAGTTTGCGCGTGGTTAAAAATAGCGATGCCTATGTTACTTTGGATGCGGATTTATTCCCGTACTTTTGCGTGTAATATAATTATCACGAACTTTATATCTTCCTTAAAAAAGACGTAATACGCCACAAATTTGCGAAATCTTCCAACCATTACATTAAACTATCCATCTGATGGTACAATTTTTATGCATTAGGGACTAAATAAACTTACCAACTTTCAGTTCTTCCCTTCTTATATTATACACGCGAGAAATTTAATAATTTTCTGATATTCCATAATTAGAACGTGAACAAATAGATAAATAACCAATCCAACTTCCAAAACTTTCCAAAAATAAATATATATATGCACATACAATAATTACATAATCAAGAAACTCTCCATAACCCGTTCATTCCTTCTATTTAAAAAAATTCGACCGCTTATATTTCAAAGGGAAACGTCTCACGTTCGAACCTTCGTCTCCCCCCTCGTCTCCCCTAAAACTTAACCCAATAAGTAATTACTTCCACAAAAAGAAAAAAAAAAAAAAAACAGAAAAAAGAAACGACGTAATAAATCACAAATTCCAAGTAGAGTTCTCCACCGAGGTCTGTGGGGCGTACAAAAGGGGGTTACGCGTAGAGTGTACTGCCATGTTTAAATAGCGGAGGTAACTAGGCCCGTCCGTTCTACTTTCCAAACAGGGCTCTGACTCAACGGACGAGATTGTTTTGGGCAAAGAATCCGCGTCTCGACCGGCAACGTTCACCCCGACTTTGTCGAGACGCCTGTGCCCCTCGTTGCGAGACGCCCACCCACGCGTTAGCCTCCGGCTTCCACCGCATACAGGGTGTCGTGGAAGTGCATCGATCGCCGCTTGTCCATGAAAGAAACCCTGACATCCTTCGTGTGGGATGGGTCCGGGGTGATTTTGAACAAGCGATATCGTAGCTGAGATAGAACTCCTCGTACATGGAACTAGCTTTTTCTCTATGGAATAGAAGATGAAAGAATGAGTGGTTTTAATTGGAGCGATGATACGATGATAGATGATTGGAAAATTAACTTTTGAGGTTTAAGTGACGTTTAAATTTGTGACGTTGGACAATGGAGGAAATTAATGAATTTTCCTTTGTTTCTTGATTATAAAGTTTGTTCACAATAATGATTAAGAAAATTTGGTATTTATTTGGATACTTGGACTTGATATGTGATAATAATTATTATTGGAGATATTGGAGATATTTTATCCCATACTTGATTTTTGTTTTTTCCGTAAATTGCAATATTCTTCGAAAATGGAAGATCAAAGTAAAGTTTTTACAGCAGTCGAAATGATCGTTTCTTTCATCACTCGTCAATCGACGTTTCGCATCGAGAGATATGAATCTTGGACACGAGGAGGAAGAGATAATCGAGCCTTCGGGCGCCGATTTTTCATTTTCCGCCACGTAATCGCGATTCCTATCGCGAAATATTCATCAATCTTGAGATCCTTTCAACATTATTTTTTTATCGATAAATTCGTACATTATTCGATATGCAAGCTACGATCATCCCTAAAAGAATCCGGACGATTATAAATCTAACAGATAATTTTCAGATATACAGTATCCAATTCTGAATGAAAAAATAAAATAATTCAATAGTCGAGTTTTTAAGTTAACAACGAAATTAACATAGAAAGAAAAGGAGGGAGGGGGGAGAAAAAAATAAAAATCGAAGGAAAAAAGTTGGTAAAAGTTCTTCCACGGAGCGAATCGCGGCGCTGGTCGGAAATGAAACGTGGGATTGGAAATAAGTTTGATCCTCCGCGCGCGGAGGAAGCGTTTCAATTTTGTATCGTGTAACTTTTCAACTTTCTCGCGGTGTAAAAAAAAAAAGTTCGACAAAGATGCGAGTGTTTCAATCCCCTCGAGGCTCTCTCCTCGCGATTGTAATCGAAGCGAATGCTTTTTCCGTTCGAAGCCCATGAATGAAGTTTCTATGCGTGTATATATTCCGTTTCATTCACACGTTCAACGTTAATGCGTTTACGCATTCGCATCGATGTTTGCGCGTGACGTTTCTTTTCTGTGCGTGACGCGCCATCGCTTCTTTTCTTCCATGGAGTCTTCCATGGAGAATGAAAACTCGAATAAAATTGTTACGAAACGATTTTGAAGATAATTTTCATTCAATTTGCATTTTTAAATCTAACGATCAAACGAATTGCATCGATAACTGAACTTGATAACTGAATTTTTCGCAACTCACACACTGGTCTTTGCGAGCTAAGTGATTATCGTTGATCTGTCACTTTCGAATGCAGTATCTTCTGATAAAATTCGCATCTCAAAGATTTTAAAACTTTTCAATAATTCGATATTATTATTATTTTTCAAACATTCTTCGATGAGAAAGAAATCTAAGGCGCGAAGAATAAGCACGAGGTATTGCGGAAGAGCGAGATTTAAAATTTCGAATGCCTTCTGAATGGCTCACAGTCACAGGGGAAAGTTAAACGCCTGTCCTATATTACGAAGTGTAACTTTCTTTGTGCTCGAGTATCTCACGTTATGGAGAACTCTTTCCCTAGCCTTCTCTTATTATGGGCTTTTGTAGGATGTTCACGAATATATCAACCGTGAGATTGTATGTTGTACCAGGTGAAATTAACCGTTAATGTAATTTCTTCGTCGGCGATTTTTCTCTTCCAATTGTGGTATATGCTCTATGATGCATATATGTTTTTTTCCTTTTACGTGAAAGAAAAAAAAAAAAGAAAGAAAGAAAGAAAGAAAGAAAAACGGAAATAATAATACAAGATTGAAACAATGGAGATGAATTTGACTGGAACGTTTTCGTTTTGTTTCTCGATTTGCGGATCGAGAGGATACCTTTTGAACAATCGGACGGAACGTCGATACTCGTTATTCATAAGCAAATTTTGGCGGTGTTATTCTTTCGGGACAACGTTGAAGGGACAAACAGCTTTATTCGCCTTTATTTTTTTTCACTGCACGCCTGTTCGTTGCAAACAATGTCCTTTGTTACTTTTCTCTCGCCAATGGAATTTTTATCATGACGGCCGAGTCAAACAGATTTACTTCCCAAATTAAATTTCGTAGGAAACAATTGATCGAATGGTAAAAGATAATATCAATCCGGGGTTACTCTATTTTAAAAAAAAATCGTTTTTACCTAAATTCACAAAAGAATACACTCGTATAATAAAAATTAATTTCTTTATGGTTTCCTCCGTCATACATAATTAACTAAGTTTAAATATTTTACTTTTAAACATTTAACGTTTTGAAGAATTTTTTACGTTTAAAATTAATTTAGGAAAATTAAAAAGTAATAATCTCTCTTCTGTAATTTCATAATTCTTTTCATACCTTTTTTTTATCGTATTCAATAACGTCGATTTTATTTATTGTTATAATAATTCGTGTACACGATTACTTAGTCAACGCTTGAAAGAGTTAAAATTTTTTTCATTTCACGAAGATTATATCAAGATTGAATCATCATCTCCATTTTCATTCTTTCATTCTTCGTTAAATAAAATATATCTGTCTCAAGGAAAAATTATATTTTCATTGGTGCAAAAAAGAGATTTAACCTCAATGTCGATGTCGGGAGTAAAGGACGTTAAGTTGACCGAAAGACCGTGGCGGAAGTCTCGTCTGGTAGGATGGCTTTCCGCTCCACTGATTTCCTGTTTCTTCGAGGTCTTCTTTTTCTTCGGCACGTACGATGCATCTCCCTTCGTCGGTACACCTTCTTTTGCGACCGATAATCGTGTATTTTCCACACATATGACCGCACGTACACACACACATACACATATACACACAACGTCGAGTGTCCTTGTCTCAATCGTATTCGCAGAATCGGTAAAGCTTGGAATAGGAAACGCGATGCGGATGGAATTTGTAATTGTGTGATGAAGAGGCTGGATAGATGGTGAATCGTGTGGCTATGAAAGAGAGATTTAATCCTCGATTTGAAACGACAAACGATGTCCTATTTTCACTTACGATGTTCCTCTTAATTGAATTTAAGGACGGCAAATACGTTATGGCTGGTTCTTGGAATTCTGGATTCATAAAGTGCGTGGTATGGGTAAAAATGTTCCAAGAGCATTCTGTGGATTCTTAAAATTTTTAAGGATTTTGATATTAAAATTAGATGAAAGATCGAATAAAATATTCTAACATAATTTTTAATATTAATACGAGAGATTATTTTGCGATTACAAAATTACATATCCTTTTTCTTTTTCTTTTCTTCTCTTTTGCAATAATCTAACAATTAATATAAATTGAACCGAAGAAAAAGAGAATAGAAATCACTTTTTCAATTTCACTCATTCAAGGCAGCACAATCTTTCTTTTACAATTATTCCATCCCATCGCACAATGTTTAAGCAATTATCTCGAGAACCATTCCTTATTTGAGCGGATAGAGAATCAAATAGACCTTACGTGCGACATCCCTATATAGAAATCCTGTCTAGATGGCCTCCAACATTTCAACCCAATTCTTATTTTTCTCAGATGGAAAGTATCGTATTTATAACACAATCCGTTCCAAAGACGAATTCGTTAAGCTCTTCGAATTCGCATCATTCGCTCACAAGATTTCCACGAGACAAGAAGAAACCAAATTTTCCAAAATCCATGCGCCTTCGTTTCCTCCAACCGATCCTTATCTTCTTCCCCGAGAAGAAGATACATTTTTACGAAAAAGAAAAAAAAAAAAAAAAAAACGCTACATAAATTTTCCAACGCTCGCAGTATCATCGATGTGGCATCGTTCCACCCGTCAAAAATTCACGTTTCCACGGGGAATGTCTCGAATGCTCGATCGTGTACGACATCTCGAGAGGTCACGTTTGTCGTTTAAAGCGGAGCGGAGCGTGTAAGTCTCGTCGAAGCACGTCGCTATCGTAACGGGCGAACAATCGAGGCGTTCGTAACGATTTCGCGATGTGCCGGCCAACAGATTACGACTCGAGCTATTTTTCCACGGCGAGATACAGGCGGATACAAAGTGGACGTGGTCGTTTCGACCCGAACACACGCGTGTTTCCACGTATGCGCGCCTCTCCATCGACTTATGCACTCGACAGACGCGCCCAAAGGGAGCCTAATTTGCATACAGAGAGCGCAATGAATTCACGACTTTGCGACCGAGACGAGAGAGAGAGAGAGAGGCTGTGCAAGAGACACTCTTGCAAATTTCGTCCACCCCTTGGTGTTGCTCGTAATGGGCGGAAAACGTTCTTCGAATGGACCAAGGCCAAGTTGTTTCGCCTCCATTATTTTAATATATCGTTTTCACGACCACTCGTCCCTTATATATCGAGTTAAACGAGTGTTTTATTGACTGCTTCGAGATTCTTCGACGTATTTCGTTTCGTAATATTTTAAGCAGTTTTTCTTCTTGTTGGTACAATTAGGATAATTTCTTTTTTTAACGAACAAGTTATCGTGTAGATCTTTAAAATTGATGGAAATGTATTGTGTATATCGGTTTTGAATTTTCATCGAATTATATTTCAATATATGGGGTTTCAATATATGTTATGTACGTAGAAACGTAGATGTATTTCGATCTTAAGGAAACAGTAATACGGAATATATAAGAATATCGATCGAAGTAAATATTTAATAATTTAATAAATATAAGTTTCAATCGATATTTGATGATTGCATCGAATCGATACATCTTTCAACTGATGTATCGATACATTGTACGTAAATTAAAATCGACAGATTTTTAAAACTTGAAAACACGTATTAGATTAGATTAAAACACTGTGAGATCCTTGTTCTTTTTTTTTTTTTTTCCTTTTTTCTTCTTCTTAATTTAGCCATGATGCGTGTTTTTATTAGGTGCAAGTACTTAAATAATATTCAAGAGTTTCAGATACTCTTGCTCCCACTATGTTATGAATATCAACTTGCGGGATACGTGTTTCAAGTTTAACTTCGTTCACAAAGCACGTCTTTCATGTTTGAGAGCAATGCTTCGAGCTTTTGAGTAATTCATGCAGGGATGACTCGCTGTGTGTGCTATAAATACATTTTTTGATGTTAATGCATATTACTATGGGCCGAATGGAAATATGAAATATGATCGAAGGTTTTATAATTAATCTCTTCTCTTCGATGGATTTTTTTCATCCATTTATTTTTAATCGTAAATATAATGTAATGACGCATATATAGACATTTATATCCAATTACCTTGTTATTGAAGGATATTCGAATTTCTTTTAAAAAATTTTTGATATCCGCTTCTTAGAATCATCTGCAATGAAAAATATTGTTCAAATTATTAAATTTGTCTTGATAAAATAAACTTTCGTTCCTCGGTAAACGTACCATTATGATTTCGTGAAATTCATTCGATAACGAGATATAAATGAGCGAGAAGACGAAAGGATACATCTTGACCAGGAAATAAAGCAGTTCTGTTTCGTCGTCTGTGCAGTATAATGAGTAGGGTTCTAAGAAATTGATCGCTCTAGCCAATCGATACGGTATTCGTAACAGGATGAAAGCGATTTTGATTACCACTGAAAATATCTCAATTATAAAACGTAATGGAAATGAATTCATGTACGAAACGTCCATCCACTTTAATATTATGTTATAAGTACTAAGAAAGAAAAAAAAAAGAGAGAAAAATTTAATTGAAAAACCATTAACTAATTAATTGACTCACCCAATATGATATAGTGCCTCAACTCTTTCATCCTCCACGATTCTTCGATTTCTTTCAATATCTTCAATTCGTAAATGGTCAACGCGTCTATGGACACGGATATGATCAATATGATGATAAATGGCATGATGATAAATATGATCGTGATGCATATGTAAATATTCCGCATATCTTTCTTGAAATAATTGTATATATGAAAGAAAATGGCGATTGAAATAATGCACAAGGACCAAATCAACAGAATGCCTTTTACGGTTCTATACTTCTTCAATAATACATGGTCAAACGATATTTGATTCCGAAAGATGTCAATGTATTGCACGAACTTTAAAATCACGATCATGATGATGGAAACGTCGATGTTGATTATACGCACGATGTTGATTATATCCATATTTATATCTACGTCGAAGAAACATATCAATATTTCTTCCAGAGGTTCGATTAATATAATGTTCAAGCAAGCTAGACAGACGATGTAGAAATTTCTCGATGTCCTCGCGGAAGGTACACAAACGATAATCAAGACGATCAAAAGGTTTAAACTGGTGCCCAGAATGAGTAGAATCAGATTGACGACGTATGTGTCGAACAATATCAATAGACTCAATACAACCATGTTAATTTTCGTGGATTGATTTTGTAAAAGATACATACAATTCGAAAAATTCCCCTTCTTCTAAATATCCAAACTTGCGTTCAAGAATTTTTGAAACGTTTAAATTCCCGCCAAGACTCGATCAACACATCATCCTTCTTCTCAATAAAAGAGAATCGAGAGAATTTTTGGATCCGATCCCTCGTTGATTTGAAACTGACGCGTAAGCAAAATTTAACTAAAACATGGAACAGTAGAAAGGACAATAATTAGAAACTCTAATCTTTTAATTTTTTTAATGTATCGTGAAAGAAAAGGAAAGGTAAAAAAGGAGTGGTTAAATACCATGATGATTCATCGATACGCGATATTTTATTAAGTGCACGCCGGATAAACATTGTAGATTATATCTCGTATTCTAAACCTTTTAATCCCTGCTCTACAAATTTTCATTTTATAATGAATGAAATATTTTCGTTTCTCTTGAAATCCATTATTGTTTCGACAATTTCCATAATGAAATCCAACCACGATAACCACGCACCATTTCGTCACGTCAGAGGATCGATCGAGGCAACGACAGAATCGGCTTTTGTCCATCAACGCGTGTACAACGAGGAAGGAATCCTTGACCCTGACACCACAGAGTTTCGATCTTCGAGCGCAGTAACGACTCGACGACGACCGATGACGAAAATAGTTGTGCACGAGTAAATCATGTCTCGGCCGACATATTTATACAAAGAGATCGTACGGTTGGGCGGAATGAGACGGAGGAGGAAGCGCAGGCTGAACTGCATAATGCAACAAGAGAGACGCAAGAGTGGAAGAAGCCTCTGGTAGTTGGCAAATGGCCATGGGCTCGATATCGGTCAGTATTTGGCCATGATGGATTTATCGTCGAAATTTATACACTCTACACACCCTTGAGGATCGTTATTTCGAAAGTGGAACGTATTTCGAGAGGTGTGTTCATATATATATATATATATATTGTGCGTTTCGACAATGGACGAGTTTTCCCCGAGAAAAATTCGCGGATCGTCTTTTGGATTCGTTTGTGAAAGGATGCGTCGAATTGGAAAGCGTCTTGAATCACGCGTGAGAGAAAGAAGTTAAATGATAATCCATTCTCTTCAGTTTACGATTCTAGGTGTTATGAGTTATAACGTAGGGAGCGTAATGTTTATTTTCTGGCATGGAGATGCAATAATTCTGGAGAGGAATGGCTTATTGTTCTCTTTTTACAGACCATGTATCTTGTTCCTCTTGGAATTTCTTCCCTGTGAGATGTACTTTGGCCATGTTTTATACTTAACTTCTGTTTCACGCATCTTCTTCTTCTTTTGAGCATACATACTCATACTTTCATTACTTATCGCAGCTTTTTTCCTGTATTAAAGTTTCATTGAATAGTTTTCAGTGATCTTTGAATATTAGCAACAATTTTTGACTCTGATTAACTTTTTAACAAGACGACGAATTATGATCTCTTTGTAACAAAAAAGTTCACGTGTAAGAAAGCATTTTAACCCTTCGAGAGGGATCCTTTCATCTTTCCATCTCACCTCTCCATCAAACTCTTCCTATATATTTTGTTCGATCACGGATGATTACAGAATCTTCGACGGCAGTTTCGTACGAATTACGAAATTCGCGTTGGCTTTCTTGCTATACTCTACTCGGGCCCTCTTGCATCCTTGGGCCAGGTGTGTGGTTCAGTTTTGCGGGTTCCTCCATGCTTCTTCTTCTTCTTTTTTTCTCTCTTCTTTCCCTCTTGGTTTTCGTCTGGTTTGGATCGGGTTAGGGGCCAAATAAGTGCAGTGGCAGGGCCACAACCGGTTCGCTGGTTGGCCATCATTACAACGTAACTCAGGCGACCCTGGTGAGGCTTCGGACAGCACGATAATCAGGAGGCTGTGTATTATCATCACGAACGTCGGCATTCTTATGTATTATCGTCACGAGGCCAAACCGAAGGTGTAATACGTTTCAGTCGGCGTTCGATTTAGCCTCCATTTTGCTTCTGTGTGTAGGTGTATGTTGGGCGCCACTATCAACTTGTTTCCTTTTATTGTTCTTTCACTCTTGTTTGCTGATTATATGGTTAAGCTATTTACATTGGTCGATATTAGGCAATATTGTGTAATAAATATTACATAATTGTAAATTCAAAGTAATTTCTTCAGATTCAAATAATAACACAGAGATGTTTTTTCTTAGACCGAAATTTCTTGCTCTTTCGATCGATCGTGATTATTGGTTATTTTGAAGTTAGATCGTAAGATGTTCAGACTTAAGATGTATATTATGGATTATTGTGTAGGAAAAAAAGGGTATAAGAAGGCAGAAAATTGCGTGATATTATAGAAAATATTCAGTGGAGATAATTTATTTTTAGTTTAGAAATCTAGTTCTTTTGTTTTTACCAGATCGACCTAAATAATTGAGAGAAGATACAAATTAACTTGTTCTGAATTCTCGAGCAATAGAATGGAATGTTCATTGCTTAATAACGATTCAGGGTAAAAATTATGATGGATATAATTTGACGTACACTTTAGTTAATTAAAAAATATAATACATTTTAGCTGATGAAAATTGAAGATTTAATATAATCGTTACTTTGAAACTGCAAGTATATTATTAAAACCAGCCTTCGTTATCGAGCTTGTAAAATTTTTAATTCTCAAAATGGGAATATAAGATAATTTTCTGTAGAGATTTTTATCGCAATTTAATCTTAATATTTATTCAATTATTATGAACCCTGCTCGATCTTTGACTTGCCTCGTGCAAAATTGATCTACATACGCGATGTTAATTTATCCTTTAAATGAATAAGAAAAAAAATTTATAATCATATCAATCGTTAATACATTTTGTATACATGTATTATCTTATAAACGTCAATTGTTGATAAAAGATTCACTTCTTTTTATAGATAAATTAATGGTCAATTTGAATTTAAAAATCTAATTGAAAACTTTTGATTACTAATATCAAGGATTTTCTCCAAAAAATTTTCCTATAATGAATTGACATTCACCAAAAATTTAATTATTGTAGAATATAAATATCGTTAAAAAAATTCTAAAATAAAATCCATAAAGTTTCATTATATACGAAATTCAAATTCAAAAATTATTTGATCATTACTAAATTCATATTCCAAAGATCATATCATAAAAAAAAAAAATCCATAAAGATTACATTCCACATATGAAATTTGCCCAAAATTTAATTACTCTAGAATTACAGCGTCAAAATCAATAACCGAAAAATCCAAAAGATTCGCAAAATTCCATTACACGTGAAATTGTTCAACAAAGACCCTGAAATATCAAAAAAAAAAAAAAATTACAAAGTTCCATCCATACCGTACACGTACGAAATTCGGTCAAAATCATATCCAAAATTACGACCTATCAAAGTCTACAAATACGTCGAAAAAGCCAAGGCTTTTCAAAATTCCGTTACATCAAATTCTCGCAAAATTTAATCGATCCAAAACTTGGGAAACCGTCGATAAATCCTCATTTTTTGCAAATTGCGGGATCATTCCTGCATCTTAAAGGAATTCGTGTTGCGCAAAATGTTTTTATCCGTACCCGATATTGCAAAAGAAGGATCGATCGCGAGTTAGACCACGAGTCACCGCAACCTCGTGCTGGTGCAGCCGCTTCGCTTTGGTCCTCTTGGCCAGTGGGGGCCCGTGATATTTAACGCGTGACCGGTTCGGCCAGTTTTTCCCGAAGACCGCAATCGCGATGGCCAACATTCGATACCCGGAGCGCAGGTGCACCCTGAAAAAAATTCGCGCGAGCGCACCCCCTCGAAAACGCGTAATCCCGCGAGATACAAGGCGAGCGACAAGAAGAGGGGGAGGGAGAGCTTACAAGGATATTCCAGATTGTGTTCCACAGGCGCCTCTTCACCATGTCCTTTTGGTCGATTGTTTTTCAGCTCGGTTAGGTGTCTGAGTCGGGTTTATTACGCTTTGAAGAGTAGTCGGAAGAGGGGGGGAATGAGGATTTACGTGACGGTAATGCGGAATATTTTTGCGGTTTTATCGTTATCCATTTGTTGTATTCTTTTGTGTTCGCGAGGCTTGTTGGTTTTGATATGGAGTCGAATCGAAAAATCTGATTTCTCTGGTTATTGTTGACTGTTCTTCGTCGTTGGTTAGATTAAATTAATGATTGTAACAATAGTGATTTTTTTAATATGACAAAACGATTTATTTTGGTAATTTTAATGTAAAGTATATGGAGAATCGAATTTATATTGAATCATTGTATATTATTCGAGATGTCTTGTATAATAGTGAATTATTTAGTTCAATAATGTGGCAGTTTGTGCTAGAAAAATCGTAAAAAAGCAATAATGATTTTTCTCGGAATTTCAATAATAAGAGAACATCTGTGGATGAAATTATAGCAATTGATGCTTTCGAACATAGAATCCTAGAAAGAGAATTAAAAGTTTGAATCCTAGAATTAACGTGGAAGGAAGAATATTTAATAATTATTAATACTTTCTTATGTTATTAATATGATTAAATATTTGAAATAAGATACTAAAAATCATAAAGATTAACCGATAAATATTAATGTAATAAAAAATAAGAGATTGATTTTTTACTTATCATGGATGATTTACGTTTTTTCCCGATGGAAGAACACGGAAATGGAAACACTTTTTAATCTCACCCTCTAATCGATACGAGACAGGAGCGTGATGAATGCTCGAAAACTTTTTAGCTTACAAACCACTCAATGCGTTATCGGCACGAAAAGTTTCGGAGGCATGCTCATATAAGTGGAAAATCCTTAAATCCCTCGAGGCGAAAAATGGTTCCACCAAACCTGGAATTACCGCGTCGATCACCTTCCCTGAATGAAGGGTTAAAATCCTACTTGACGCATTCAAATCCTTCACGGTGAGTGTGTACGGTTTAATCGATGCAACTTTTTTTCACCCATTCATATTTTCTTTATTTTTCAAAATAATTGTAATATATTTTTTCAAAAATGTATAAATTACGTGTAATTTCGAACGAATAACAATATCACGATGAATTGAATCCCTTAGATTTTATTCATTTCATTTCATCAGAGGAATTTCAACTTTCTGTCCTTTTACACTTCATTCGTTCTCAAATATCTACTGATCTCAGCTCGAATTATAATGATATCTTGATCATGTCATTGTCTGACATGAAAAATAATAATTAAACTAAAATCTTTAATCATGGGATAGAATCCAATAATAAATCTTATTTGTTTTCTTGCGAAGAGAAAAAAGAAAGAAACTTCGATTAGTCTTTTAAAAAGATTGATATTCATAATTTAATCGATTGAAACTTATTCTTATCTTTTCTATTCTCTTCTCACTCAAACTCAATTAACTCAATAGAAAAGTCGGCAAAAAAAGTTTCGAAATCAACTACATAGAAATTTAATCAGAACCTCGGTCCAAACCAGGAAGCAAGATCAAGATAATCGATTAAATCGACGCCCGAACAATCAACACAAAATTTTCATCGTGCTTATTCAATGCGAATCAGAACGTAATTACGAATAATTCTTTCTCTTCCCATCTCATCCATCCATCATCTCAAAAATAATCCAATTCCGAACTCCGAACCGATCTCTCGCCGAGCAAATAAATAAATAAATAAAACAATCTCAAAACGTTCTACAACAAGAAAGTCCCTCAAACTCAAGATTCCAAATAAATTTCCACCACTCGAAAAAGAAGAACATCTTCCACGAGAGTGCCTCTTCCACAACTTTCCTCTCTCCTCTTTTTTCCATCCCCCGATCAACCTCCACTCGCCCTCACCTCCTCCCCCTCCCCTAACGACGAACAGGCGCTAAATTTTTTTCCCCTCCTCGTCAACGATCCTCCTCTCCGGCAGCTCCGAGAGGAGCACTGCCAACTTTCTTCTTGCGCCTCCGCGTAATTGTTTACGCCCGCGTCAAGCCACTCACCGAGATCGAAAAGAAGAAATTCCATCCGCATTGCGGCGAAACGCGATCGTGCTGACGCGTACATAAATTCGGCCACGACGTATCTTCGGGCCAGGGAACGACGATTTTTCATTTAATTCCCCTACCTACGTGTATGCTACGTATCCCTGCGTGTGATGATAACGATCCGCGAGCGTGGCACGCGTTTTAATTACTTTCGCGAAATTTCCCGTGTACAAGGAATGTACATAAAAAAAATTGGGTAAAAATTGCAAGTTTGCAAGATGTATTATGCGCGCTGGAAATTATTATTCGCGTGGGTTAAAATTTTTCTTTTTTTTTTTTTTTGGGACGATGAATCGCGTGGAAGAGGGTAAAATTGTTTTCGAAGCGTTGGCAATGGATGGAGATCTCGAATGAGAGATAATTGGGATGCGACGAATCCCACGATGAAGCGAGATTGATTGGAAAATTTGAGGAATGAGTTTGGAATTTTAAATGCGAAACTGATTAGTGATTTGATAATAAGTATTCTAGTTTATTTATTGGTGTTATATTACGTCTGAGAAAGAAATATTGTATCGTTCTTAAATGTTGAATGATTATTGTTTGAGTAATTGAATTGTCGTATCGGGCTAATTTACATATTGAACGCGAAGAGACACAAATAAGGATCTTTTGTAAAATAAGCAGTGTGGATGATCTACGTCTCTGTGTTTTAACAACAGGTAGAAGATAATTCGAAGAACGTAGCTATTAGTGAACTTTATGACTATGTTGTCCGGGGTTGTGAATATATGTAACAAGTACATGTTATAGTCGGTTTACATAGTGGAGCAATTTTATTTTCGTAGCTATGCTAGCGTGAAAGTTACAGTAACATTATACTGATAACAACAATTTGTAGTAACCATATCACTATTTATATATAATATTTCACTCATTAATATCTTTTGAAATATTGTTAAATTAAAATTTGCTTAAACGCTATAAACGAATTCGAATTTAATATTATAAGCTAAAGGATTATTTACATATACCAATAATTATAATATAAATTTAAAACAATATTAAATTTTAATAATAATAAAGTTTAATCTTTTGTAACGATATAACGATCAAAATTGTCCTGTAATAAAATTTTCTTTTTTTTTAAAGTACCTTTCAATTTATTATTTTTATTAAAAATTCGAAAAGAATTATTAAGTTTTCAACACTCTCAAAAATTTTCTCATCCATAAATTGTTGAATTGAAAAATAAAACGATTCTTTGATGGAAAATAAATTGTTGATTGGAAGAAGATATTAATTGGTGAGATTTCTTTCACGCGGATTGCAGAGTCGCGATACCTCCCACAGTCGTCAATTCGTGCGTCGAAACGGAAATAACCTCGGAGATAGAGCGGCAGAGACCGCATTTACGCCATAATGTACGATCTCCCCTTCTGTCGTTTCCGTTTTTCGCTCTTGTCGCTCCCTTTTCTTTTCTTTCTTTCGGCCGTCGCGGCATCAAGCCGATTTTATGAGAAAATACGATAATCGTCGCCATATACGGACACCGGAAGCGGCCTCGATGCTTCTTTTTAAACTCCTCAATTTTCTATGAGAACGCCGCTTGGCTTGCCAAAAATGGAGAAATCATGCTTAAAGCAAGAGACGACTTTTTTTTCAACCTGCAAGTAATTGTCATTTTTTTTTATTTGTCTTTATTCAGAACTCTTGCGGATTGTTTTTAACATCTACATAAGGAATTGTAAAGGATAAAAGAATAAAATGTTTAGCAATTTAAATTATTAATTTTTTAATTTTTCATTGTTTGTTATTATATATTTGTTTATTTGTTTTATTCTTCTACAACGTTATCGACATTAGTCATATAATTCAATGAATTTAGTGTATCCTTCTTTGTGTTCATTCAACAGAAATTATTATTATTTTTTAATTAAAAGGAGGTGATATAAGTAGCCAATAAAACTAGTTTTTTCGGTAGAAAAATTCGGAATAAAATTTAGTTATTTTAATTTTATGAATAAATTTGTGTGGAAAGTATCGCAAAAGTTCACAGCAACGAAAATTTTTATTCTCATTCGAGGAGCATAAAAATTGATTCGGCATCGAATGCGTATGTTTTGCGTTCAGTCTGATTGCACAAATTTACCCGTTATACCGTTAGAGTTGTCGTGAGTACCGTAGAAATACTGAAAAGAGACGACCAGGCGAAAGAAACCGAAAGAAACTTGACAAACGTGTAGATGGTGGTCGTCTATAAATACGTTTGTGTACATTGTCATTCAGAACAACGAAGTCTTGTTATGCCAGCATGCATAACACGTAGAGTATAGTTTTGGAAGGAGAATAACGTGGCGTAGAAAAGCCTACACTTTTCGATACTAGACGAATAAATTGAAAATTTTTGTGGAATATAAATTATCAATCAAAAAGAAAAAAGAAAATAATTCGATATTAAAATAAATTTAATATTCGAAACTTTAATAATTAATTGTTTTTTAAAGATGTTTGAAAATATTACATATAATAATTTATTATTTTTATTATTGAAAAGATATTTTCCGATTTTTAATTTTAATTTTATTAATTTCATAGAATAATTATCTTAAATTTCATTTAAAAATTGTAAATTATATAATAATTTTTTAAAAATATTTATTTTATTCTATGACTTTAAGAAATACGAAGGAAGTAACTACATATCTCCGGTATGGTCTAGTGGCTAGGATACCTGGCTCTCACCCAGGAGGCTCGGGTTCGATTCCCGGTACCGGAAATTATTTTTTATTTCACTTTTTTTTACATCAAACATATATCAATATTTACAAGATAATACATCACACTGGCATGCATCCAGATCTAATTTTCAGGATAAATTGGAACGTCAATATTTGTATGAGATTTTTGTTCATTTGTCAAAAATAAAGTATTCATATGTATTTATACTATATATCCATAAGGAACTATATGATTGAAAATTATTTAAATTTATAAAATATATTACATAGTAGATAAAAAAGATATATATTTCGCACATATTCGCAAGAGTTGAACATGTGTAACACGATATTTCGCATTGATAGCACAATCTAAAATTAAATCTGAGAATCATAATGAGAATTCGTGTGAGAATAAAAATTGACTATAATTTTTAATATATCCCTGCTGTTTTTCATGATTAAAGAAATCTGACAATTAGCTAAAAAATGTTATTAAATTCCATTTATAAATCGAATCTGAAGAATTGTTTGAAAAAAATTCGATAAATTTTTATAATTTTTTTATAAATCATCCCTCGAATATTATATTTCTTTCTCTAATATTCTATTTCTTTAAATTATCCCACATTATTTTATGAAAAAAAGATACAATTCCAATAATATCAATAACAAATTGCAAAACTTTTTCAGTTTACTCATCAGTCAGTATTTCAGAATTATTCGCATCACAACTTACACCTTCAATCTATCCTCCACCTCCAACGCAAATTATTCATCCATTCGTTACACCTCCAATTCGATTCTCCATCACCGAGCGAATTACAAGCACAAGCGACGAAGGAAAAAGTCCACGAGCCAGTATACTACGCGTAATATCGTTCGATTGACCTGAATCCATTTCCAATTTCCCACCATTTGACATTTCTTCTCTCGACCAACATACGTAGCGCATAGAAATATTCTTCCTCTCTAAAAATTTACTCGCACGTATAAACATAACGCGTATCGAGTTTCCTACGTTAGCTCGCGTCTGCTTTTGACAAGCGAAAAATATCGTGGTCGCATTGTTACCGAACCCTGAAAGCGACCACGAAGACAGCGAAAGCCAGGTTACCACTCGAGCACGTAGTCCCTCCAACCACTTTTCTTGGCCCCTCGAAATTAACGCCGACCACTCAGCCGTACCATTTAGCTTGTCGGGTTATGCCGGTCCAGCCGCTCTCTTTCTGCCTCCTCCACGTACCGATACGTATCATCTTTTCTCAGCATTTTACTTTTCTACCTCCTCTTTCATTTCTCTTTTCTTTGCAGAAGAAATCACGACCATCGTTTTTCTTTTCGTCCATGAATTTTGCCAAAGGGATTTCAGTTAAAATTTACTTAGGATTCGCTTTTACTTAGGATTCGCCTGTATACGTGATTTTTTTTTTCTTTTTTCTTCCTCTGGAAACGTGGATAGAATATCTTTTGCCTTCCTGTTTATGGGTATTGTGAAAGGGATTGGATTTTTTATTTATTTATTTTTGAATATTTTTGAACATAACCAGAATTGTGGTTGGATAAGATGGAATTCTTTTTGAAAATGGTTATCGTTGTGATTTTACAAATGAAGTGCTCGATTAACTTGAATTAACTTTGTGATCAGTTTCTCTGATAATGGATTTTCTTTTGACACCTTGACGTGTTTAATCATATAGATAAATTTTACTCGTAGGATATTATTATTTATTTCAGTTCGATATATTATAACTTGAATACATTTGTAACATTTTATTTTCATTAGTATAATGAAATTTAGCACTTGATATTATTATCATAAAAAAATTTTGTTCGACTTAATCATACGCCATGCAAGTCTTAGGTGTCGGAAATATATAACCAACGCGTTGAAGTTTATTTCCGAATCTCCAGGAAAAAGAGATCGTGTGCATGGAAGAAGCCTATTTTTGATGAGCATCGAAATATTTCTGTGCTTTTTTTTTTGGATTTAAAAAGAGGAAACGTCAGAAAATTGGCCAACTTTTCGAGTAAATAAAAATAAATTTTCTCCGTTGTTCTAAAAATTTTCATCATTTCAAATCGACATCGGCAGTTAAAAATAGACACTCTGTGCATCACGTGTTCCAACCAACAACGTAATTTTAACGGTACTATGACTACAATCGATTTTTAATCGATTTCACGCTCACGCTTGCACGCAATCTGAATCTCCATAAACCCACGATTTTGCAATCTCACAAAATTTTTTTCCACTCGAATGTGTATGTACGTACATATGTATGCAATCGAATTTAACGATCTCCAATTTCAAGGTTTGCCAAACTGGAATTATTAACAAGCAGAAAGAAACGAACGAGCACTCGATTAAGGTAATAATAAATCGTACCTCGTTTCATTAATGCGCTCGGGGGAAAGTGTAAGTGTTTACATCCTGCATCCTGTTTCTTCAAACGACGATTCCATTGACTCCGGTTTCTCTACGCAATTCAAATTAATATATAACATAACGGTGACAGAAGGAACGTAAGGTAATATTGCTCGTTCATGGGTAAAAATAGGACGCGATAGAGAGTGTGAACAAATTACCAGAGTCGATACCAGTGTGTTTACCGTTACCACACCATCCCGTGTGAATCTTGCTAAGCAAAAGTGGGATCCCGCTTTTTCTTCGCTATTTGACCAGAATTTTTATACGTCTGGAGATTTATACGTAGGATGGAATAACAATTGTTGGGTTAAATGTGAAAACATCATCGTTGATTTGTCCCATTTAATAAGTAGATATATTTTCTGAGGGAATGACGATGAAGGGAATTTTATAAGAAGTTCGATTATTTGAAAGATAATTTTTTTGTACTTTAGTTTTCTTTTCTTTTTTTTTTTTAAACTGTTTTAATTCATCCGATTAAAGTAAATCCTTCATACTTTTCAAACTTCAAGGTTTTGAAATTTTATCAACTGAGAATTTATTCTATGGAAGTAATTCAAGGAAAATTCTATAAACTTGGTATTTTGATATTCGATCCCATTTTTTAATCGATGATTTCACTCGCGCTAGAAAAAAAGAAAAAAGAATAGAAAAAAAGAAAAAAGAACGTCTTCGATGAATTATTCTTACTTACGATCAATCAGAACCTCACTCTCGCTACACAGTTTTCCTTGAAGATTCTCGATCGAGGCCACATTCCGTCAGACAGAACATTGGGGTGCAACGAGAATGGCGATGAATATCGATTCGACGTTCATTGATTCGTTGAACACGATTTCTTGGTATTGTTACAATCGCTTGATACGCGATGCGTTACGCTACTGTTCGCCGCGCTATCACATTCCACTTGTAATATACTCGGTGCGTATGATGAAAGGTATTGAATTGAATTCGTAATAAATAATAACTTTGTCATTGCTATTATTACTGTACTTTCTTGACACAATTAATACTCGCAACTAATTTTCTTTCTTTCAATAAGATATGGAATTTAATAATTTCCAATATTAAAAATATATTAATATATTATACCGTGAATCTTCGTATTTGGCGAATTAAATATTGATTTTTAATCTTGGAATAATATCTACGTAGAATAATTTTGTCGTTGCTATTATTAGTGTACTTTCTTAACATTTAATTAATATATTGCAATTGATTTTTTTCTTTCAGTAAAATATAAAATTTAATAATTTCCAATATTAAAAATATATTAATATATTATATCGTGAATCTTCGTATTTGGCGAATTAAATATTGATTTTTAATCTTGGAATAATATCTACGTAGAATAATTTTGTCGTTGCTATTATTACTATAATTTCTTAACACTTAATTAATATATTGCAATTGATTTTTTTCTTTCAGTAAAATATAGAATTTAATAATTTCCAATATTAAAAATATATTAGTGGTATATTATATCGTATATCTTCGCATTTGGCGAGTTAAATATTGATTTTTAATCTTGGAATAATATTTACGCAGAATTATTTCCCTTTCGCACATTTTTCCGCAATTTATTTAATTTGTCCAAGAGAATTGCCTATAAAGGATCATGTTGTCTCCTTTATTATTTCCGCAAAATTTGTTCCA
This sequence comes from Apis laboriosa, assembly GCF_014066325.1. Classification (NCBI taxonomy): domain Eukaryota; kingdom Metazoa; phylum Arthropoda; class Insecta; order Hymenoptera; family Apidae; genus Apis; species Apis laboriosa. The sequence goes on from NW_025224966.1 coordinate 6,999,672, forward strand.
CGATTATGTATGCAAGTAGACTTCCGTATGACCATAGTTTTATGAGTCTCTCATTCTCTACCCTGCAATTTACCTATATTCTACCGGGAGATGTAAAAAATATTTTCTCCACTTAAAACAAAACGTTACTACGAAAATGGGAATTCCTTGGGATTCGGAAGATTATCTTCTACATTTCGCAAATTCGATCATATTAATTATAAACCAGAGTTAAGAAATATTTTAATTATATTTCACAAGAGATTAATGTAGATTAATTTTAGATCTGAATTAAATTTGAAAACTCCTTGAGTGAATTATAATTTAAAATTTAAAATTGGACGATAAATCTTAAATTTTCTCAAAATTTTTGAAAGAACGAATTTGAAGGAACGTCATCAATATTAATTAATTAAAAAATTGAGATAATTGTAAGAGATATTTGACATATATTCGACCAATGAAATTTCAATTTCTCCTTCGCGCAGATGACACAGACGTAGCTGACCGAGGATGGCTTCCATCATGGGGTTACAGCAGCCAGCTGCATCCCAGGACACCGTGGATTATACTGGATATTTGCAATCGACGCAGTGCCATCAGATCCATGGAAGTCAGTCAAACGGACAGATCCAGTCCGCGCAGAAATCATCGTCCAATGATCATAATACCAGTTTCACCAGCACTAAAGGATTGCTCAATGGACCTGGTCAAAACAACTGTTTCCTCAACAGCGCCGTTCAGGTAAGATAAATCTTTTTTTACGATAATACGGACACGATTGGCCTTAAAAACTTTACAGCCTCTGAATATATATATATATCTCTTTATCTTTAGATTTTTTTAAACTTCTCTCACTAAACAAGTTTTATATTAATTCCCCTTTCGATTTGATCATATGAGATAAGATGAAAAAAAGACGTGCCAATTAAACGACGATAAAAATACATTTTAATTTATGAAATAATTCTTTCGCAAATTCTTTTATATTTATATTATTATTCTTAACTGTTTATAATTTTTATCACATTTTATCCCAAGATTCAATTCACCATTTATAATTCAACAAAATTACCGTCATCGAAAAATAACTCTATTCAAATAACAAGCCTCGAACATTGCAAACGACGACAAAACATCGACATCCTGTTTCGCAAATCGCCTATATCGTATGCACCTACCTATAATCATCGATCACTCCCGACGAACGAAAATCGAAGTTTTTCCTCTTATATCCTCTCTCAGTTCAAATTTCGCGCCGTTTCCTCGAGCCGCTCGAAAGAAGGTATCACGGTTCATTAATGGAAATAATTTCGCGGCTTGGAAAGGAGCCTTCCCACGTCCCGTTACAATTCGTTGTGTCGATCTGTTTTTTCCCAGCTTTTGTGCACGCCGCAATACGTTATATCCGATACGTAGCGGTAATTGTAACATCCGCAGGAAGCAATTACACACGGCTCGGTCTCGATTAGAACAATCGATCGGATTTCGAATCCGTTGTCCGGGGGAACAAAGGAGGCTCGATTCGAGCTTTCGGCTTCTCGTTTCAACAAGGATTGCGTAACGTAAATCGTGGTCGAGTCGATCCTCGAAAATTCTCGGGCTCCTCGATTAATTCGAGTAATTCGAGTTTCGAGCAAACAGAAAATTTGATTCGATTTTGATTTTCCTGCGATCGAAATGTAGTGTTCTTATTCTTCGTAACGCACGATTTGTAATTTGTGACAGGTGAGCTGAAATGTGACACGCTGGATCGATTCACATTGATTCGCGTAATTGATTGAAGAAACGAAAAGAAAGTTTTTCGTAATACGTACGTAATTCTGTTTTATTTGTAGACGTACGTGCTATACGTTTAATTTAAGAAATATGATAAATTGTAAGCTGATTTATCATAATTCTTTCATAAGTATGTACGTTTGAAAAGGTTAAGAATTGAAAAAAATTCTGCCTGAAGCGAAATTGTAAATGATATTTATTTGTAATTCATACGAGCTGTCTTTTGAAAGTGAAAGGATTCAATAAATTTCAAGATCAACTTCGACTTGTTATTGTATTCTCTTCTTTTTTTTTTTTTTTATTGAATGTATAAGTTATTTTTTAAAAAAATGCTTTAAATTCGTATTAATTTAACTAGGGTAAAGGAATTTTTCGCTTATTTTTCATTTTTTCTTTTTTTTTTTTGCAATATGGTTTCTGCATTTCTGCATATTCCTCGTCGAAACGCGCCTTCTTGTATGCAACCGGATAGCTGAACATGCATTTCAACGCGTTTACAAAACGTTTTCTTTCACGTGTTCACGGTAATTTCATCGTGTAATTTAATGTAGATAAATATAAATATTTATACGAAAAAGAAGTAATGCATAAATAAAAAAAAAAAAGGATCTAACTCAATCTATGAATCTATCAATCTATCTATCTTTTAATTTCCAAAATTGCAAAGTATTACTCTCGTAGAGAATTTTATTTATATCTTTTGACAACGAACCAAGAATCAAGCTATTTGTTAATTACAAAAGATTATTCTTACCGTTCAATAAAATCAATGCAAATTCGAAAATAACGCGTTACTCAAACCGATATATTAACATAATTTTAAGCAAATCTCACGAGAGACGAATATAAACGAAGCACGAATAATCCACACCGATACACGAGTCACATTTTCAACTCTCTAAATCACATTGAAACGCGAATTCGTAAGTTTTAAAGAAACAGATTTACAGCAAGACACTTACGAGCCCACCACCGTCCACAGTTTATGGCCACTGGTGGCTACCAAATCTTTAAGACCTGTTATCTCCTGAAAACTTTCGAGGTGGACGTAAATATTCATGCTTGGTAAGTGACAGGACATGTGGAGAATATTTTTAACCCCTCTCATCCTTCGCCCCTCTCTCATTTTGTTCCTCTCTTTCCCCATTTCCCACTCGTATCGTTTCTTCCCCTTCCTTCTTCCTCTTTCTCGATCTTTCTCGTGATCTAACAACGTGATCTAACATCGAGCCTGAAAAATACAATAACGTTTTCCTTCGTTCCATCTTTAGTAACAAAAGAAATATCATACTCTTGTTGTTCGTTCCTTGTTGATCGTTAACAACTCTGGTTGAGATTCTAGAAGGATCTTGGACCGATTGTTATCCGATGTCGACGAGAATTCTGGTCTGGAAACACTCGAGATTAATTGTCGATATGGATATAATTTTTCTTTTCTTTTTTTTTTTTTTTTTTTTTCCAGAAGTAGAAAGTGTTTATAGATTCGACAAGGTTTCTGCTGTTCACGTGCTCGAGAATTATAGCGATTGAATTATGAGAGGAGAATGCCGTTCGCGACTGGTTAACTTTCAGGGCTTTACTCGAGTTCAACTCTCTTGTGACAATGGCTATTGTCTCGCTGCTAGAAATATTTCTATCTTAATTTATCGATGATCAATAAAATGTAATTAATTAAATTGCGCGAGGATCGAAGAATTTATATTAATCATTAGAATGAGGGAGAATATTTTTTCGTTTTAATCCTTAAAACATCCTTCAAATCCTTCTTTCAAGCAATCAATATATATACTTCGTTTTGCTCGCGTTATATTGAAAAATGAATATAGAAAATACCAAGTTTTTGAGGAATAAAAATCATCTTCAATGTTACACTCGTGTCAATTAAATCAATTTACTGCACCTGAAATTAAACGCCCACACGTGAACAAAAAAACAATTTCGAAAAGTAATCTCAGAAACAATACGTTTATCGAACAGTCCATCAACGAGATCATCATCGTCGTCGAGAAATAGGAAACATCAACATAGAATACAATTGTTTCTCATCGTAGCGATGCCACTTTAATCCCTCTGCGTGTGTGTGTATGTGAATGTGTGCGTGTGTATGTGAATGTGTGCGTGCGTGTGTGCATGCGTGACGTTCACTTTTCATTCGTGACACGGGACAAAGGAGTTACTTACCACACCCTGTCCGCGTGCACGTTTTACGCTTAAAACGCTTGTATTCACGTGTCACGTAAAAGCCAAGAGTATCGGGTACGCGTGCTTCATGTCGAATGCCGATAGCTAATAGCGCGATCGTTTTATTAGATTAGAAACCTTCGTCGTTCCTTCGTTGTGTATTCGCGCGTGTGTTTACCCGCCATTCATCCCCCGCGCCTTGAAAATTAATCTGTCTCATAAGAAACTCGTGAACTCGTTCCACGTTGATCGATGGGTGATTCGAATGTGATACCCCATACCGCTCTGTAAAACGAATGTAAATTAATCGTTTAGTTGTTGGTAATTGTTTATTTGGGAAATTTCCCTGTTTTTTTTTTTTCGTAGCACCTGTTTAAATAGCTTGAAAAGATTCTTCTTTCTTTGGTTGGTTTGGTTAATTCAAGGCCTCGTGACAATATATAGTTATAGTATATTGATCCAGAGCAATAATGATATTTATCTTTTCTGTGTTATAATTGTAGTACAAGTTTGCACGAGTTTGTTGCACGAGTCAGTTTGATTCGATGAATAGTAACATATTTGAGGGAATAATTTAATACGTGATATCAAAATAATTTTAATATATTTTTAATTTTAATATTTATAGTATATTTGTTCCAATTATTGTATAGTATTCGATATTCGCTCATCTCGCTCAATCAGATCATACTTACAGTATGTTTGATTCAATTTCAATTTTAATTTAGTTTCAGTTTTGCTTGAAGCATGGCTGCCTCCACGTTCGATGGATATTCGTGTCATTAAATCGCCATGGGACAATACACTTTTGTTTCATTTCTATAGGCGCAAGCGAATTTCATCAAATTCATTTTGTTTTAAGATCAGATACACTGTAATCAATTTTTCTTTCGTTAACTTCATTAATATCATTTAATTTATTTCTTTGTAATCTTAAATTTTTTTAACGATTTAGGTTTCCAAGAATTTTGAAGAAATTCTAAATTATATATTTATCAATTGTTTAAAAAAACCCTCAAACTTACGAGCTTTCAGAAATTAACAGACATAATATATAAATTTAACAGTTTCTCGGAAGATTTTTCTGTTAATTGTTTCAAGTATCGTTCAATCCGTTCCACGGCACTACGCAATTTTTCAATTCCATTCCAATTTTACAGCGACGACTTCTCCGGTTCCTCCTTGTATTATTAATGCTTTCCAATTTCGCCCGCCAGTGAACGATGAAATTAAACAATCGCGGCCTGTATCTGTTAGGGCAGCGGCCGATAAATGGTAATTTTTATCGGTGCGATTTAATCGGCCCATAAATTAGCAACGTGGATTAATGAAACCCAGGAGTGTATCGTTCGAGGGTTTCGTTCGTCGAAAATGTTTCATTAGCAATACCGAACTAACGAACGAATTAATGATATAAAACTTGTTTTCGGCTCCGCTGTAATGGCACCTTGGGGCTGGCTAACGGTCCATCGACCAGTTTCGTCGCCGATGCTGATAAATGTTTGAACGTTCCTCGTTATCGTCAAGCAAACCCATATCGCGTATAAATTATGTTTTAGGCAACATCTCGTTCGTGTATATTTTTATTTTTGTTTCCAATTTTTTTTTTTTTTTCTATAAAATATATTTTATTGGAGATTAGATTAACGTAAGACGAGTAAGAAATTTGAACGAAATAAATTGATAAATAATGAAATTTAATATAAAAAAGAAGAAGGAATATCGTGTGGCATTTTTAATTTGTAACTTGATTTTTGTATTTCAATAAAAAGATATTTAATCAGAAGAAAAGATCCTTTTGAGTATATTTTATTTAGTATTTTAATTTCTTAAATTTTACGATTTCTTAATAAACTTAAAATAAATCAATGTGACTCGAAGATGACAACGACCCAGTTTTTGGATAATTGGAAACGATTGGGAAAGGATAGTTAATTGTTTTTTTTAACCCTTCTTCTCTCATTCCTATTCTATTGGATTTTTCATTAATTGGAGACATTTTTCATCGTCGCTGAGGAACCATGTCTATACAATTTTAACAAAGAGTTTAAAGCGAGTCGAACGAGTGGAAATTAAAAGTCTGAAAATAATTAAAACCTTTCTCATCGTTTCACGATGATAAGAAAAAAAAAAGAAAAAGAAAAAGAAAAATTGTATTCGAAGTTTAAGACTATTTAAGACATTTACTGATTCATGATAAATTTTAAAAGTATAATTGATAATGAAGCTACACCCCTTTATAGATAATAAAAGATTGACTATATGAATGTATCTACATATGTTTCTTTGCACTGTAACGATTAACGTCTGGTTTCCATTAGCACGAAAGTTAATGACCCTTCGAAACAGAACCATTTTGATCAATCATATGTCTATTTCAGTAACTAAAATTCATGAAGTAATTAATTCAAACAATGAATGCATATTTTCCTTGATAAACAAATCAATTTTGAAGAGACAATTGAGCAAATTAAAATATATCTTTAATAATTTGAATTAATATGACAATAATATAAAATTGGATTATTCGAAAATAATGATTTTTTAAATTAGTATCTCCAATATATTATTCTTTCAGAAATAAGCATACTCACCACGTAATTTAAAACTCGATTAAATTAAGCAAACTTTAAAAAGCTATAACTCCAAAGATAACAATTTTCAATTGATCAATGAACGATCATTAGAAGCTTCTCCTTTTAATTTTTAATCGTTCACTATCTCTATCTTTGTCGTTTATCCGGATCTCTCGTTTGCACTTTATTGACCCCAAACTCCAGACAAGTGACAGATTCAGAAAAAAATGTAAGTCACTGAATCGTGAGCTTATTGTTCTCGGCAATCTGTTTGAGATCTTGAAATTAAAAAGTGACTTCAATGGAATAGTTTTCTCTACTTTCTGAATTGCTTTTGATGATTCGTAAATTATAGTTTATTGTGATATAAAGTATATAATTTAAGATGATATCATATATATTTATATTTAATCATTTCTTTAGCTAGATAAAAATCTGCAATTTAATGATTTGTATCATTTTAAGCTTTTTCGTGATAATATTAATTGAAAACCAATATACAAATTTGAAATAAGAAATCATTCGTCGTTAACGTGAATAAATGAGTCATATCGAACAATGTTCGATTAATTTCTTCTTTTCGCTTCAAATAAATCCATTTTTTTTTTTTCCCATTATTCGCATTGTACTCTGACCATACAATTTTATCATCTACACTTCGTGTACTATCACTACGTTCCTCTATACGTTCCTCTATATATCTTCACTTTTTACAAACAGAATTGTGTGAATTGTACTCGAACAAAGAGGAAAGAAACAAACACGTTTCGACGAACGGAAATAAGGAAGAGTATACGGTATTGCTTTATCGCCAGTTAAAGCGTTATCTGGCGGCTTGTAACCGGTTAATGGAGCTAGGTTTTGTATTATCTGGCGATACAACATCGCGATGCTCGCGTATTTCCCGCGACGAGATAACGTTTCGTCGACGAGGCTGGGAGAGCAAAAGAGCTTTGGAAGATTTCCAACGACGGAGATTAGGTAACGCGTTATTTTACCTTAATCTCGTGTGCTTAACGCCATTTTTAAAGACACTCGAGAACTGAAAAGAGTCGGTCGAGATATTATTCTTTCCCTTAGCCCGATGAGAACCGATTACAATTCGTCGTTGTGTAATTTTCCGTGAAAGGATCATCGAAGGATTAATATCGAGGATATTTTGGAATTAATTTAAATAAATGAGAGAAATCTATTTTTATAAAAATTGGAAAAACGAAAATAATATTACTTTAGCAATTATACATACCTTATTATACAAAAATATAACCGAGACAAAATAAACGATACGAAATTCACACTCTAACTGTTTCCTCAATTGTCAAGTCAATTTTTATTTTCACGTTCATTTGCCCACTCCATTCGGTTAAAAATTAAACACAAGCTTGTCGACACCGCATCCCACCTAAAACAAATAAACCGATTATTTCTTCCCTTTTCACACATTATCGTTCTTACCATGCGAACATCTAAAAAAGAAAAAAGAGACAGAAAGATAGAGAAGACTGGTTTGAAGAATCGAGTTGACATTGGAGAATTGGACGCTTCCATCATCCACAACTCGATCCTCAAGGTTCAAGGTTTCTCCCTCGGGTCGTCTCTCGATTCGAAGGATTCCCTTTCGTTCTCATCGTCGCCGCACCAGCGATTTTCCTATCGATACCCCCACCACCTCTCTTGGAAATCTGGTATATAATGAGCTGAGGAGGGGGTGTGGAGGGGGGGGGTGTCGAGTTTGTGGCACGGTCTACTCGTAATTAGCGCCGGCAGATGAATCAGTTTCCTATTATAATTAGCCGCTCGCCGGAAAGGACGAAGTGGGTACACCCTTTTACACCTGTTCACAGTCCCGTCTTCTGGGTGTTATTGACACTGTCGCTCCCATCGCATGCCGCACAATGCACCTTCCCTCCCTGTGTCGACACCTCGAGGGCTCGAGTTGAATTAAACACGTTTCTCAGCTGTGTTTTGTTCAATCACGATTTCGGTTTTTTTCTTTTCTAGTTGTTTTTACATTGTTAGTTTTTACATTGTTACGAAGATAATACACACTGTGCATATGATTCATGCACCAAGATCTTGGAATAATTATAATTGTTTTTAATAGAATTTTATATTTGGTAAAAATTGTTAATAACTTACCAGTTTATAATTTTACGTTTGTGTGAAATTATTATTGGTTAATGATACTGTTCTAACAGCTTTAATCAGGTGCAAATTTTTAGTGGAGACTTGTTAAGTGAAGGAATTATTTTTGAATAGGTGTAAAGTAATCGATAATATTGAATTGTCAGAAAGATTGCTGGAATAAGATACTCTTTGATATAGTTTTTTTTGAATTCAAAAAAAAAAATCTCTTATTTATAATTACCTATTATATCAATTTCAATACTGTAGAATGTTTCATTCTCATTTCATTAAGATACGTTCCTCTATTTCCTTGCAATTTAATTTTGGATTAAAATATTGCACGATTGTGCGCCTTTGTTTTAATAGAATTTGAATGCAAAGTTAGTCGAAGTTTCGGATTAAAATGGCGGGCGCAGGCGGAACAGGAAAGAATCGTTTTGCTTGAGTAAACGAGCATGCTCTCGTTTAAATGAAGCTCTTGTGTCTCGTTAGTGAAGCAATCGTTTGTATCGCACGGTGTGTATTCACAATGCATTTTTCTTCCGTCTGTCACGAATGCCTCGTCGGCTGTTTTGTATATATAGCTTCGCGTTTTTAAGGTGAAGGAATTGACGCGATCATCGAGAATCGTCTTCCTGGATTTCCTTTGTTGTTCTCGTTTTGTGTACAATGAAATAAAAATGATCGAAGAAAATTGTTGTAGCGAGAGATATCCAATTGTGACAAATATTTCTATCTATTTTTACGATAGAAATAGTATCAACGTAAAATTTCGATATTAATTCGCGATTGAAAACGGAGATCTCGATGATCTATTTTCATTTTGTAACCAATCCAACACGTGATTTCAATAATTCGATTGATCCTACGCTTTCCGCTCGAATCACAATTTCGAGGACACCGTCGATTTTACGATGAATTTATTCGAACATCGATGTCAATTTTGTAACTTTTGTTACAATCGATTCGAGCAAACATCTCTCAAACAATTTTCCAACGCGCTCACGTGCTCGTTGTTTCAAAAAAACAAAAGCTGGTATCCATCTGGTGGCACGTGGTCGATACGCACCTGACCCGATCTTCCTTCGGAATTTCGTGGTACGAACGACGATTGGCGAAACATCGGTATAGCGTATCTTTTCTACGAAACATCTGCTTGGTTAGACGCAGATGCACATTGGACAGCGAGATTCAAGGATGATCTGATTGCATTTTTTAGAATAGTGCCATCTGTGCATTTCCAACACGCCCACTCGTTATTATGTAAACGAGGTCAATTTTCACATTCATTGTGAATTGTGTTCCATGTAAATTATCGTCCATGTCCTTTGTTTTTTTGTATTTATTCTTGATTTAAACTATTACGATATCGTGTTAATTAAAGACTGTAATTTTTGCTTCTTTCTATTTATTCGTTGTGTATAGCAAGGATTTTATTTTATATTTATTGCGTGTATAATTATTGCGTTGAAATTTCTAAATCCTGTTGAATATATTTTATATTATTATATTATAAATATTAATTTATATACAATACTAATAAATATTAAAATAATTGGTAAAATATGCTTCTTTCTTCTAGAAAATATCGCACATATAAACGTTTTTCCTCTTTCTTCAAATAAGGTATACCTCTCACAAGACTTTCCACTCATCCTCCAACTCCATGATTCACGAAAATTCGCTCGAATTATCTAAAAAAAAATCCACTTTTTACCGTTGCGTGCAAACGATCGAGAAAAATCTCAATGCCTGGTGACTTGGAAGTACACGAAGCCGTTTCACAACGACGAATCAGCGAAGTCAGGGTCGGAGAGGGTCCCGTTCGCGTCGCAAATCGCTGGCCCATGAATCCGGGTCTCGTTTCGGTGACAATAGTCGAAGAAGAAGTTACGTTTCTGTCGACCCTTCGCCACCGACCCCGAAGAGAGAAAGAAAACTCGTGCATCGTTAATAGCGGATGGGACCTGCTTGTATACGCGATTCGGCCTCTTAGGGCAGCAGGTGTCTGGGAATTACTTCTCTGACTCATCGCCAGGTGATGTCTACCGCGGCGCGAGTAAGGAACCGGAAGCTCTCGCGCAGAAGGCGGATCACCGTTCCTTTTCCAGACGTGGGGAGTGGGATGAGGTACTCTTTTAGATCTTATTCGATTCTTAGATTCGCTACTTTTTATCTGCAAGATCGAAGAAAGTAGTAGATTGAAAAAGATTCGTTATTTTTTTTTTTTATAATTGAAAGAGGTAGATATTTTTAGAAAAATTGTTTCCACATAAATGTTAGAACTTTTAAGTTTAGAAATTAATCATAATTATTATTATTATTATTTTTTTTTTTTTTTTTTTTGATAAATAAACGTCAGAGTCTTGGAATTAACTTTTGTTTCGTGATAACAAATAACTCTTCGTTAATAATTAAACAAATAATATGCCAAATATCTGTTTAATATACACTACAAAACTTCCATTTATATTGCCATTCACCCGATATCCATAACATTGTAAATTCTCCAGCCAGAATGATATTTTTCACGTTCGATACATGGAACAATAAAAGTTGAGAGGCTCGATTGCGCAACTCGGCTGCCCACTCGAGGTTAAGAACACTGCGAAAGAAAGAAAATAAGGGGAGGAATAAGGTGAGGGCAGAAGAAGCATCGGCCTCGGAAGAAGAGGAGGAGAAGGAGGAGGAGGAGGAGACGGAAGAGTTGAAAGAGGAATATACGCACAAGTGGTGGAAAGGGGGCTAGAACAGTGGTGTTCTCGAAGGCGAGGGAGAAGAAGAAGAAGAAGAAGAAGAAGAAGAAGAAGAAGAATAACCCGTGGCTTCGAGCCACGTGTGGGAAAAGTCCGCGATGCGAGACTGAGAAACGCGTGCGTTCGATCGTGAATTCGCACGTGCGTCGATGTGTGCCCGGCTTCGTACACCCACGCGAGTCGCATGCGTATCGATTCTATATCGTTTTTCTTTTCCGGCGACGCAGCGTCGCCAGTGAACGTGATCCTTCCATCGATTTTTTCCAATCGATTCAACTTGTGCCGCCATTTCTCGTTCGAATCCTCTTTCGATGTATATATTCAACAAAGAGCAAGATTTCGAGAATAAAAGGAATCTTGACTTTTCCGTCATCTAATATACATAGATATACTGTATCTCGTATTTCATTCTCTTCGATCATTATTATTGCAAGAATATTAAAGATATTCGCATTAAAAAAATTTCTCTTTCATTGAATATTTTCCGAATTGATATCCGGATTGTTTAATGGAATACCGATTACGAATATCTCTCGGATATGATTAAAATTCGAATCGAATAATCGAATATGAATCGAATATACCAACAACTTCCTCGAAATTAATCCTTCGACACGGATTCGATTACCGGCCCGACAAATTTCACTTCGTGTATCATCTAATATTCTCACGGATGGGGTCCATTCGCACTCCGTCCAAAGATCCATCCCGTAGAAAATTCCAAGTGTTCACGCTTCGTGTGTCGGTATTATCCTTTCATAGCTGGGGAAGGATATCGTCTTCTCGCCGACTCGGTTCGGTAACGCGATATCCCACCGCCTCTGAGTCCATCCCTATTCCTCTGAATTTTCTAGGTCGCGGATCACGCAACACTTGCCGCGACTTTAATTCGAATACTCTCTTCCTATCTTTTCGCTCCGCCGAGTTTCATTTCCACCTTGTGAAATCTAACGCCCCGCTCGACGCTTCGACGACTCCTCGAACAACGCGAGTGTTGTTCGTGAGTTTTTAGTGGACCAGAACTGTCTCACTGATCTCATGTTCTGGGAACATCAATCGATCATCCCAGTGTAATTGACGAGAGTGTGTGGAGATCCTCTTTCTTCTTGTCTCCTTCTCTTGAAGGGTGAGAGAGAAACAATTTGTAATTTATCTAATTAATGCTTCCTCATAGGCCTCGAGTGTTTTTACAGCGGTGTAATTTAGACGGTTAATAATCGATAATTGATTTTTCTGTTCCTGTTCCTGGTAAGGTTCGAAGCTGTGAATGCGGGAAGTTGAGATTTTAAATCAGGAAGATATAGAACTAGATTTCTTAATTTTGTTTTTTTTTCTTTTTTATTTCATTTCCTTTGAAAGGACGGATATTTTATAATCGCTAGTTTTATCCTAGTNATATAGATTTCTTAATTTTGTTTTTTCTTTCTTTTTCATTTCATTTCCTTTGAAAGGACGGATATTTTATAATCGCTAGTTTTATCCTAGTTTAGCAACAGTATATAATTTGATTATATTTATGATCCAGCATAGCTAGTATGTCATTCTGCAGTTAGCCAGGGACTGGTTGCATGGTTTAATTCGCTGCTTGAAATAATTGGAGGATTATTTACTTGAGTTGTTTGAGTTAACAGGCCGTGTAAACAGAGCGATAAAATATTATTTTAATTGCTCGCAAAAAAAGAAAAACTTAGTTGCAATCGAGTCAAACGTAGCTGCTGTTACAATAAAATTAAGTTAAAATCAGATTGTTAACGAAATATATCAAAAAAATATGGTTAAAGCAATCCAAAGCAGTCTAATCTAATCTCATTATCGCGTTCGTCAGCTACATACAATCCTCTTCCTCATGGCATAAATTCATACCAAACGTGTAATTTCATCAATCCAATTTGATCGATCCTCGTCATCATCGCGTGGCGCACAAAGGGTCGTAGCGGAACGAATCGAAAGGTTAATGCGCTCAAAACCCGTTTCGTTCGGCCTAGTTTGAAACGTAGTATGCAAGTAACAAACATTTCTCCATTGTGCGATCCTCGACCCTAAAAAGAGAAGTCGAAACGTGTCGAGGTCGGGGCACGCGTTTCAAAATCAAGATTCTCTTCCGTCTTCGTTTCCAATCGAATTAATAATAAATTATTAACTATTAACCTCTTCCCAATTTATTTGTACGCACGAGTTTTCTTGATTGAAATGCATGGGAAAGCAAGTTTCTCGAAAAGAGGAATGCACGAAGGAGCTTGCATCTATTTTAAAACAACAAAGTTGTTTCTTTATACGTTAGACGTGTATGATTATTGATACATTATTGATTACATGTATAACACTGTGTCGACGACCGTTCGATTATCAAAAACAGTTAGCGGATCTTCGTCCTCTCTGTGGTGAGACGTGATCGAATCGAGTCACGTTTTACGGGAATTGCGTCTCGATCCGGCGAAACTGGATCGTTCTGCTTCGTATATAGACAGCCGAAGATCTTTGGAAACGTGCGCCGAGTTCGTTGAATATAGTGCCTCTTAACGTGTGGAATACTCCTGTTCTTAAGATTGGAAAATTCGTAGCAGCGCCGTGAAACTCGAAAGATTATATTATATATGTGTGAAACGTCGTATTACTTGAGATGGGAATAGTTAAGAAAGGATTTTTATTAAGATGTTCAAAAGTTGAAATATTTTCTTTTTCATAATTCCTATGTTTCTATGCAAAATTATGGAAAGAAAGTTGACGTTAAGAGACGATTTTTATTAAGATATTCAAAAGTTGAAATATTTTCTTTTCGATATTTTTTATTTTTACGCAAAATCGAAATTATGGAAAGAAAGTTGACGATTTTTATTAAGATATTCAGAAATTAAAATATTTTCTTTTTAATATTTTCTATGTTTCTATGCAAAATTATGGAAAGAAAGTTGACGTTAAGAGACGATTTTTATTAAGATATTCAAAAGTTGAAATATTTTCTTTTCAATATTTGCTATGTTTCTACGCAAAATCGAAATTATGGAAAGAAAGTTGACGATTTTTATTAAGATATTCAGAAATTAAAATATTTTCTTTTAATATTTCCTATGTTTCTATGCCAAATTATGGAAAGAAAGTTGACGTTAAGAGACGATTTTTATTAAGATATTCAAAAGTTGAAATATTTTCTTTTCAATATTTGCTATGTTTCTACGCAAAATCGAAATTATGGAAAGAAAGTTGACGATTTTTATTAAGATATTCAGAAATTAAAATATTTTCTATGTTTCTATGGAAAATTATGGAAAGAAAGTTAAGAGACGATTTTTATTAAGATATTCAAAAGTTGAAATATTTCCTATATCTGTACGCAAAATCTGTTATCGAAATTATGGAAAGAAGGAAAAAATTCCTCCAACTAAGTATACATTTACCGAGGGAGGCCATTTCGAATTCCGCGCTTTTTCTTACTTCCTTAACACATTCGACGAATTTAATTTTTGCAACTGAGGAATTAGCCTTGGTTGAGATGGGAAGAACGGGTGTTACCATTTCGCGCGGAATTTCCATCCGCGCGAGCCGGGTGCACCGTGGGTGCGGTCGCGTGTTGGAGCGCAGGAGTCGAGTGGAAAACAAGAAAAAAAGAAAAATGGCGCAACCAGTAGTTAGTCGGTGCTTGATAGGCGTAGCACGGCTCTCCATTGCGGTTCTTCTTGTTTCACGGCCGTTTCGATGCATTCCTCCAAGATTCGAGACCAACGTCCCGCTTCTTCGCTCGCACGCACTCCGCGATACGCGCGGAGTATTTTCAGTTTTCTCGTTTTTCACAGATTCCATCCACGGCCGGAAATCTCTCCGGTTTGCGAAACTCTTCCAGCTATCCATTCGTTTCTTCCTTTAGATAGTGCAACTTTGGGTAGAGCGTCATAATTCGATCAAATTAATAAGGGATGCGTTTATAAGGGTATCAGAAGATAACGAACCCTCTTGAAATCGAGTTCCCCTGTATTATGAGTATAACGTGTACTTTCGTTACATTATATATAATAACAGGGAATAATTAGACAATTTTAATACAAAATATTTCTCAATCTTCTTATTGTTTTAATTTTATAACGAGTAGATAATACAATTTTTTACGTTCGCCAAAGCGAGTTGATCTAAAAAAAAACGTACAGAATCATCCCTTAAAAAATCTGAAAATTTTTCAACTCTTACCAAGAAAAGTCGTTCCATCGAGAATGAATCTCAAACTCATCCCTGTCGAGGTATCCCTCTGCGAGACGAACGAATTTGTCTTTCGCGTACAGCGAATCTCACACGGATATTCCTCGAGAATTTGCAAGAATGGCGTCCGGAATAGGTTGAAAAACGTTTGGGGAGAAGAAACGGCCGTGAAACGAACGGAGGAACTTTCGAATTAAACGGATCCTACGAAGAAACGGCTGGACACCGTGCCATTATCTCAGCGGTTTACGAGCATGGACGGTGCTAAAAAATCGGCGTCCCTCGGCCAGAAACGGCGAACGAGGGATCGTTGGCACGAGCTAACTGGCAGAAGAACGATCCAAACCATTGTCATTAACCGTGGCACGTTTCGCGGCCGGAAAACATCGAACAGACATCTGTAATATCCACCGAGTTCCGCTCTGACGCGGAGATTTTCGTTTTTCCTCCATCATCCCTCCCTCCCCCGATCTTCCGAGAAGATTTCGAGTAATTGTTACCGAGATCTATCTAGGAAGCCCCGCTTCAACTGTGGATTTCTTTTTTTTAAGATTTAGTTTTGCAGAGAGTTGGAAATATTGGAACACGTAACATCGATTACTTACTGATTTTACAGAAGAAATCGAGTAAAGTTTGATTACATGTGTGATGATACGATGACTTTTCTCATCGAGAATAAATCGATATCCAATAATTGGAACATGTCGTATCTTCATTCTCAATATTTAATTAGCTTCGCTTCTCCACCCACTTTTCCATTTCCGAGTTAATCACGTGACCCTAATTAACCACTCCACCTCATCGTGTCATTCCAACCACGATACAAAATATCGTAAATGAATTTCAAAGAGCTAGCTTATCTCACGCTAATAAGAAACCTAAGCGATGCGATGAACTTCTTCGAATTTTTCAAAAAAAATTACTTCTCGAAACCACGCGTGAGAATAGGAAGGCGCGATCGTCCATTTACAATACAATACAAACCGTCCTCCTCAAACGAAGAGGAGTTTCTCGAAATCGTTAAAACCTTTTTTTCCTCGATCTCGTTGCATATATTTCCCCTGCGCATCTTCTTTGTTTTACTCGAAAACTCGAAGAAAGACCCTCCCCCGCGGACGTCTCTCATTATCGCGAGATAAAGAAAATAAAAGCGCGGAACGGAAGGTCGAAATGTTCTCGGCCTTCTCTCGCGGATAGAGCGCGATCTGTTCGCAAACGTGGGCGTGCAGAAAACGCACAATCGACACGAACACAAAGTGAGACACACCACTGTGTTTAATGTTTCTGTTTCGTGGGAAAGAGCCGGGGCTGAGAGAATCCTTTACCGGGCGAATTAACAGGCTGACGGAGTAATCATCGTTGTAATTTCGTTTCGTTCGAGCTCTCACGGCCGAGACGCGACGCCACGTATCTCGTCGCCAATTTCGACCATTTCGTAAGCAAATCTTCCCCGTCTTATCGTTGTTAACGACGAGCGTTGTTCGTCGTTGAAAATTAGATCAATTTTCGACGTGACGATGAAGAATTTCATTGTGTATTTGTGTATTTTTGTATCGTCGTTTCGAACGAAGAATGAAATTAAAGTGAATCCAAAGGGATCGTAAAAATGGACTTGTCATTGTTTTCCTTCCGTTTACCTTCAAAATAAGAAGAAGAAAAAGATAAATAGTCGAGAGATAGATTTTTGCATCGAATAGCTTTTTCAATCGAAACCAAATTTCAAACAATAGTCTCTTCTTATTCTTACTCGTTACGTTCAACATTCAAGTTATTTCGCAAATATCTAATTTTTGAAACAAAAAAAAAAAAAAAAAGAAACTCGAGGGATCTTCAATTACATCTCGAAATAAATCTTATTACTCAGTCCTAACTTAAGAGCCATTCGAGCAACCATAATCGTCGAGCATCGTCCCACGCAAAACCATTTCATACGCTTTGCAAGCACTCTGGCAAACGATGTTTCCAATTAGCAAAGGCGGTGGTACGAGGCTAGGGGACCCAGTTTAAGCCCATCAACGGTGAAATTAAATCGCAATTAGGCGGCGGGGGCGGGGGTACCGATTCATGCAAAACGCGGAAAGTTCATTTCTAGCCTGGGGTTTCACGACCGAAACTACGGCCTGTTGTTTCTCATACCGGTCGCTCACGTGTGGAAACACGCGATTATAAATTAATCGCGGCCAAGAATAACGAGCCCCTGCCACGGACACGGTAGCTGCGTCACGTGGGAGTCGGCGTCTCGAAGAAGTCTGGCGCCTCTGGGTCGATCTTCGATCGCAATATCGTACATGTGGTATAGAATACGTTCGTTAAACGTACGATTCGAGGGTAAGAAGCGACAGGATCTCGCTCGGCTTTTGTGTTTTTCAATTCGCACGTTTCCGCGATATGTTTGTGCTGTTAGAGACGGTGAGATCGCGAAAAACGCGATGTCACGCTCTCCGGTGAGAGATTAATTCGCTTTTGTGCGAATTTAACCTCGTTTAACCCTTTCAGAATTGCAATAATATTTTTCTTAATATTTAAAAGATCTCTATGATCTATCTTTTCGTCTCCAATAAGGTTTTTAATGGTTTTGTGGAATTCTGTATTTCTGTATTTCTGTATTCGTAGATTTTAGAATTTAAAATGTTTCGATGCTCTATGATTCTGGAAAAATGTTCTCATAATTTTTGAAGATGGTTTTGAAAGTTGGATGATCTCTATGATCTATCTTTTCGTCTCCAATAAGGTTTTTAATGGTTTTGTGGAATTCTGTATTCGTAGATTTTAGAATTTAAAATGTTTCGATGCTCTATGATTCTGGAGGAATGTTCTCATAATTTTTGAAGATGGTTTTGAAAGTTGGGTGATCTCTATAATCTATCTTTTCGTCTCCAATAAGGTTTTTAATGATTTTGTGGAATTCTGCATTTGTAAAGGTACTCGTAGGTTTTAGAATTTAAAATGTTTCGATGCTTTATGATTCTGGAGGAATGTTCTCATAATTTTTGAAGATGGTTTTGAAAGTTAGGTGAAAGTGGAGATGATTTTATCGAAGTCATTTTGTGTCATCGTTATGATGGAAATAATTCTGATTAATCGTGCAAATTACTTCTTGCTTCGTATTTAAGAATGGGAGAAAATATATAATATATATAATAAACGGGTTTGGTTGCATATATGGGTTCTTAGGTCACGGTGCACAGTCTATGGAGTCTATATATGGATCTATAGTCGTAAAAGGGGTGACACGCTAACGCTTTCGCGAAGTGACAGGAGCTAGATTGAGAATAGATCTTGGGCAATGCATTTTTAATGGAAGTAACATTGGATAGAAAGATATTTAATTGATAATGGTGTTAAGGTTCAAATGATAAATTATATTCTAAAATTAAACATTATGAAACATTATGAAACATTAAGCAACCTACATCGAATTCTAAACTATTTTAAACTTTACTCTATTTGAAAATTAATCAAAGGCTTGAATTGTTGAGATATGTTGGAGATTTTTGACGTATGTATTTAACGTGAATATTAATATAAAATCATAAGTATTGTTATAATGTCTCCAACATTACTGAAAAATTGAAATTTTTGAAACGATATATATAAGCTAATTAATTATATATAAGCTATAAATCGAGATATATAAATAAAAATTAACATTTATCGAAATTAAAAATTCTTTTCTTTGAAATAACGCTTGAATAACAATCGTTGAACTCGAGAATTAGAGAATCGTGTAAATTGCAGTCGCGATCGTTTGATCGTAAGTAGAGCATCTGAACAATTAAATGATAATTAAATAGAGGGGAAAAAGCGAGGATAATCATAGCCTCTCCAGATTATGTTAATATGTTGCATAGCGTATACATAAGCGCCAGATCTCACGTTGTTCAACAACCCCGGCTCGTAGTAAACAAATTTATCTATGCTAAAACTTTACTATTTACACGCCAGACGTACACAAAAAGTTCTCAAGAACTCCTGCCTATCTGTTTCAACGATAACCGTGATGAATGAAAAAAAAAAAAAAAACGAGGCACGTTTTCAATTTTTTTCACGCAAAAAGATCCGACATTTAGATAAACGAAAAATGAAAGTCTTGATTGACATGATTAACAAATGATCAAAGTTATTACCTAATACAAATTCAATATTTAAATCGACAATAATAAAATAATAATCAACTTATAAATCTTAACATATTCCATAAATACAATTTTACAAAAAAATTTACATAAATTCGCGTATTTCTTCTTGGTTTCGAAACGCTAAACGAAACAAAATGAAGCATTAGATCGAATAAAGAGGAGGAGGCAATCACGAATATCACGAATAAACACACGGACCCACTGGTCCCACGTGGTTCAGAGAGCGTGACCACGTGGCGAGCAATAGTATAGTAAAGTGGCCGCAAGATAGGAACGATGTCGGCTGAATGGGAAGACGCGAAAGGGGCGAAAAGCGGAGGAGGGTACGGGTTGAACCGGAAGCCGCCACCGGAACAGCTTCTACTTCGTAGGTTCACATGGCCGACGTTCACCACGCTTGGAGGTCACGATAATTTTCTTTCCTTCATCGGATAAAAAAGAAGGAGGGTAAAAAAACTTGACTTTTTGTTATTGCTCGGACAATTGGTCGGGTGGAAATTTTAAATTAAATTTAATTTTAAATTTTATCTATTTCGATAACTTTTCATAAATTTACTAGTTCCCAAAAGAAATATATATTCTATCCGTCACTTTCATTTGACAGATCTAATAATAATAATTTGAATTTAATTGGGGATAAAAGAAGACCTTGAAGACCTCCTTCTTCGAAAATGAACAATTGAACGTTATGCTTGAAGAGTTATACTTTCCTTCGGCTCTTTCTCTCTAAAGCAGACATAAAGGATTTCCGATGGTGGCCACAGCGTTCGAGTCGATTTTTACGCCTTTGTCTTTTCCAGTGATCGAGCGCGCACCACCCCGTGAGAACACACCCCTCTAGGAATCGAGGATTCCGCGAGCAATGGCCCGTGAAAAGTTATACACTACGTGCATATCTATCGGAAGCGCGACGAATTAATTCAGGTGTGTTTCATCGAGCGTTGAAAGGTTATGGAGACTGAATGGCCTTCCTTTTCGAGATTGGTATTACTCGAACTATTTATATAATTTTTTAAAGGCTTCTAAATGCTTGTAACACGAGCTTGTAGTTATTTTTTTGGTATCGTATTCATAGATTTTTAGATTAGATTTTAATTTAAATTTTAAATTTAATGGGGGTATTATTTCTGATTAATCTGTGTAAGCAAAGATATTTTATACACGAATGTAAAAATTTGGTGGAAAGAATTGTAGAAAGATGAAATTTCTACAATTATTTGTTGTAATGAATGTTAAATTATCGAAACAAGTATATTATTATTATCGTTATTTGAAATGTTAAAAATGCGTGTATGAATGAAATAAGTAGGTTAAATGAAACCGTAGGAAAGAAAGCGGAAGAGTTAAACGTTCGATGGAGTTGCGACAGGTGTTGAACACGAGGTTTTGTAATCGTTGCTAGAGGGTACATTCGATTCGATTCGATGGAGGAGAGATTTCGCTCATTCACGTATACTTTTAAATCAGGTGATCTCAAATGAAATACAGTTAAGCAACTTCTAATTAACCAATTGAAAAACAAAGGAAGCATAAATTAAAGCTTGCCGATCACTATCCTATTTAATTAAATCTCGATGATGATCTAATTGCAACTTGAAAAAATTCTAAACGTTAAATAAATTCTTTCAAGAAAAAAGTTTTTGCAATTTTCAAGTTTCAATTTCTTGCAAAAAATATAATTAATAAATGATAATTCGATAAAAGTGAAAGTAAGAATTATACTATATAATAAATTTTTTTTAAAATATTGTATAGCATTTGTATTCCAGAGTTAAAGCATTCCCCCTTCCAAATGATTAATATGTTCAATGCATACATCTTGAATCCGTAGGTTGGCATACATTATTACTAGAAAAGAAGAAAGAAAAAAAAAATACAATTTATATACGGCAACAAATAATGAGAAAATCAATAATGTGAATACGTGAAAAATTTAAATTATCTTAAAATAGATTATTTTTATCTCGAAAAGTGCAACTTATAATCGAAACGGATCGAAGAACAAATTGCAAAGCATCATAGCATCTTAATCGACAAGGAAGTGGTCATATTTGTATGTACAATCACGAGTGCATCGAATGCAAGCGCGCCTGTAGCAATGCAAGCTGCATACGCGTACGAGCTGCGGTGAATTTTTCAGGCGCCTTTCCTTTCACTGCTGTTGAATAACCGTCTCAACTTCGATAATATTGTATTACATTCATAAATAGAGATGTCAGCAACGTACGTGCTGATCTCAATAAAATTTTCTTCAAAGTTTATTTGATTCTTTCTTATATAAAATATATAAAATACCTTTCATTATCAATAATACGATTTTTTGAATAAAATTTTACAATATGAATCATAATTTTTAATTTTTTTTAATTTTTATCCGAATCAATTATTGATAAAAAAATAAATATATATAAAATAAGTATAATATTGAGATAATTTCTCTGCATCAAACTGCTTCCGTATCAATTTGTTTCCATATTTATTAATCTCCTCTCATTTTTTCTCTCAGTTTATTTCAAAGGGACAAGATTTTTCATATATTGGGATTTAATAAGTTGATAAACGAACTACGAAGATAAATCTACTTAATGTTACAGAACAGAAGCAATACAACGCGCGACATTAATAATTCATGCACCTCATAATTCGTAATTTTCTCACTATCATCAACCGCGTTACGTTACAAGCTTCTTTGCAATTACCATTTCCTTCCATTATTTGGTGGAAAAAAAAAAAAAGAAAAGAAAAAGAAAAAAATTGAATTTCTGAATCGAAAACCGGTATGACAATCGGTAGATACATCGACGGAGATACGTATTTTCTATTGTTGGGATGCTCGACGCGATCTAGGAATAATGAAGAGGGAATGCCGATGCTGATTTACGCCTACGCACGCACGAGTCCACACCCCGCACGCGTAAACAATACGCGGCGGATCATAAATCATCCCGATAAACGAGCGATTGTATTTTTCAGTGGCCGTTTAATATTCCTTTGTTTTTCTACTTACTTACACTGTTGTAATCATCCTATTTTGCAACCAATCTTTCGATCATTCATGGATAAAAAAATCTAAAAGATAATACTTTGTTACTCTAGTTCTCCTTATTTATTCACGATTGGGATACAAATATTGGAAACAAAAAGTTTGATGGGAATAATGATCTGATAATAAAGTAAAAATATAATTAAATAACTGAAAATTCTTTCGAAATATCAAAAAAATCATCTGGAATCTGGAACATTGGAAAAAATTTGAATAATTCAATTCGACAATCCGACAATCACAACAATAAAAAATACAAATGCTACTCCCAAAAAAAAAAAAATCTCCGATCGCAAGATGGAAAGTAATCGTTCTTTTTTCTTATCTTTCATAAGAAAATGGAATCGAATTAATCAAAGCACATCGCGAGTCAAGGTGAATAGCATCGATCGAAACTGTTGCCCATTTCGAAAGCTATCGCGAGAGTGGCGGGAAAAGAGGCACGTAGGTGCCAGCTGTGAGTAGTACTACGATCACGTAAACCAACGTGATCCAAGATGGCATCGGCGGGTCAATATCCTGGCTAAGCCTGAGGAGAACGGCGTCGTCGATCCTGCGCCAGTCTCGGGGAAACACCGCGGGAAGGCGCCACTGAAAGCCTTTTTAATGGGAACTGGTTTTCTGCCGCGACCATGGACCGCACGCTTGCGTTTCGCTTGACCTCGGCTTTCGAGCCGAGTCGAAAGAACAAAGGGCTACGATGCTACTGGTTTCCACGCTTCCCACCAACTTCTTCTTCTTCCTTCTCTTCGACATCTTTCGAATATCTTTTCAGATTTAATTGTAGCTTGATGGATTGTTTTGTTTTATTTTTTATTTTTTTTAAAGAGAAAGACAGGGAAAGGAAGGGAGAAATTGTGCGAAGCGAGGTGGCTGGTGAGTCAGCTGATCGGATGAGGGAGAATTATGTTACGAAAGATCGTTGAATAATGTTGAAAAATTTGAATTGGGGAATTAAATTGTTTGTAATTAATGATGCGTTCGTTGGAAACAATAATGATATAAAAATAATTGGATTAGGTGAGAATGAAATTGAAGATTGTAATAGGATTGTTCGATTCGAAGAATATTTAAGAAATTGTTCTTGTTCTTTCTTTTAAATTTCTTTTAAAGAAGAATTAACAAGAACTAAACCTCTAAAATTCATCCATCGAAAAGATATTACATCATTAAGAAACGTAACAAGTAAACAGAACAATTCCTCACGATTGATCGTTTCCATCTTTTCCAGAGAAAAACATTTTCCATTGCGTATATTTACGATTGTTTTTACAATGCAGTTCAACGATTCGTGGTACTGGCTTAAAGATCGTAGGTATTCGAGTTACATATCTTCCAGGAAAAGGGACGCTCGCAGGGAGAATCGAGATCTCGTGGAGAGGTTCCAACATGGCGGCATCGCATCGCTTCCCGCCATAATTCGCGGCATTGAAATCTCCAGGAGCATTCAAAAAATCGCGGCACCAATGGAAATATTTCTCCCTCCCTTGCTGCTTGCTTTTAATAATCGTTTTATATTCCTTTTTTTTTTTTTTTTTATCTATTTCTTCTCCAAGAAGTTGCAACGCTAAGCAAAACCGAGATGTCGCGTAGGCATGAGATCATTCCGACTTATTTTCGCTACTGACGTATGCAAGCTTCGTTATTGCGAAAATAAATTAGATAATAATATTTTTTCCTCAGTTAAAAGTAAGTTTTAATCAATTTTGCAAATTGAAAGTGTGTAAATATATTTCTTTTCTTTATTATTTTTTTTTCTTGTATAGCTACTACTTTCGTTGAAGGAACTAGAATGAAATAAGTGAAGATATTCTAATGCGTGTTGAAGAAACGAATAATGATAGTTCAGAGCTTCAGAAGTAATAATTGTGTTAGACACGTTATGTCTAAACAGTATACTTAACAGAAACATAGTTTCCTTAATCTAGGCAACAAAGAATTACTTTCATTGTTTCTAAAGTAAAAGTAAAATCTTACGATATATAATCCCGTTTCGAAGGATGTATCACATATAGATTTCAGCCTACGCAAATTATCGATAGCTGCTTCATTCGAAAGAAAGTTTATGCAATTCATAAATTAAATTTATATATAAAATACCTTTCTGTTTTTAAATAACAAAATATTTCAGAACACAAATGTTCCTGAAAAAATTAATAAATATCCAACAATTGAAATTAAACAAACCAACATCCAATACCAAAACAATACCTCTATCCAATATCATCTCATCGACTTTCTCTATTCCTATTCTATCAAACACGCCATCACATCCACACATCCAATTGTCATTCGCATTCGTGTTCTCCACAATCATTTCTACCATCTTCGCATCTTCAAACCTACTTACAATTCCACCGTATATATATATACCTTATCAAACTGTACCCGAATCTCTTTCCAGTTCAATCTCTCCTCTCAAGCTCCACCCCCACGATCCTGTATCCATCGCGTCTATCAATTTCTGGCTTCGTATCAACACCGGTCGCGTCATAAACATGGAAGCACGCGGTACACATCGGCGCGTATGCAGCACACTTTTACTCCAGTTTGTATCGTGAAACCGGTTTTCTCTCTCGTAACAGGCCACGCTAGCCTCCTTTAGCTCGGCTACACACCGTCGTTCCCCCTTCTGGCAACGTGGTGGTCACCGTGCTCCTTGGAGAACCGGTTCTACGATCTTCCTCCAACCTATTCCCCCTCTCTCCTCGTCCTCCACTCCCCTCGGTTCCCGATTTTTCTCGGGTTCCATGGCCTCCTGCGGGCTACGAAAACAACGCGGCAACGGGTTTCCTCGGCTACGATCAGGGACAACCTCCTTACGACTTTCGTGGATACGTATCTCCTCTAGAGAGGATTTTCTTATTCGTGTTTTGTTCCATGGGATGTATGCGATTAATTGGCTTTCTTTTTTCTTTTTCTTTTTTTTTAGTGAATGGTTTAATTGTACGTGGTTGTTGGAATATCGAATTGGATGGATCCTACGAACAAATTATGCATAGGTTATTATTAATTCTTGGTACGAAGATTAAAGTTTCAAGTTCATCGACTTTTGTATTTTATATTAACCTGTTTCAAGTTAAGCGTTGTAGATTAGGTATGGCAAGAAGTTAAGCGTTTGTTTAGAGTTTGTTGGAAAATAATGAGAAATTTCGTTCTTGATTATTAAAAATTTCTTTCTTATTTAACACTTACGATTAATCTTAACCACGACTTGGAAATCATGTAATAATGAGGGCATGTTTTTCCAGCATTCCTCCTTTGTTTTCTCCTAGAAAACAGTTTTCTGGTTAAGAAATATCTCATTAAAGGTCGATAATTGAAAGTATGAGTATGTTATTCCTATAAACTCGTTTCCAGATCAACGCTCTGATCTAAAAGAATTAAAAGATGGAATCTGGTCGCAATCAACATATCTCTTCAATCAACATATTTGTATCATTTCATTGCTATCCAGACTTTAGAAATAATCAAATGATTTGCATTCAAAATATTTATAATCCAACATAATTGTGCAATCTTTATATAAATCATAAAAGGTTTAAAAATTCAAATTAAAATAAATTCTCAATTCTCAGGTTCCTTCCACGATAATATATGCGTTCTCTATTATTTTACATTTTTTTAATATTCCTCCTTTAAAATTTCTCAAATCTTCGTTTCCATCATCCTTATTTTTTCGATTTCTTCGATCGAAGAAACCATCTCTCTCTCTCTCTGCTCATAGATCATCATGTTCAGTGCAAATTGTCTGCTCTCTTGCAAAATCTCTTCTCATTTGCGCAAATTCCGCTTCTTTGCACGAGTACACTCGCTCGATCGGAACTGTGTTTTCTATCCAGACGTAAAATCAAACTGTCTGAATCTTCAAAATGTGAATGTTTATGTAAATTGGTATTTTTATGGACGTAAATGAAGATATAGAATTTATAGTATGATTTGTTTCATCTTTTAAATACTATATTTTGAATATATAAATTAGATGTTAAGAGATTTTTGCTTTAAGTTGTTAGAAATTATTTCATGGTAATTTTAATTTATGATCCTGGTGTGTTTTGACCTATATTCTTGAGAAATTGTTAATTAAATATTATTATATTATATGATTAATATGAGAGTTTAATTTATCATATAAAGTACTGTAAATAAGTTTATTAAGTAATTTGGGTAGATTGATTAATTCTGAGTTAGCAATGGATTTAATTAACAACCCAGAATCCTATTTTATTTATTGTAATAAAATCCTCTCAAGGATGAAGTGTTCTTACATTTCTTTATGAATCATGGAACGATGACTCTTAAGAAAACTCGTTCAATATTAAATATATAAAACGAGAAAGAATACGTCATTACCTATCTCGTTTTTTTTTTTTTATCTTCAATCAAACAATTTCAAACCTTTAACCCATTTTAGCACTCTAAAATCCATATAAAATTTCTCCAATATATTCTAAGCTTTCAAAAATTAAAAAAAAAAAAATATTCCAAATTACCTCGTTATCCATATCTAATTTAATTATCAAAGAGTTTCTTCGAGAAAAATTAAAATATTAAATTTTTTAAATTCCCATTCTTCAAACGAGTCCAAGAATACTACTAGAGGAATTAATTAATTAATTAAAATACAAATGTAATCCATATACCATTTACTTCCTTCTTTCCTCCACCTCCATCTTTTATTCCACGCACTAAAAATAAGATCAGGATTAATTGAATTTGAAACACAGAATTTTGTGTTTATCACACAAATGGATCCGTAATCTACGTTAAAATGGCTCTACATCATCAACGCAAGAGATGATAATTAACGCTATTTACCCGATGGTAGAACAGAGGCTCGTTCCACGATATTTCAACGTCTACCCATGGTAATCTCGGCGCGTATCCTCGACGCTTTTCGTCGGTCCAGCAGCATCGAGTCTGGGGGAAACCTGTTTCTGTTTCTACCTCCTCCCCTTTCCTCCGCTTTTTTTCCTCCTTTTGCTTGGGACGAGCGGCGCACGTGCGAGCACCACCTCGATCAAGAGGCTAGAAAGCCTCGGATAGAGGGACAAGAAAGCGAAAGACGAAGCAGGCTGGACGCTGCTGGGTCATTTCTGTCCGAGATGGAAAGGAGCCGAGTTTACAGTTTGGGAGGAACCTGTTTTGGTTTCCTTAGGTAAAAATAGGCTTACTTTAGATTTGGAAATTTTTGAAGATTTATAACGAATTACGACGAACTGTTTTTCATTATTTTTATATAGAATGATAGAGAGGAGTTGGTTACTGTAAAATTTAAGATTATCTTCTCATTCTCTCTCTCTCTCTCTCTCTCTCTCTCTCTCTCTCTCTCTCTCTCTCTCTCTCTCTCTCTCTCTCTCTCTGGTTTGTAATGAAGAAACATCAGGATTATATTAGCATATAATAATTAAAATATATCTTGATTTTGATTTTCAATCTCTGAACTATAATGATAATAAAATAATCTTTTAGGCTCTAATTTCATTATACATGGAAATATAAGAATTAACTAAAACAAGAATTCAACAAGAATATATTCTATTCTTGAATTGAAGAAAATTCACTCGATTAATGATATTAATCCCATCGCAAAATTTTAATTTTCCATTCAAAATCATTCAACGATCATTTTTAATCCGCCAAACGGATGCATAAGGATGGAAATAATTAATGAACGTTCTCCACAGAGAGGATCCTGATGTCGTAGCCACGATTTCAAATAAAACGATTTTCTCCACGGTTTGCTCTATTTATAGAGAATCTTATCCCCGACGAAAGACGATCATTTATCTCCCCGAGTCATTTCTGCGTCGTGTTTCGCGCGTTTCTTTCTTTCTTTTTTTTTTTTTTTTTTCTTTCTTTTTTGCCTCTTTTGCGAACAGTGAGAGGCGCACGTGCGGTAAACGGCCACTCGGATGGCGAAAAGATCGTAAGAGTAGAGATATCTGTCGTTTTCTTGGTGAAAGGATCGCTCACGATTGTGCAACCAATGACGGCAATCATATAAATTAGCGAGCGAACAAGCGACGTCGGATTCGAGGATGAGCATGAAGGAAAATTCATCGTGGTTTTCCTTTTTCTGTAAAGGGAAATATTTATTCGGAATGATTTAGAGATGGGAATTTGTTTAAGAAAAAGTATGAAAAATTTAATCTCTGTTTCGTTTGGGAAGGAATGAAAAGGATTTTTCAGAGATACATTTGACACGTAAGATGATTTTGAAAATTGAGATTGAAAATTGTATATTTAAAAGTTGAATGAAATTATAAATTAATTAATGTTAGGTCTTAGAAATAAATAGATAGATTTGGAGAACAATTTTACCGATAGCGATTTTCTTTCTTCGACTTAGGAAACGTTTGAGAAGTTACAGCAGTTTAATGCGTTTAGAGCAATTTACAGATGAGACTAGGAATTACTCTGTTCAACTGCACAACTGTTTGATTAGGTAGGCAGATGAAATATTATAGGCAATTGAAGTTCATAATGATCTTATGAAATTTATGATTGTGAAGTTCATGGTGGGTTGTAATGGCTGGAGAAGATGAATGTTGTTAAACAATTTTTAATTATAGATTAGACGCGCATTAATATGATTTTTTCTTAAAATAAATTTTAAGAAATTTCGTGTAATCAACAAATATTTGTAGAACAATAAAATGATCATTATATCGACAAAGATTTAAAAAGATTTTCGCTGTAAATATTATTTCAAGGTATCCAACAAAATCTATCTACACAATCGTCAACATCGTTATCAAAGACAGCTACTACCTGCGTCGCAACATTGATAAATCGCCTCTGCCAACGCGTCATTCGAAGTAATATGCATACAAATCGCGAGCATTTCTCCATATGCTTTCAACGACACGATCTTTCAAAAGATCAATAATTAGTATCTCACAAGTCAAAAGATTCGATCAAGATGAATCAATGTTCAAAAAATCGTTTCGAGATTTTTAAAGATTCGTAATCAAACTGAAATGAACACCGTGAGAGTGAATATATTTTTCCAGTGAATATATTCGTTGGTACGAACTTCGTAAAAAAGCAATTTCGAAAGCACAGGTGCACCGATTGCGCTTTTCTCTTCACCAGTGGCCAAGCCAATATCAATGCGCTCGGTTTACCGCTTCTTCCTGTTCGAGAGCGAACAGCACGTGCGCTGTCGAAGAAGGCGAAATGTCAGTGGCCTGCGTCGCTGCACCTTTGATCTAACCGAGTCTCGTCCATTTTTTTTGATCGAAGAATTTATTTCTCCTCTTTGATCCGAAACATTTCTTTAACCCCTTTTAATCTTCTCCCTCTCTTTCTTTCTTTCTTTCTCTGTTTGACGAATAGAATATTTCATTTCGTATATTCAGATTTCTACTTTCTCTTTTTAATGAATTTTAATCTTTCATCTCTAATATCTTTTTTTCTTTCAACATGTCAACGACATATGAGTATAACTTCGCAATCATGATCCTTCGAATCCAAAATAATTTGTCAACTTGACAAAATTACGATTGACAGAATCATCGAAGATCTATCAGTTCCTATCTCCTCACGATCACGAACTACTATTATCCAACCATCGAATGATCTCACCGCTGAATTAATTGTCATAATTCAGAAGGCTTGAAAGGACACGCGAACGGATTGATTGGGGGTTAACAATTTGATTTAACGCGGTAGCATAGTTTGTGTTCTCGCTCGGAGGGAGCAGAGGTCAATCAGCCGTGTTGCAGGTGTTGTGGGGTCATCCAGTCGGGAATAAATGTCAACGTAAGAGGCACGCATTCCCGGTGCTCATCCTCGGCCACCGATCCTCGGTGAAAGGAAAGGGTTTCGCATGCAACGTGTCCAACCGAATGCGATGCGCATCGCACAGCCCGTGCCCCGTGACTTTTCGACCCTTTGGGTGTCGTTGCTGTACAGGTTAAATTAAGTAGGAACGTTGTTCCAGGTTTTTGCAGTTGTCGAATCACGTTTCAAGCTTCCTCGTGTGTACCGTCGTTTTTTACCTTTAGAATTATTATCTTGTTCGTGTGTGTGTGTACATAGGATTTATCGTAGTTTCAAGAGTTATCAAACAAATATCTTTTCCTTTTTTTTTGTTCAGTAGATTCCTATTTAGTTTGTAATTGGATTAGTTCTTATCCCTAGTTTCTTGCTCAATTTTATTTCATTTATGCAAAATTTGAACGTTACACTTGAGCATTATCATCGATGCTACGTTTCGTAATTGCAATTTTTCGTGTGTAATATATTACTATTATTATATTATATTAAAATTATATAGATTCATAATGCATGGTGTATCTTATTTTCACTTTAGACGTGACGTATATGATATATAACTTATGGAAATGAATGTATTTCTCTAAATTTTTCATTTTCGTGCAGAATGAAATTTTCTAAACGAAAAATTCAAATATTTACATATACATTAGAATTTCAAGCAACGTTCCGTCAAGAAATCTGGAGGCAAGTGGAGAGCTTTGCCGTGCTACGTGGACATTATTTTAAATGTAAATGGTGTCCGCACGAGACGAGATCGTAGGGGGAGCAACAGATGAGAAGTCACAGATCGGTGGAGAGACACCTGAAAGTCGGAATGATTCACGTTGAACGTGGTCTTGAAACGAAGCAGGTAGCTTAAAACCGACCCCTGCACCGACTTGAAAAACTTTTACCTGCTCCCTTTGTGCCTAACACACCGAACCTGCGTTCCCCTTTTCCAGTGCATTAGCGCCGCTGAATGTCACGGAGCTTCTGTGACACCTGCGTTTTGAAGGGCTGCAGGTTGGAGAAAATTTTTATGTTCTCGACCACCTTTGTTTGAGAGATAAAAAAAAAAAAAAAAAAATTCTGACCGAATTTTCTACGGAATCAATCTCTTCTCACAGCACGTGTTCGTTTCGAAATTTAATATTCCCGAAGTCGAATCGATTTTGAGTCATCTTGATTCCTATTTGGATTACTCGTTAAAGAATCACTTTATGCCAAATTAATTTTATAATGTTGGATAACGAGATAGAAATATTTTAATCTTGAATATCTATATTTGAGAATAGAATATAAAAAGAATGTTCAAAAAATATAAGAATGTAACGACAGCTTGTTAATTTTTCTTAATTTGAATTTTCCTAGAGAAACTACCCTCTTTGCGTTATTATTTCGTTGATATAATAAATTACCGTGAACTTGATTATGTAAATTTGATACAAACGTTTGTTACAACGAAAGTGAAACTCAAACGTCACGAAAGGGACGAAAAATTTCAATCGAAGGACACGCACTTACCACCTGCATAGTATCGAAGGGTATTGCGTGGCGACAGATGCGCTAGTGAAACCCTGCAAGGGGTGTGCATATCGAAAGGTAGTTGAATTGCTGCCTGGAACGTGCGTGCCATGTATTTAACTGCAATATCGGCAAAAAAAAAAAAATCGAACGGCTGCGCTTCGCGTAGAACAAACACCAAATGGCGAGAAATTCGGTGATCTTGAAAATGGCATCCCATAATTTTTAAACCGATTTCGATCTCTGAGATTTAAATATTCAACATTCTCTCACGAGTTATTATCTTTACCAATAAATACGTATTATTCCGTCCGTTATTCCCAGAAAAAAAATCCTAAATTCATAAATTATTCATATTTGTGTATTATTTCAACATAATTAATACCTTGAACAACAGTTATGGGGGATTAAATTTTTAATAATGCCTGTCCTTCTTAAAAAATTTAAATATATTATTAATACAGATGATAATAGTGAGAGATTAGTTTATTCTATTCGTTCGGCACAACAGGACACATTCAAAACTCGCGTCGTGACGATGAAATGAAGTTTCATTTGTTTCAACACACTTATGCACACGTCAACGATTCTTTCACGCATCGTATATCGGGATATCGTAGAAAGTACTGTTATGTCTTCTTACCATTGTGCCTCGCGTTTTAATATTACCATTGTGTGTACCGAGAGCTAATGAATAAACGATACGCCGTACGTGCTGTCAGCAATACGATACATACCTTAATATGCGTTTCAAATCGTTACTGATTCGAAATTGAATAGTAACACCGTGGATAGATAGTCGAGATTTATTCCACACTTGTTCCTCTATTATTATGGAATAACGTTCGCGGAATCGAATCTCCCCTCTCCTCTCTTCTTTATAATGAATATATTGTAAATTTATAAGATTTTTAGAAACTATTGTTATATATAACTAACTCTGAGAACAATTAACTTTTATTTTAATAATCTAGAAAATATAATTTTCTAACGCAACAAAAATCAATAGTATCCAATTCAAAATTTTTCTATCTTTTCATGATTTTAAAATTCTTAATCAAGATTCGATAATTTTTTTAATAAAAGAATAGAGTAACCTTGAAATACTTGAAAGTGGACTT
Source organism: Apis laboriosa (assembly GCF_014066325.1). Classification (NCBI taxonomy): domain Eukaryota; kingdom Metazoa; phylum Arthropoda; class Insecta; order Hymenoptera; family Apidae; genus Apis; species Apis laboriosa. The sequence continues at coordinate 7,032,849 of NW_025224966.1, forward strand.
GAGAATATTATTAGGGGATAAACAATTTCTTCAATTTTATAGCTATCCGATCCATAAAATCCTTGTATCTTTCTTCTTCACGTCAAGACCTCGTAATTACCTGATGCATACTTCCATATTCGCAAAGAATCCCAAGGTGTGTCGTAGTTAGAAGTAGGATAATGAGTTGCGCGAATAAAGATCGCAAGCACGCAGGTTTCAATTACTTTCTCAAGCAAGACATTGTAACCGGTTCATCATTCGCAGCTTCGAACTATTCGTGCAACTCGAACAATGGCTGTCGCTGTTGCATTTGCCGCCCACGTTGATTTTCTGTTGAAAAGATCAACACTCTCGATGCGGCTAACTCGGTGTAACACGACGAACACCGATTTCAAGAAATTATAAATTTATTTCCGTCGAAGAAATAAAATTTATCCTTCCATTTTTGAACATTTTCGACGAAACCTTTCATTCCACCCAATCACCAAAAATCTTCTTTTTTTGTATTTTACGTGGAACCTGAAGTGACGAAGAGCAGAACAGTGTTATCCCAAACGAAGGATGGGGAAAAGAAGCATCGAGAGGACCTTCGAATACTTAAGACAATTGTCCGCGTAGGAGGTCTGCAAAGTATCCTAAAGAGGGTAAAGAGAGGAGAGGCTAGTGCATGGCCGTGAGACCAACAGCCTCTTTGTTATCGCTTCTCATTTTACTCTCAAAGAAAGAAAGTCTTTCATTGTTGTTTGGTCCAGAGAAGCGGCGTCTGGAAATCCTCAAACACCGCCGGATCTTTGAAGAAAATGGTGTTTCTTTACTTGCTTGGGAATATCGCTTCCTAATTGACCTAAGATCTTTGGGTTTAGAGCACTCGAGACGTATTACTTGAATTGTGCTCACATTTCAATAAAACTTAAGATTTTTACTGGAAAAAGAATCTTCTCATTTTTATACTATGGATTTTTAAGAAAATTTGGAACTTTTCTTTTTGATGGTAATTTTGCTATTTTTACGTTCGTGTGAACGTGTTTGAGAGAGCAAATGATATTTGTGTGTTAAGTGATCCATTCACTTCGCCAAATAAGAAGCAGTTCCAATTATCTCCAATTATCTCCAATTTCATATATTACTTTATACGGTACTTTATAACATTGAGGACTATTAAATTAAAGTAGAATTTGTACGAGATTTTTCTGCTCGTTCATTATTCGAACCTTTATTGGTAACGTTTTTTTTTTTTTTAAACCTTTCACAATGGTTGTTTAACTTGTACTATAAAGAATCGTTTTAAATTCACGAATTTCTCCAAATTTTAATTTTTATTTCAAACATTATATATTCTATTAATTAATAATTTTATATAATTAACAATCGAAAGATTCCTTTCTCTTTTTTTAATTTCCAAATTTAAAATATAATTTCTTACGATTTTCTGTTTCATTTGAAAACTAATTTACTTCAAGAATCCAAGCATGGCGCCATGCAAATATAAAGACCGGTTGCGGAGGCGTCGTCTAAATCAATTCTGTTTCGTATTTCCAGTTGGAACTTGCTTAAAAACGAATCGACTCCATTCTCTGCTGAACTCTCAAAGTTTCTCGCGTTTTATCGATCGTAATTCATGAATAATTTCTTCGATCATTACAGTTGTCTTTAGAAAAAAAAAAAAAAAAAAAAAAAAAAAAAAAAAAAAANAAAAAAAAAAAAAAAAAAAAAAAAAAAAAAAAGAAAGAAAAAAAACGCTTATATTTTTCTTTCACTCAACACGTGTCACAGTTTACGCGAGAAAAGATTTACGATTCTGCAAGAGTGAAATGTTTTCCATTATAAGAACAGAGCGATGTAATAATTCTTAGACCTTTCTTTCCATTGTACCAGTTGTTTAAAAAAATTTGCTGCCGTTTATCGATTCGCCATATGGACTTGTACATATCGTATGGTGGAGGATAATTGTTATTCTTACTGGTGAAACGCATGTTACGAACGAATGGAAACGTTTCGACGCAAATTTGCCTCTTTTTTTTTTTTTGAACTTTATGAACAAACGTTTCGAGTATGATATTTTCTTTTTTACAAACTTCATGCCAATTGGTTAAAATTACAATTCTTTCTCGCGAAGGAATGAATATTTACTCATCACTCTTTCTATAAACATTCGAACAAATTACGATTTTACTTTATAAATTAAAGTGGAGAAATTTTAAAAAAAGACAACATACTTTTATAACGCTATCTTTGAAAATTGTCTTAATACTTACTCCTTCCTATATAACAATTCGATATTACATCGAAATAAATTAACGACAAAAATCATGATGAATCAATCCAGAATCATGACTATAAATTTTTATAAACATCGCAAAGACGTAACGTACAAAATCGATTTTCATTGACGGCGAGACGCTCCAAACGAGGCTCATGTCCGATTAATATTAATGCGGTCACACGTACGCGAATAGTACGTGTCCATTGACCGACAATGCGTCGCCAACCAACACGAGAAACGATGAAACACGGTTGCACAAAGTCTGCTCGATTCACACGCCCGCAAAGGGGGGCACACGTTAAAAGGGTCCCCGCGTAAATTGCCCCGGAACGCTAAACGTAAAAATTGGCCGTAGATAGAGATCGGCACAGGGGGAGGAAGGAAGGGAAGGAAGGGGAGGAAGGGATGGGGGAAGGATGGAGGAAGAGTTCCCAAAATTACTCATCCTTTCCCGAATCAAATTGCGTAACAATCTCGTAGCATCGTAGCGTAACGTAAAACGCTGTCAGTGTCGTGATGGCCTCTCCTCCCTCTCCTCTGCCCCTTTGTCATCCCCTCTGACCAACTTCGCGTCGCTATACGTTCATCGGTGTCCCCTTATTCCCCCACCACAATGCTGGGCCTCTTCCGTGCCCACTTCCCCTTTCCGCTTGCTCGAAAACCCGACTCTCCCCACCCCTCTCTCTCTCCTCTCTCCCCTCCACGTCGCGTCACAACTGACCCCGGGCCTCTCACCCACGCTGCGGCCCTCGTAGTAAAAATGGCCGCGCCGTGTGTGTACTGTAGTAAACAGCAGGGACGTATCCGAGGATATTTTTGTGAAGATCCCTCTCTCGTGGGATTTTATTTAAGATTTTCGATTTCGAATCCTCGATTCTCCATTTTTTATTTTGTTAATGCATACTCGATGTTAAATTGATACAGCTAATAAATTAATAAATGACATTTTTATTAATTTGTTAATTGAAATATGGAGATTCCTTTAAAGTACAATTTATTTCAATTTTATCTGCCATCTAAAAAAAGGAAAAGAACAATTAATACGCGTTTAAAAAATCTTACTTAATATTTCCTTTCACTTTGAATTACCAAATTAATTCTTTGCATATTCTGGATATAAAAAAGAAGAAAAGTATAAACACCTTTCCATTCCATTTATAGCTCGTGAAATTATATTCCTATCCCAAAAAATTATTGTCCCCAATCCCATTCGAACGAAAACCAATCTTCCACCATCCTCGCCAAATACATGGATCCTAAGAAATCCTGAAAAACCTCAACCACAATAATTTAAACAATTTTTTAAATTAAACAAGAATCCTCGCGACACAATACCTCGACGGATACGAACGACTGCGTCCCTGAATCTCCAATCCCCGTCCACAAGCGTGCACAATATAGCGTACTACGGCGCGTACTATAGCTCGTATAAGAATCGGTACTATAGCACGTATATACGCGGCTCCGCTCGCAGTTGTGCTCGTTTCGTTTCCCAACCTGTCCGCAGGAGTCCCACGGGCGCTGGTGTCGGCGCGGACCGGTCCCAGCCCTATCCGGGCATTGTTGCATCGACGCCCGGCTAAGAGAGTACTTGTTGCTTTGCGCGCAACCCTCGTGTGTCATTTTGTGCGCTCGTGTTGTTGGTTAAAAAAAAGAAAGAAAGAAAGAAAGAAGGAAAGAAAAGGAAGGAAAGGAAAAGGCTGAATCATGAGCAGTGTTACCTTTGAAATCAGCCCGTTGAAAATCGATCGTGGATGATCTCGAGGAATTGTTGGACGGTGAAGGAGAAGTCGCGAAACGCCGTGGTTCGAGGAAAGAGCGGGTCGCGCCTGTGCTGGTGGTGAGGAAGAAGGAGGATGAAGCAGGAGCAAAGGCCGAGGAGGCAGGCCCTCTTCCAGATCGCCAAGGTTTGAATTTTTCTGCAAGCTTGTATTTATAGTTATAGGTACAATGGTATCGTGGATCGCCTCGCTTTTATATCGCCGGTGCATAAGACTTCTCTATGGCGCAGCTCGATGCGCGCTGGAATAACGCGTATACCGTTACATGTATCTCGATCCCGAGGCTGTGTACCTGTTGATTCCATGGCCAGGTTGGGTTTATTCAAAGCATATATAAACAAGCTTCGTTTTTCGTGGATGGAGAATTTGTTGTTCGGATGGAATTTGTTCGCACAGATGAAAGAGGATTTTCACGTCGTGGATGGAATTTTGGGGACAAGGTTGTGGTTGTGGTTTGGGCTGGTTGGAGGTGTAGATGGGTTTTTCTGAAAGTATGGAGATATGCGGTTAATATTGGGAATTTGATATATCCAGGTTTTGTTTCCGGTATTTAGATAGTTTTTTTAAATTAATTTTTAATAAGTTTCTAATTGAATAGTAGAATTTTGTTATTTCGTTATTTGTGAGATTGCAATCGATCGAAACAGTAGTTGAATATATTTAATTTTTGCAATAAACGATAATATTGACTTTCAAAAATTTCCATTCACGGACGCGTGAAGCTTTCTCTATAAAGTCTCTCTCACAATCGGTGTCTCCGCGCTCGAATTTTTCGTGATGTGAAAACGAAACGAGCTTTAGGCTTCGTTTCGTAACGAAATTACACGTGATATTATTTATCAAAAAAAATTTAATCAATATAAATTGAATTGTCAATATTTGAACAATAACCCGATTTCAATCGCACAACGAGATTACATTTAACATATAAAACACTTCGAACACAATTCGTCCATCAATTTAACAAAATAACATCGATTTTCAGAAATTTTATTCCACACGAAATGCATAAAAACAATCCTTCGAAATGATTTCAAGAATTTCTCTTTCTCGTTTCTATCACGTACACAATCTAAACGCGAACGAGGGCCCGAAACAGAGAGAACTCGAGTCGGCACACGTTCAATGGAACCCGTTCGCGGTTTCGAAAGGAGTCAAACCGAACTGCAAGAGGCTATATTCGCTCGATACATCGATAATAGAAATAGGCAACACAAGGCTTCATTAAGTCGCAAGAAACTCGAGCGCTATGCGGCCGAGTTGCGCGATCCATTTTCCTCTCGTTTTCCCGTCACCTTTCATCGTTGTAATCGTGAATGAACACCGTTTTTTCTTTTTTCTTTTTTTCTCCTTTGAGCAAACTCTCGATCGAACACGTTTCCGCATCAGCACAGATTTTTCCATTTAGATGGATCTCGCGATTATGGTGGTATGGAAATCGAGTGAAATTGTCGGTTACGCATGCAAATCGGGTACACGTCGGTGTGAAACGAGCCGCTCTCATGATGAAATCATGGCGAATTAATACGCGGCAAGCACTGTGTGAAGGGTTTAAGGGTTTTTTCCATTGTCTCTTTTTTTGACAACAGAATTGAAAGGAACGAGTGGAGAAAAGAAACGTCGTTTGGATTTGAAGGAATTTTTGTTACAATCTGCGAGATTTGAATGTGAGAAGAAAAGAAAAAAAGTAGTGGTTAATATTTCATTTTTCCAATTTTGGAATGAATTGTATGGAGAAAATTATCTTCGAAAATTTACAGAACAGGATTTATAGCGTTCTATATGAAGAACGTGAGTTTCCAGTGCTCGATTAAATTCCGAGTTACGGTACATTTTAAGTTATACTGAAATGTAGTAGAGAAACAAGAATTAAAAGAGTTCTTTTCAAGTGTGCGTTTCACGAAACGAAGGTTTCGAAGTCATGCAACAATAATTAGGTATTTAGCACAGTCTGTGTTTGTGAAGTGTGAATTTAATTCCTTTCATTACGAATTCATTCGTTTAATAGCTGGAAAAAATGTTGATATTTGTTACAAAGAGATTCATTAATTAACGATAATTTGTAAGATATAAATTAATTATAAAGATAAAAGTTTTAGCTTTAAAGGAAAAAAAAAAAGATGATTCGATCAAGTGAAAGGAAATTATCGATTGACTTTTGCAATGGGTTACTTCATCATTATGTGCATAACCATCTGGACAATCGGAATAAATTAACTGAATATATACCGTAACGTTTCCTCATTAATTGTTTCACACGCTGATCACAGGTGTCAATTAATATGTATCGAGGCGTAACCAGTATTGCTCGTACAATAGATATAACAATAAAACTCTGTCGTAATTATACTAATTTTACTACATCAGTCTTCTATCTTTACTCGAATCTTTATTCGAATCTCAAATAGTTATCTTTCATTATGTTTTCATAATTGATACACACGGATTATAAAAATACAAATATCGTATTTTATTACGTATCATTTTTGCTTACATACTCTTTTTTCTTAATCCATAAAGCGCCTCTTTATATTATTGCAATGCATATTCCGTTTTACGTTTTCAAGAGAGAGAGAGAGAGAGATGTTCGTAATAACTAAATCATGTATTTGCCTTTCAAGTATTATACTACGACTTGACCTGAAAGCCATATTGATACGCTCCTAATGGAAGAAGAACCCTGGCTCACCTGTTGGATCCCACGAGTCTTTCAAAACACATCCATTGAATGAAAACACTTTCCCGCCTATATACATGCACACCTCACTTCTGGATCTTCCTTTTACGATAAGGCTTAAAGAAAGAGAGAGAGAAAGAGAAAAAAAAGAGGATGACATTCATAAGAGATCCATCTGTTAATACAGAATGAATGAAATCATTCCATAAATTCATGGATCAACATTCTTTTTTTCTTTTATCTATATATTAATATATAATATACACATTGGTTGATAAATATAATTCTGAAAGAGAATTTTTTTTCAAAAAGATTAGATACGTTGGAAAAATTATTAAAAAGAAGATATTATTACGATTAGTTCGAATGGAATATTTTTAATTTCTAACAGAATCATTTCAGCATTTCATTTCAACGAGCAAGAATAAATCGGAGAGTATCTTTGAAATCTGAATTCATTTTTTTTCAATTTAAGAAGTCAAGGATACTATGAGGAATTGATTAATTTGTTTCCAGGTGAATATTCATAAAGGGTTACAGACACGCTAAGTGTACTTTCAACAGTTTCCACGCTTCATATTCGAGTGTCCTCGGTGGAGACGTGGAAGGAAAGGATTTAATTAGAATTTACAATGCCAATGCCAATTCTTCCCGGTTTAATCGAATCAACCCTGTTCCTCTTGGCGTACAAATGAATCGAATTAACTTCCAATAAATTTCGTAAATAACCTGACCCACAAAAGAGGCCAGCTAGTTCCAAGTCCCGCCTTTCTTCTTCCAGGCAAAATTACATTAAAGATAATTAAATCCTGTTATAAACGCAGTTTCGTTGCGATCTCTCGAGTTCTCCAATTAACTTAATTGCACGAAAAACAATTTATTCGTTGTACTTTTCTCTCCATTCGATTATCGTTGTAAAAATTGTATCGCTTCAAATTGACTTGTCCAACGATATCAACGTTAATTGGACACATTTTTATAAAATTATTAAAATATTAAAATATTAAAATATTAGAGAATTATCATTACGCCAATTACAATTTTTAATTGTAAAAACATATCCAACATATCCAAGAAAACTGTATTAAAGTCATAAAAAAAATATTATGACAATATCGAATTAATTATCGTTTCTTTCAATAGGATTTTAAAATGATATAAAATTACGATTTCGTTATTGCCAGTTGAGGTGAATGATTTTTAGGAATACACCGGATATTTAGTCAGACAGGCCGGAAAGGCGAAAATAATGTTCCGCTATGAGACAGGACATGGCCCTCGGAAATTGTGATTTACTTTCCCTCGGAATAATAATGCGTTCACGATACGGTAGGTTACTATCGTGCGTGGTTAGATGTTGCTCGTTCCACCCAACACGTTGTCGCATTTACATACTTCCTCATATTGCGCACACACCCATGTATTATTTATTTATTTATTTATTTTTTCACTTGTTCAACGTGTATAACGCCTTCTCAGAGATTAATTACTATGCACTGTGATGAGGATGCGTCATTGAGGCGATAATACCGAGGGAAATGTCAGAGGTTTAACAGAGAAATTTATTATTAATGATGAAGTTTCTTAGAAATTATCTTTTAATTCAATTATTTTATCAATTATTATATAAAATTCTGGAATAGAAGAATTTTTTTTTATCAGTCCAAATTTCCAATTAATGGATGTCAGTGTTAACATAACATCGTGCAAACTTTCAATCGATAAAAAAATTTCTAGATAAAATAACGATTCAATTTTAACAAACATGATATATATAAAAATACTGTAAAATTTTCATTAGAGTACAGTATTTTCATCTGTATCCGAAACAAAAGTTTCGAAGCAAGGAAAAACTTGAGAATTTTCGATATTTACAACATATTATCATCAAGTATGTATCTTCAAAATTTCAAATTTAAGAGCTTGTTGTTACGTTGCACAAAAATTTGCGATTTTGTCAAATTTCGTGTCGATTTTGCCTATTTAAAAAAAAAAAAATCAATTTTCTCACGTTTCAGGTGTTATGGCACCTCGATATCTTCCGGCGGAGTTTCAGGGAGCTTTCCGGACACGCTTGCATGCGGGAATCCTGCATCTTCTGCGCCCTCAAGGTAAGCTAGATGGATCTTTTTTCCCAACGTGTAAAACGAGAAAAAAGAATGAGAAGCTCATTAAAGATCCGGCATCGGGGGAACCTGACTAAACATAGTTCCTTGAGAAAAAATGCTTGGATAGAAGACTGTCTCGTCACCGGATATTATTTACTAAAATCCATGATGAAACGGACAAATTGTCCGTGAAAGAGGAACATTTTCTTCTTTCATTTATCCATAATGAAACGAGGATGAGAGGAATGCGTGGAATTCCGTTGCTGCCCTTAGGTCATCGTTTGGAAATCTATCGCTTCACTGATTAGATTTCCTGTCTTGAATAGTTGTTGTAATCAACATTTTTATATATCAATTTTTGGTACCTCAATTTTTCAATATGTTTTCAAAATATTACACATCTCCATGCACTATAATAGAATAGCAATAAGAATCAATCAAGATCAAGTCAAATAATTTTTCACAGAATTAAAAATATATATATATATATATATTAACCTTTAATATTATGTCAAATCGAGAAGTTGAATCTTCATTCCAATTAAAATTCAAAAATTTTCAAAATTCCACGCTCCCATAAATCGATTTTATTTAACACAAGCAGCGAGAACACTATAGAGATATCTCGGTTTCATTAAAAACCGCCTTGACATCTTTACGTATCGACGAGCTTCGATGATTGGCCAACAAAAGCGGACAGCCTTGAGTGGTTTTCGCGTGCAGCTTGTCGAAGAGGTTGTGTCGCATCGAGCGATCTCGCGGGCTCCCACAAAGATAATGAAAACTGCGAGATGGAGGAAACGGGACGAAAGTGCATAGGCCGTAACCCTCTCGAGGGTTCCAGGCGAATAAGGATTGCCTTGCGACTGTCTCCAGCGTCAATCTCTCATAGGTAATCTAATCTTAGGGAAAAAGGAATATTTCTCTTGGTTTATTGCTGGCTGGCATTGAATATTGGTTGGTTGGATAAGGAGAAAGATTGGAACGAGTTTTTTTGATGAAAAGTGATGAAGTATTTCCATTGTATTTTTAGAATTTTAAAATCTATCTGCAATTCAGTTGAATTTTTTGGGGCGAATTTCTTCGGATTTTTTTATGCAAAAAAGATTTCAAAAAGGACGATTCAAAAGAGCGTTAGATTCAAAAGTGAATCGTAGTTCTTCGAGTGTTTTGTTAGACTCTTTCGGTTCACTGATGAAACCAGTTTCTACATTAGCACGAAGGTGAAACTGGTAAAGTCAAACTGGTTCTTTTAAGTCTAATTTTAGTCCTATTGAATAATTGCAGAAAAGGTCAACAAAGACACCTTTTTTCTTCTTCTTCTTCTTCTTCTTCTTTTTCTTCTTGTATTTCTTCTGTCTTTAATTTTATATAATTATATATACGTTAATTCAATTTATCAATTTATAAATCTTAACTTTCTTTTCTCAGTATCGATCTTGATGAACTTGAAATATATCGTCAAAGTTTCTATCCTATTGAATAATTGCAGAAAAGGTCAACAAAGACACCTTTTTTTCTTCTTCTTCTTCTTCTTGTATTTCTTCTATCTTTAATTTTATATAATTATATATACGTTAATTCAATTTATAGATCTGCAGCTTAACTTTCTCAGTATTGATCTCGATGAATTTGAAATATATATATAAATATCGTCAAGTTTCTCAAAGTAAGAAACTTCAATATAATATCAAAATCATTTCCTTTTTGTGTTACAAATAACACAATTTTTAATATTCTATAAAGTACATCCCCTTCCTCTATCTCGTCATAAAAATTACTTCATTGGAGCGCGTGTTAAAGTCGACCAAAATAGATCAAAATCATCGCGTAATCGAAAGATCTACACGCAAGTCCCGTGCAATTGAACTTCGATAAAGAGAGGGAGCGATGGTAACGGGGCCCCCAGACCTTTCTCCTCCAAAGGAACACGTTCCCAGATGTTCCCTGATTGGTCGAGGGAACGGAAAACGCCCCTCCACGTCCTCCTCAGGTTCATTGTAGTAAACGCACAGCGAGTAAGACTTCTTGGAAAACATGGAACGAAACGAAACGAAACGTCGCGTCGCGTCGCGACGTCTATTCCCTCCTGATGTTGTTGATGTTGAGAAAAATACGCATCGTGATCCTTCCAGGTGTTCCCACGGGGTTAATTAGCAATCTAGTGTGTTAATTGCCAACAGGATACCCTGTTTCGAGCTGAAAGTTTCGAGGAACGTATAAATAGGGCTTGGCCTCCGGGTTGCCGACACTCTGTTTCTTCCTTGCAATTTTTTATTTTTTTCGTTCCATCCGTGCGATTTCGGGGCTAACCTTTGAGGCAACGACGAGGGAGGATTATTGAGTTCGTTCTTGGTCGTTTTGGAGTGCAAGAGAGGTTTAAAATATAGAGTTTGAGAGAATTGAAGTTGGAATATATAATATGAATTATATGATTTGATAAAAGTTATTTGGGAAATTATCTTTAAATTTCCCTTTTCTTCTTATAATAAATATGTAAAAGACTTAATAATTTTTGAAACTTTGATGATAGATTAAATTATTGTCATTATATAGTATAAATTATGTAATTTTAATTTTAATTTTAATTTCATGAACCAGTAAATTGAAATTTTTTTTATCAATCTTAAGATCTATCCTCCTATTTCAATTTTTATTTTAACACGAATAACAGATCGATTTATGAATGTGTGGCTAGAATGAGACAAGTAAAATATGCACAATTTCACAAGATCAGAAAATTGAAAAGAATGTCTGCAAGCGTAAAATATGAAAGTTTCTTCCGAGAAGAGGAAGTATCTCCGCATACCAGAGAAGGGGTACGTGTATCCTCCAAGAATTCGACCTCGAATAGTTGGTGGTGATTCACCGGGGACATATTCGAAGGGTCGAAACACCTTTGGGGTAAAAAAACCATCTGGAATTGATCTTTTTGGCTCATTATTTTCGTTGCTTCTTTGACTTTACGACTATGAGACTTGACGCACTTTCACCTCACTCTTTTAAACCGCAACGATTATTGTTGCAATAAAATTTCTTTTCTTTTTTTCCTCGTCTCCAAGGCACTCGGTCTAAATTTTCTGTTGATAGAATCATAAAAATACGTATACTTTTATCTTCGATCTTTCTTTCATTTTTTTTATCTTTCAGATAAATTTCACAATTAAAGATGATCATCAGTTTAATTTATTCTTACTCGTATTATATCTTATCCAAGTTATCTGTTTTTCTAATTTTATTCGAAATAATTACTTTATCCTCTACAATAATTTAAATCCATTTTTAAACAATCTACACCATCAAATATACCATCTAAAAGAAACAAAAACCTCATGAAACCACGCCCAAACATTGACCTCCGTTCTAAAACCTATTTCAGTAATGGTGAAACACATTTCAGGCAATCGCATTCGACATCAAACCGAACTGCATAGCTCGCATTATCCTAATGAACTTTTATTATTGCACAAACCCCGTTACTCTCGATGTTATCGAAGAGGCGCGCGCGATTAAGGGAAGAAGAAATTTATTAATTTTTCGTACAGGATACATACAGTTACAGTCGTCCCGTCAAGATAATGACCGGTCATTTGGGCAATTGGGCACCATTATCAGGGATGTTTGTCGTCCTCTGTGCCGTCCAGATGAACAGTTATACTAGACGTAACACCAGAGTCCTCCACTCAGGAATTTATTCTCGTTTTATCCAATGCTAAGAGTACGATTTGCGGTGTAGTTGCGGTCGTACCAACTCTGTTTCCGGAAATCTCCAATGGTCTCTCTTGAACTTGTATCTTTGTGATTGTATAGAGAACTTTCATCGATAATATTTCTCGACCGTGCCTCCCTTGAACTTGCCAATTGAATTTATTCGTACTTATGATACAGTACAGAATTTTGATAACTTTTTTTATGTTAAAAAAGTAATCGTTTCGTACGATATTAATTTTGTTTCATGCTTCTGAATCTACATTAGGATAGAAAGAAAGTTAATTATTTTCCTTTTCTCGATTTCCTATTTCTTTTGCGACATAATTTTCATAGTAAATGATTATGTTCTTCGATTTGTAAATTCGTCATTGATAAATGATGTCTCAAACAAATTCTTTATATTATTGATACGTAATTGTTTTTCAATATTTTTCAAATATAAGTGAAAAATGATTGTGAACAAATATAATTATATGTAGTAATACTTGTCTCTGAAATTTTAAACAGTCTAATCTAAATTAATTTAATAATTAAGATACACAATTGTGATAAACATAAGAAACTATCAAGTATTATTGTAAATGAATATTTCCTATAGTTATTTCCTTCTTCGCGCTTATCCGACAGCCAACTTCCTGTATTAAAGCACACCACGTACTCGTAGGTGTCATTCCATTTTCCGCAAACAAGTTTGCACGTTCCAAGCTGATATCACGCGACGAAAGTCTCCTTATCCAGCTCCATTCACTTCTCCTTATTATTTAATAATCGCGAATCGTGGGCGTTCGAGAGCGTAACGCAAGTAGCCGCTTAAATTGCGTGGGCTCGATAGTATTTCCTTCTTCCTAAACAAAATGGCATATTGAACCAAGTCTCAGGCACAAAACGCTCGTTTATATGAATATTTAAGTGGAAGCGATCCCTCCTACGTTTCGAATCTCGTCCCTCGTCCACCGGAAACCACGCTTTTATCGAGTTTTGGAGACTTTGTTCGCTGGATGGGCTCGTGGATGGCATATTTATTCGTGTATAAAATTCACTCGTTGCGGCCATCGCGAATCATATTCATCCAATATCTATTTTCTAAGAAACAAAGCGTATAAGGAAACCGATCATTCGCGGAAATTATTTCCATAAATTTGAATAACAAATAATTGAATTTCTTTTTTTCCATAAAATATTTTCCATTTTATAAAATATTTTACAGAACATTGCATTGTTTGCGATTAAATTATTAAATCAATAATTCGTAAATTCGTAAAAATTTGTCGGAATCGAAAATGCGATGAAAATTTAAATCAACGTACAAATCTCTGAATGAACTCACGGTCCACAGCCTCGCCATGGGACACGATTTGGTCAGATAAATTCAAGCGTAGCTGCGTCCAGTTTTTCGGTGCGTCCACTATGCCTTTTTCAAGCCCTGTCCCTTGTACACCATCCTTATGTATTGGTGACACGGGGCCCAATCGTATCTCGTATATCGGGGGGCCCGTGGAATATGTAGAACTGGCTTTGTCCCAGTGCTCGTAGTACGGGCCTCTCGTATTCTCGTACGATTCACGTACACCTTTACGACCACACGGATAACCGTTCCTCGTGACTGGCGTTAATTCTACGTAGAGGAGTGGTGGACCTCAGGGACGTATAGAGAGTAATTTTAATGCGAGATTGTGCAGAAGCTGAAGTTGATCTTTCATGAAAATAAACTGCTGATTCAATGTCGATCTTCCTTTTTTTTTGTTTTTTTTTTTTGCACGTCCGTGTGCTTATCTTAGAGGTAAACGCCGTGTAAAATTTGCATAAATATTGGCAAGTTCGGATTTCTGTATTCAGTTATTTCAGGTTGCTTTGATATTCACGCACAACCGATCTTTCTTTTCTTGAGTTAAGAAAGTATTATAAAGTCGATATTTGTGTGTTAATAATGATTGGGAAGAGTAATGTAATGAAGATGATTTTTATGTTTTTTTCTTTTTAATTGGTTAGGATTATTGCGTCATTCTTGCGATAATTGAGGCTGTTTTGAAGCGGGTAATCACAGTTTTAAAAATTCTTGGAAAGTAATTTTTTGATAATAAAATTCTGTTGATGAAGATAGTTATTTCAGAGGAAAGAGAAATTTGATTGTTCAAGAGGTAAAGTTATTTCTTATCTGCATGTGTAACCTACGTACAACGGATAAGAAACTGTGTCAGCATATTTTATGTTCCTTGATAAGCAGTCTTATTGATTAAGACTTTCTCTACAGTGATGCAAGTCTCCTGGTCTAATGCCAAAGAATCAATTGGCCGCTTCGTATTCCCAGTGGAAATATAATAGAATATATCCATGATAAATTCAGATCTTTTCTTTTTCTAATTTTCTATGAATTTCGTTCAAATGCGCAATACATATTTTATTTCTTTGATTTATTTGAAAATATTCAATAAGAGTTTCACCATTACTCTGAAAGTTCACTTTATTTCGTCTGCCTTTTGGGCTCTCATCTATTTCATCAACCTTACCACCCAACACCTGCTCCCAACCTCCCTTTCAAACATATTTCACAGCCCTTCGGAGGATCCTTCGATATGAATCATCGTTGCACGCAGGTTGCTATAAGAGCTTATTACAAATTCATACTTCTCACGGAATATAATTTTTTTATGAAGAAAAAAATCAATAAATAGTTCTTTTTTTTTTTTACAATATTTAAAACTACTTCTTCTACTTTTCTCTCATCTTTAATAACATCCACCTGTCAAAATAACCAAAAAAAAAAAAAGGGGAGCAACGAGAGGAACAAGATCGCGATTTCAATCGCGTGAAATTGCTCATCTCTCGCCTTTCAACGAAAAGTATCACGAGAATCGACAGAAAGAGGGCAAGAGAAAAAGCGCCCAAGGAGCGCACAGCCCTGGCTGTGGGCCTTTGGTCGGCCAGGTTGGTGAACGTAGGACAGCTAACCAGGTGACGTCATTCGGATCTATGTAGGGCCCTGTTGCCGCGGCAAGGGGAAAGAAGAGGGGCCTGTGCGCCGAGGAACACGAGGGACAGAGACGGAGCGAAGGGTGGGGGGGTTCGTTCTCGAGCGCAGTGCGAGCCGCTGCTTTCAGGTACGAGCGCACGGCGCCGCGTGCAGGTAGTCTCGTGCTCGTTCTCCACGTTCCTCCACGACGCGAGAGAAGTCTTTCCGCCTCGGCTCGTCATCTTTGGATTTACCGCCAACCCTAGCCGATATCCGATCAAGCTCCGTTGCTTGGAACCTCGATTGGAAGGGTTGAAACGACGAGTGTCGTCGCTTTGATTCATTTGGACGAAGATAGGATAGAGAAGATCAAAACTTCGCTCGAGGGGGTTGATATCGTGATTTCCAATCCTGGAAAAAGTGATGGATTTAACGATCGATCGATGATATTGCGTGACTTTTATCTCCAATCCTGAAGAATGGCTGGATTCAAAGATCGGAAGTTCGATCGAAAGAGGAGGAACGAGCAATCGTTGGCATCGTGACTTTTCGTTTCCTGAACAGCGACTCGGAGGATTTAAAGATCGAAACTTCGATTCGAAAGGGTTGAAACGACGAATACACAACTTTGGATCAAATCTTGATGAAATTAGACGGTGTAAAAATGGGGATAAGCCGAATATCGGTTGTGTCGATCTTTGCGACGAAGAAGAGGTTGTGTTCGGAAGAGGAGGTTGTCGAAGGAACGAGTTACCGTTGATTGTGGCTTCTTGATGCAGGTGGTGGTGTTCCATGCGAGTTGAATCTCGGTACTTGGTGATTTTTCTGTGGCCGAGAAGGGAGCGAAGGAAAGCAACGGATTTCTTGTTCGAGGAGCTTGATGACTCTCGTCCAGTGTAACTGGGTTTAGATTGTTTAGAGCGAGACTGGTAGAAGCGGTGTGACAAGGCGAGAAAGATTAAGACATTAATGCTCGCTTTTAAAGTTCTTCTACAGTTTCTTACAATCATTTTATGAAACGTGTATACACGATAAAAGTGGAAACGAACTGTATACACGTTCGAAGAATAGAGCAAAGGGGAGGGGATGGAAGTGTTATTCTTTAATGCGCTCACATTTATCTCGATTCTATGAATTATTTACGAGTAAAGTGAAAGATAAACGCGGAAATTAAGCGTTCAAAAGTATATATAATAAAGCGTGAATGAGGAATTACCGTTTTATTTTATTAATTTTAATTGAAGATTAATTTGCAAGAGTTTGCAAGAGCACACATGTCGAAATTTCGGTGAATTTTTAACCGGACGAACGGGAACTCGGTGGAAGAATTTAAAAAAAAAAAAAAAGAAGCCACGTCGTGCGCAGAAGCACGTGGCACGCTGAAGTGGAACGAAAGGCTCGAGGGAGAGATGCAACGAGTCGTTAAACGCCCGGAAGAAGAGAGGGTTTCCTTTTACCGATCGGGGAATACTTTTAAACGCTTCCTGATCACACCAATTCACAATAACGGTGGGGAGAATTTCCCGGGGAGTTCAATGAAAAAACGCATATAATAATTAAAACATCTGTCTAACTGTTCATCGAGAAGAAGGAGTTTATCTGGAGATCTTTTCCTGCTCCTCCCCTCCCTCCCCAGAGGAATATTTTTATCGAGGATTCCCAGCATCGACGATGGAGGAAAGGAGAGGGCTCACAGCGTTTATCCAGGTTGCCGTGAAAGATCACTTGGCTCGTAGATCGAAGAGGTGACTTCACTTGCCAAACGAGTTTATGTTTTTAATCGAGTCTACGACTCGTCTGGCAACGGGTTCTCTCTCGGTACATCCGGCATGCAATTGCTGGATACGAATCCTCGATATATGTTTGCAAAGGGATCATCTGCCGGGGCCTCTTTCAGCGCTTGGCCACCTGTTTCCGTACACGCGTTTCTTTTTTTTTCCTTCCATGAAACCTTGGACGAACTCGAATATTTTCTATCTGATATAATTTCAACTATTCCGATAAATTGATGTTGATTCGGAAGGAATTGATTTTGCAACAATCTTAAATGAGAGCTATTGATAAGATGTACTAGATAATGGTCAAAAAATAAAATTTGAATGTCTTATTTACTTTGGACTAATATTAGAAGAGTGCGGGTTAAACAGAGGGGTTATAAGGCGTTATCAGAGTAAAAAAAGGAAAAAAAAAATGATGACAAAGGACGCGAAAGGAAAAAAGTCCTGCGTGGCAAGTGCAGCAAGTGGATCAAGCTTGGAGAGGGCTAACGAATCGCGCGTGTAGACATTGCAAACAGAACTATCTCTCCACGGGAGGATCAGAGAGAGCAGCCTAGCCGAGTGAGAATTTGTATTTGCTCGGGACCAGTCGTAGAGACCGTGTCGCTCGCCTCGACCGCTGCTCTTATCTCGATTTCAAAACGCAATAATTTTACTTTGAACGACTTTCCACGTTTGTGTAATCTTTTGTGCTCGTAATCTCGTGAATTTTGAGAAAAATTTTGTTCATCGTGTGTGTCTGTTTGTGCACGAAATATTTTGTCATTAAAGAAAATAATAATCTCAAGAAATTATTTTTTGGATTTTCTTTTTCGGAAGAATGTAGAAAAAAAGAAATACTTTCTTTTCCTTTCCTTCTTCTTAAAATAAAAAATAAAAAAAAAAAAAAGTGAATGGAAATTTTTGTTGAACTTGTAAATAAGTGGTTTCATAAAATGAAACGCGTTATCTTATGGACCGAGCAAGTTTATCCAGAAAAAAATGTTATTTTAATTCAAAAAAAAATCTAGGAAAGGATTTCTAAGTATGGCTCACTTGTGGAAACGATAGGGGATGGACTCGGAGAAGATGAAACGAATATACTCGTAGTTTACAATCAGAGAGAAGAAAATGTTGAAGTGGATAAAAGTGAGGCAGGATGCGTCGGCGACGCCGACGACGACGACGCTCAACCACGAAAAGAAGGACGAGATGGTGGCAAAGGTCGAAGTTGAAGAAGCGGTGAAAGAGGAGGAGGAGGACAGTGGCATGGAAAGAGAGGACACACCGTCCAACATCGAGTTGAACGATCTACGAAAAGTATGCTTAGGCCTGTAGTTTCATCATTATATCTATATAAAAAGAAAAAAAAGAAAAATATAAAAATTTTAACAGCAAAAGTTTTACAATAGATCGTACGAATATGAAAATTTATATCTACGAATGTATATGCTTTAGAAATGTTGTTACGTAACTTCTTGCAATCCTGATTGAACTTTTTTTTTGCATATACTTAAGAAAGTTAATGGACACGTCTCTCTTTTCCTGTGAAACGTCGTTGACATTCTTCAAAACGCATTAAGCTTGGAAAGATAAGAAATTAGTGGCTCTGTGCGCGAAGGCACTTGGAGCAATAACACATGGCCCATCTTTAAAGTGTCATTAGTGGTCGATTTCTTATACGGTATTCGAACGGATTTCCTTCGTGATTCTGACTTTCTGACTTGTTATTAGACGCAGGTATGGTTTCTTCATCGAGTTTTAATATTAAATGATGAATTTATTTCTTTATTTACTTTGCTTTACTTTTGAAAAAAAAATATTTGTCACTTTCCAATTCACGTAATAATTTTAATAGATAAAAATTCTTCAAAATTTTTCTATTTCTTAATTCTATCAATGAAATAACATCATAACAATGATTTCCAGAAGTCCAGAGAAATAGAGTTAGTATATGGCGTTGTAATAAATCTTGGAATTTTCATGGTCGCTTTCATTCATCGATTTCACGATAGCACGTAGTTCCAACCAGTGGATTGGTTTTTTTTCGATACGAGGCCAACCTGCTTCCAACAGGTGCGACATCCTTCTCGACGCACGTGGACAAAGACCATCGTCGTCTTAACATCAACCGAGCAGAGCCGTTTCTCCTCGCGGTATTCGATACCTCATCGAACGACTTTCATTGAAAAATTTCACCAATAACCATTACTTGGTGGTTCTTTCGATTCCATAATTCGTGCATCGATTTTCTTTATACAGATTATTTTGCACATTTCCTTATAGTTATAATTTTACTCTTTCCTATCGAACAAAGTAATTTTTAACGTTTCAATTATTCTAATAAATTAAATTTTCCAAGATAATACAACTGTATCGCACATAAAATATGCAAAATTTTAATTTATTCTCTGCCGTCGATATAAAAATTGCACTCGTATCATTCGTTTCATCATCAAACGTTTTTTCCCCTCGAAAAATTTCCAAATCGACCGATCGATAGATCCAAACACGTCATTCGCTCCTTCTCCTCTCCTCGCAACTCGTATCCCATTTTTTCCTCCTCTTCGTTAACATTTTTTCTCGTCGCTGCGCCTCGAAATGGTGCACGCGTTGAGCAAGCAGCCCGAAGCGGTACGTGCCGCCGACTTTCTACGCGTGGCCACCGTTTACTTGCGAAACTAAACTCGTTTACTCGTACAACTCTTTCTTTTTTTCGTGGATTTTTTTTTTTTTTGCACCAACCTTTTTTCGAAAACGCATCTTCGAGACGGATGGATCGAAATTTTCGACGTATTTTCCACGATCGAAGGAGGAGGAGGAGGAGGGAATCGAGTTTCGAAATCGTTCATGCCGCTCTGTTATGCTGATTAGAGAGAAAGAAAACGTTTAAAAGGAGGATTTCGTTCGGGTTGCCGATCCCATTTACATAGGCTGGATTTGCATACGTTTACGTAACGGGAAATTGAGAGTACGTGGGCGTTATGAGTTTCCTTTTGCATCCATTCGGCGCTTGATACGCGGCCGAGCAACTCGGCTCCTCGAGATTTTCGTTAATTCCGCTTTTGGTCGTGACTTATCGGTGGAACTGTGACGTGTCTTTTGATTATTTCGGTGTGTAAATAAATTATTATCTATCTATTGTTATTAATTTTTTCTTAAGGAAACTTGTTGATAGTAATTATCTCTTTCTTCCTGATATACAATATTTATGTTTATTTGTAAATTGAATATTTAACGAATGAAGTAATATCTTTCAGTGTTTTAGGTTTTTCGAGGTAATTTCAGCGAGTTTTGAAGAATTTTATTAAAATATATTTGTTAGAATAATGAATCGATACAGTTTGAATGAGTTGAATAGAATTGTTTGACATTTACAAATGTATCGTAAGGTTGTATGGAAATGAAAGGTTCAAGAAAGGTGAAAAGTACCTGTCGCCCAAAACAGGATCACTTCAATATGGAAATTTCGAGTTCGAATTCATGAATAAATTATACGAAGAAACCTCTCTTTTATCCGGCTACCAAAAGGCGGAAAATTTATTTCTTTGACAAAATTTGCTTCTTATAAAAAATTATTTTCGAAGATTAATTTTTTATTAATTATTATGTTTCAAGTTTAAATCCTCTGAAAAATAATGAAAAATTGTATAAAAAAAATATTTATTGTGAATTAATATTTAAAATTAAAATAATTCTGAAATATATATATTATGTATTTGTATAAATTTGATAAATAATATTGCACAATGCAATTCATATTTTTATGACATTTATATGGTAATTGTTATCCAATGCTCGAGAAGTTTCATACGATATTACACAATATATCTTCATGCCTCGTGGCCACTGCATCTTTTGCATCGGTAACGCGATACGTGTGTCCTACAAACAGAGATATTTACACAGTCTTTGCGACACGTGCACTCGCGCTTCTCGTATCCTATTCTGTTCACGAAACGATCGCATATAGACCTCAAATACCCTTATTCATCAAAACGTTTCATCGTTTAACGCTATGTCACCAGCGTTGAATTGAATACTCGAGTTATTAGCAACCGAACTCATCTTCAGGCTTATCATATATATATACATAGCAAACGTAAAAAGGAAAACGTTTATCAATGCAATTAAGCAAAAATTGCAACACGATTGACGTGCCTTATCGTACAACATCTTTTTAATATCTCTTGTCATCTTGTTTGCTTCAATTTTTCTTTTTTCTTTTTACATTTCTTCGTTTATCTAATTTGTAAAGATAAAAAATTTGTTCGTAATTGCATACCCATTCAACAAAAGAAAAAAAAAATCGAATTCGAATTTTCCATCAACAACAAGTGCATCAATCTCAATAATACTACGTGTGACAAAAATTCTTCAAAACAAAACAGATTTACCTTGAGCCACTTCGACGCAAGAACCGTGAAATGCACGATTGACCGTAAAATAATTCTTTTCAAATGCAACAATAGCAACAACGACTCGTTAAGCCCGCGCCGCATAATATCACGGCGAACGAAAGGCCTCTTGAGATAAGCCATTAATCAACCGAACGCTTTAAACAATTCCTCGAGCGTGTTCCCTCCAACGCAACAAAAGCCGCCCTCTCCAACAAGCCTCCCTTTATTTTTCATTTACCATTTAAGTAATTCGTTCGTCACCTTGTCTGTTGCAGGACCTTTTCTCCCAGCTGCAGTTTTCGCAAGAGAGCGCGTTGCCTCCTGACACGCTGCGCCGTGCTCTCGCCGAGAGTTTTCTCGATCAGCAAAGATTCCAGCTTGGATTCATGGACGACGCGGCGGAATGTTTCGTAAGTGGCTAGTTTGCCTAGTTTCTTTTCGCCTATTAAGTCTTTTCCAACGCACCGATGTATCGTTATATTATATATATATAAATGAATCGTATACACGAAGTTGGTAGATTTCTTGTTGAACGGTGTACAGAATTTGTCTTTTATGAGTGGAAGAATAATAAATGAGATCACGGTTGAAAATTCTTTGAGTCCAATTTTGAAATCCAATTTTGAGTCAAAAGGAGTCCATTTTTTTTTCAGAAAATTTATAAGATTAATTAGGTGGATTGTGAAGATGAAAGGGATGAAAGAGGATGAATGAGGGAAAGTATATATTCATGATTGGGTTGTAGTTTTAGAATCAGAATCAGAAGGGTTGATGAGTCCTCGTGATTTTCGATATCATTTCTTTAGTAATAATTTCTTCAGTAATAAATTGTAATGTATGTCAATGTACGTCGAGAAAGACAGTTTTATCGAGTTGCTTATTGTAGCGTAACGGTATCACGAACGAGTTGCAACATAATAAATGTAGTATTAAATAGAATGCGTCCGAGGCTATTATATATTTGCCAGTATATTCGCAAACTATTAACGTCATATCAATTATGAACTTAAATTTCATCTTCTTGACAAAAATTACGATCATCCATTAATCTCCATTGCATTCAATATGTGCATCTTGTATCCCTGATCGAAACGAAAAAAAAATCATTTATAAATCAGTACACGAAATATCCATAATTTTCATCGAGATGCAAGAACAATTTATTCTATAATTTCTTGTAAAAATTTCATCATACACTTCCATAATCTTGCCAATCCCGAACAGAGCTCGTGGTACATTTTTCCAGTTGTTTTTGCCCATTCATAAGAATGATCGGCCATTATCCACTCCCCCTTACAACTATTGGCCGCAATCGCATTAATCTCTCAGTTTCGACATTCACGACGTCTAATGCGTTGCGATTTCCTTCGATTTTCCGAGCGGTTTACGATCCTGAATATTCCATCGCGCAAAACCAGTTCCACGTTTCCTCTCAGTTGCAGCTCTCAGTGGCCGAGCGTATCGCGGATTGCCTCAGCCGAGCGTGGCCGGCTAGGTGACTCTGCGCGAATACGCACCGGTTGTTCACTTTCTCGTTTACACGGGAGTCACGTTTAGATTGGGTGTCGTTTCGTATGCGCATGCGCACGCGTGTGTGTGTGTGTGTGCGCGTGTGTCGACATCGGTCGGCCACGTAAAACGAATGTATAACGAATGCAGTCCACGAGTGTAATAAACGCAGGGACATGCGTATCTAGAGCGTTTCAGGGCATGCTGATTGGATTACTTTCAGCGACTAATTAAACGATTCGATCGTGGCAGTGAGGATTTCGTGTCGTTGGCCTTGGGATATTATCACCATTCCAACGTTGGATTGATTGGAAGGATGGTAGATTATGGTAGGCTGAGTTTAGGTTTAGTATCTGATTTAGATTATTGTCCTGGTATGCAAGCTGTTGCTTAAAGAACGAAATAATTGTACGATAATAAAGATGAAAATATCGTTTATGCGTCTATTTTTGAGAAGACAGTGGTATTCTTCGTCAAGTTGAAAGTTGTCAAACGTACGCTGTTAGTTTCCAGTATTAACATCTCTTAGTTAATTTATCTATGATCAAAGGTTGCTTTACAATCTTGATACAAGAAATTTCTGTACGTTGCGATGCAATATCTCTAAGTTTCTAAAATTTAGAATCGAATAAATTTCAATTATAATATCTTCCATTATTATCTTCCATTAGTTACGTGGATGGATATATTTTTAAATTCCTAATAGCGGACCGGATACTTATGTTTCAAGACTTGCTGCCATTCGGATAAATTTACGACTCGCTTTATATTTCTTCCAGCAACGCTGGTTGGAAGGATGGCAGAGAAAAGAATATCATAATATACGAGTTTCTACGCGAATACCTCATGGGCTTGCATGATTGCTTTTCCCGCTTCGAAATCATTATTTTTAACTTCGTGTCTTTTGTCATTTGGAATTTTATCGATCCTTTGTTGCATATGCTTTTTATCACAATCAAAAATATATCCACAAATTTTGATTCATTTTATATTCTCCATCTTATATTTTAAATATTCTCAATAATAATTGAGAATATATAGATGATTTTCATTAATACATCATTCTCTTATAACTCTTACTCTTACAATTTTTGCAAAACACCTTTAACAATAAAAAGTGTCGTTAGATTTTTAGTAATAAATTATTCAATCGATATATTCTTTGAAAAATAATTATTAGTTTCTTTACGAAACAATAAAACAGTGAAATAAATTAATCACATTTTACATGACGAGCATTCTTTTTCGAATTACCATAATCGATTATCAGGATCTTATTTATTTTTAGCGATGTATCATCGAACACGACAATAATGGAGATATATTAAGGAAGAATATTATTGCAGGAAAACATTCTTCTGCGTATACACCTTCACATCGCCAGCGGGGAGGCGGAAGACATGTGCAGCGCCAGACACTGCGTGCCCCATCAAAAGTTCGCCATGACATTGGTCGAGCAAAGCGTTTGCGGAGCTTGCGGTGCCACCTCAGAGCCTCTGCCTTTTACACAGGTTAGTCTGGTCCACGAGTTCTTCTCTCGTCAAAGGGAATTCTAATCGACGTGGCCTGCGGGCTAACTGATGAATAAATTGCCACTGAGCTTTTGATAACAATTGATTAAGAGTGTCCTGATTTAATTGAGAATTTTACGTACAATGCAATATATAGAGAATTGAAGAAAAGCAAGTAAATTCCTCGAGTAAATTTTACAAATCTTGAGTTCCGTTTGAACGTATTACGTTCAAGAATGGCGCAGCCATCAAATTGTTTAAGATCAATTTCAACTTATCAACTATTTTTACAACAACGTAAAACAATACTTTTTCATATCATCATTTATCAATCATATTCCAAAAAATCGAGTAGCAAAAACTGATAAAAGAATCACTGAACAATAAGCACAAGAACATCGTTTCATTCCAGTCATTTACAAGTTGTAATCAATTTTTTTCGTCGTCAACTTTTCTTTTTTTCTACCTCCACTTTGTCTCTGAGATTCCATCGTATTTAAAAACATTCCATCTATCGTTATTCCTCTTATATTCATATCCAACACAGAATCTCTCGATAGCGCGCAACTCGAGGAAAAACGTGTTTCTTGCGAAACGTTCCATTACGTTTCAAGGAGAATTCAGAGAATAGTTTATCTTTCCTCTTTTTTCCCCCCGACCATTCGATCCATCTGTCCACACGATCACTTCCTTGCCATCGAACGTTTCTTTTCTCACGTAGTCTGTAGCAGGTAGATCCGGAGATCTACGAAGGAGAATCTCAGGTAAAATTTCGTAAAAGTTTTCTTTCGTATCCTCTCGTGAGATCGACTCGTTTGGGGGTGGTCCAGGTAGTCGAAGAGGGTTAACGAGGAAGGTAAACGAAAGTTAGCCCTTCGAGGAGGGACAGAGTTTAAGCGATTTAAGCGACTTAAGGGAGAAGCCCAAGCGAGCCTAGATACTGAACGATCGAGTCGCGTCGTGTAAACGGATTAGCTGATCGGGATTTGACGGCTCATTGGCCGCGAACGACCAAGAGGAATGGAAGAGGAATGGAAGAGGAATGGAAGAGGATGGATTTTGAGGGTCGATGGGATACTGTTTCGCGCAATAAACTCGAAACACGATTGGAGGGGGTGTGGGAAGCCAAGTTGGAATTGGTAATAGGCACCGAGACCAATCGGAGGGGTTGTAATTGCTTCGAAATGGGGATCTGCTGAAGTTTCTTAGAGTTCGTCTAATGGGACTTGATTTAATCCTTATTGAAGGGTTGACAAGTAGTTGATTTTTAAATTCGTATAATAATAAACGAGTTTGTAGATTATAATAAAATTAGAAAATCTAGGGTTCCCTAGAATTTTGTTTCCTTGAAATTCTACTAAACAATTCTTTAATATCAATATTTCTTTAATTAATAGAGAATTTTACGGAAATTCAATTTTCCTTTTTATTGTTATCATTATTTCTATAATGAAGTAACAAAAGTAGAAAAAATTATGAAATATTTGTTTTTACACCAAGTTTCGAGAAACTTAATAAACTGTGAACGTGTACCTAGAACAACATGTTATCGCGTTTCTGGTAAACTGGCCCTAGTTCGACGAGTTTGATTATTTCCGCCTCGACGAGAAAAGTGAAACTCTCGATTATTCCTCTCTCTGATTCTGTGATTCGCGTTTTATACTGTGATATTCACGATTTTCGCTTTCGTTCGCGATATATTCAGGTTAACTTTTATTTCCTCGTGCATAGAGAAATGTGTTTGTGAAACTGTTTCTGTTATACGACAGAGTGGGTAAAGAATGAGGAAATGCATAATTTCTATTGATTGTTGACCTGAATGTACAACTGCAATTGAAATAAGTATTGCATAATGTAATTATACAAATGCAATATCTTTTTGAATATATTATGAATATACTTTTGAATATAATATAAAATGAATTTTATATAATATTTTTTAATATTTCCTTAGAATTTAAAATAGAAAATTTTTGAATTTACTTTTATACGAATATAAGATAACGTATTCTAATTGTTTTTCTTTCAAATTATACGAAAATATAAAGAGAAAGATATTCTTTGATACTGCGATATTAAATAATTAAATTATTATTGTTATTTATTAATGTTGGATAAAAAAAAAAACTTTCTATCGATTACTTTTATGAATCTATTAAATAAGCTAACAAAGAACATTAAAAGAGCCGGACACGTTTCTTTATCGTGGGAATGAATATATATCTCACGGTGTATGGAAGAGTTAATTAAATTTCTAGTTAGCAACATGGAATTACTTGTGGCAAAGTTTCGATACGAAAACCAAAACCAACCACGGGTCCTGAACAAATGCAATAACGAAAGTCGTATTTCGCTCGTGGTACTTCGTAATTACTCTTTTTCTATGATAAAATTATATAATTTTCTGGGAACTTCACACCTCGTTATACTTTCATCGGGTATATCTCATTTTTCCCTTTCATTAATTTTTTAATTCATTCCACGAGAAATAGCTTTTTGTTTTGCGAAAATCGTGGTCCAACTTCCGAGAAATTCTTGTAATTTTCTGTCTGTTATAAAATTTTTACGAAGATTTTAAAATTTAGAGCAAAGTTTAATAGAGCAAAATTTACTAAGAATTCGTTATTTCTTAAATATTTAATAATATATTCGAAATCACAAAGAAATCACGAAGAAACCTAATTAGAAATCCCCTAGAAATTATAAAATTCCCCAGAAATTTTTATTTCCTTAAAATATTATTAAGAATTCAGGATTTTTTAATAAAAATTGCAACACGAATGTTTTAAATAAAATCCTTTTCAAGCATTCTAAAAAAGTTCTGAAAAGCAAAAGAAAGAAGAAAAAAAATGAATCCCTATTCAAACCATTCAAATCTCGTACTTATTCGAGATAATATATCAAAGCAAAGCGAATTAACGTGTTTCTCAATCTCGTCGAATCTCGAAGAATTGAAAAGAAAAGTGGACGTTTCCTAACGCAGGGTAAAGAACAAAAGCAGTGCCCTTTCGAGCATAATCAATGCGCAGCTTGGGTATAACCGAGCACAGTCCAGGAACAACTCACGTGGGTGGAGTTGGTTCTCCCTCTGAGCTTGTATCTGCCGATTATAAAAACGCGAAACTCGTTGCAATCTGGTATCGGTCATGGCCGATCGCTTTTACCAGCTGGCTACTATTATTCCGAGTCGAAGAGAGAGCACGAGAAATTTTATTTTTCTTTTTTTTTTTTTGTTAAATTGCAATTTAAAATTCTCTGAAAATATTACGCAAGATAAATTATATATGAATTTCTTTGATATCTTCTTAAACCTCTTCTGGAACCTCTACCTGTAAGAAATTAATACATATTAATGAAAAATTATTAATCTAACGAAGAAAAAACGCAAATGTAGACTGTAAATCATAATTAATTAAAAATAAAATATTAAAAAAAATTGAAAAGTCAAGAGAAATAATTTAATAGATTATAATTTTCTTCCATAAATTATTCGTTTCCCCATATATTCACAAATCTAAATTTATTTCCAGATGGTTCACTACGTATCAGCATCAGCACTGACGTCGCAGGCTCGACAAACACCACCGAATTCTCGAAACAGTCCCGATCTTTTCGGTCAGCTCCTTCGAAAAGCCGGAGGCATGGGCGACATCAGAGATTGTCCAGTGAGTTAACTTATAAATATACCTACTTTCTTTCTTCCACTTTACACAACTCCGTGAAATATTTAATCTCCGCGAACGATTCACAAGTTTGCATTTCGAAGCAGTTCCGGTGATTCTGGTTTGATTCATTCGACAAGATCGGATACACTCTCCTTTGGCCTTTCTTGGAAATGATATCCCGCGAACTTTCTCTTTGAAGTGGAACGATAATTATCGTTCGAGCACCCACGGGCTATTTGGCCGACCGCATAAGTGTTGTAGTATTCAGTTATAATCTGCAACCGAGAAATTCTCCTCTCTATATTAGCTGGAAAGAATAAATAATTATCGCCCTTGATCATATGATATACGTGTTAAGAAATCAGTAATTTAATAATTATACATCGATCAATCCTTAATTTTCATATTACATTGTTAGATAATTACATACTTGCTCGTTATCGATTTATACAATTACTAGTCAATTATATTTGTTCTATTCGATGATTGACCAATAATTAATCAAAAATTCAGCAGAATTGAAGAAAAGAAAAAGTAAAACTTCAAAATAAGGAGACGATTCATTCAGAGATAAATTCGAATAATCTGAAAAATTAAATGGTTCCTTCGTTCAGAAATCGTCGACCCTCCGAAATTATAATTAAATATTAAAACGAACTTTTTTTTTTGATTCGCAGAGCTCTTGCGGCGCGAAAATACAAATATGTCGGACCCTGATGAACCGACCGGAAATCGTTTCCGTCGGAGTCGTATGGGATAGCGAACGGCCTTCGTTGGAGCATATCATGGACGTTTTCGCTACCGTGGGAACGTCCCTCAGATTGAGCGATGTTTTCCACAGCGTGGTGGACTCTAGATGGGGTGCCTCGACCGTGCATAATCTCGTTGGAGTCGTTACGTATTACGGGAAACACTACTCCACCTTCTTCTTCCACACTAAACTCAAGGTTTGCATAGAGATTACACCGTTTATCCCTCAATTACCCGGATAAGTAGATCATCGTCGAATTACATAGAAATTAATCTCTCGAGTGTTTATATCGTGTTTCAAGTAGCACTTTGTTCCTTGGATATGCCACGTCAAATTTTCGAATTTTATTTACCTTTTTCTCGTCCTGGTTCAGGTATGGATCTACTTTGACGATGCGACCGTGAAGGAGATTGGTCCACGTTGGGAGCAAGTGGTGGAGAAATGCAGGAGGGGCAGATATCAGCCGCTGCTTCTGCTGTATGCAACCCCCGGCGGGACTCCAGTGAACACGGAAAACGCCCCGAAAACCGTGACTCCTTTCCCGAACGGAAATGGGCTGAAGACACCCCCGAAGAATAATGTTCGACGATCGATCACCCCCAGCCCGGAAAAACCATCGATCAACAGCACAGCCAGACGTGCCATCACGCCCAATCCCGACAGCCCCCCTCACCCTTATACGCAGCGTAGGATTTACAGCGATTATCAGAATCTGACCGATATACAGAATAATATATTTGGAAATCAAGTGAGTTTCGATGATCAACGAATTATATAATAAAGTATATAATAGAAAAATTTTAATTCGAGAGAATGATAAAAACAAAAAAAAAAAAATTGAAAATTATAATTTCTTTAAAATAAATTTTTTGAGTTTCTGAGTTACTCTTATAGTTAATAATTCATGATTATATCCTACAACTTTTTTTTTTAATAAATATAAGACGAAAGTAAATAAAAGATTTTTGTTACTTTTGTTGTTGAAGGGTGTTGATACCGTGGACGGGGAGGTGGAGTCGAAATATATCAGTCGACGCGCGGTCGAGAACGTGATGCAGCAGCAGAAGAAGCAACAAATGCAGCTGACACGAAGCCTGAGCGCGGGCTCGACACCGCAGGACGCCATCAGTATTCCGGATCACTTGAACGTGCCGCGGAGGCGGGATTCCGGGAACTGGTCGGGCGATCGAAACAGCGCCTCCTCGAGTTCCTCCACGACGATGGACAATCCGTATCTGTACATCGTCAATAAAATGCAGAGGAACTCGGGCGTGCCGAAGAGCCCGACCAGCAAATCTGGAGAACTCTCGAGCAGCAGCAGCGGCCATTACGACGCCGGATACGATTCGTATTCCTTGTCTTCCACGGACAGCCTTCCGCTCCAACAGGGTCTAAAGCATAATCTGCAGGTACGACGTTACGGCAAATAATGTATTTCACGGTATTATATAGAATAAGTGTTACATCGAATTTGTGGAATTGTGACAGATAGATAATTGTAATTGTAATTAATTGAACTTAGAGTTCAAATCGATTTACTTAAATGATAGCTTGCCCAGATCCCGGAAGGCTACCAAGCTTCCTCAGGCGACGACTGCGAACGTCTCTGCAAGGAAACCGACGCGCTCTTGGACAAATCCCGAGCGGCCGAGGATGCAGGGGATCTCAGCACCGCTGTTGCTCTGTGCAGCGCAGCCAGCAGCAAAGCTAGAGCTGCCATGGACGCGCCGTACAACAATCCTCACACGATCACCATAGCGAGGATGAAGCACAATACTTGCGTGATGAGGACAAGGAGTTTGCACAGAAGGATGTTGCAGGAGCAAGCAACGGCCAATGGAGAAAAAGAAGGTCTGTTGTTTAAAAAAAGAAAAAAAGAAAAATATATCGAATGGAATAATTAGTAACGAATTTTGTAATTTTGTATATCTTTAATGTATAATTGTGTATATACTTGTAGAAGGCGCGCTAGAAGGCAGGCATTCTCGAGAGAACAGTAAATCAGGCCAACACTCTCGACAGAGTTCCAGAGACAAAGGGAATCATTCCAGGCAAAACAGTCGAGAACTTCTGGTGAACGCTCCAACCGCGGCTAGCGACAAGCCTACCACGAAGAGCATAGAGATTTATGCCACGTTGCCAAAAAAGAAGACTCTGCGCAGCAAGGCGACGGCTGTGAACGTGATCGAGGATGAAGAGTACATGTTGTACGATCGGCCGATGCAGAGGACGGGTCTGTTCAGCCGTACGAAGCGTTGCGACGACGACAAAAAGGACAAGAAACGGGCACGCAGCGAGGAGAGGAACAAGAACGTCTCGAAAGACTTCTCCATCGCGCCCACCCGATCTTCTCCCTCGCCCAAGGGAGCAAAAGTGGAGAAGTCGAAGGAGAACGTCGACACTAACGTTGCCAACAACGCGAGAAATTCTCAGTCTGGTAGCACGGGCGGGGAACAGCAGAAACAGGGCAAGAAGCAGCACAAGATTCGCAGGAAATTGTTAATGGGTGGATTGATCAAGAGGAAAAACAGAAGCATGCCGGATCTGCGCGAAGGGCAGGATGGACAAACGAATGCTAGCGCGGAGGGAGCCTCCAACACCTTGCCAAAGCAGTCGGTGGACGATTCCAGTGTGGGTTTGAAGGGGAACGAGGTGTGCCAATCTTTGAGCGGTTACCTGTCAGAGGGGCATCTCGAGTTCACCGGAAATAGCAACGGGAGCCCGAGCAGTACGAGCAATCCGAATCTGGAGAGAAGTCGTCTGATGAGGAAGAGCTTCCACGGAAGTGCTGGCAAAGTGTTACACGTGGCGAAGGTTCCACCGCCTCCTCCGCTCAGGACCACTTCTCAGCTTAGCAAGTCTAAGTGTTCGGGCGAAGTGCACAACGAGCAGCAATCCGAGAAATCGGTCTACCCGGCGTCAGAGGGTCAGTGCAATCCGTCGAATCCGTCCCAAGAGCAGAACGGAGCGTATTGGAATCACGTGAACGCGACCAATTCGGCTGGCGGAGCGAATAGAACGTCCAACTATACCGACTACTCGTCCGAGTCTCATTCCCTTCCGTTTTTGCCCTCCTACGCTATGGAGCAGAACGCTGCGAATGTATCCCCCTCGTGTCCATCGGGCTACAACAGCAAACCGAGAATTCAAGATGACGTGGTGCAATACGCCAATGGTATCCTGTACGAGCCCACGTTCGTGGTCACCAGAGCGGATGTGCACAACGAGCAGAGTCCTGTGAAACAGCAGAGTCAGTTGGACTCGTTGCCTCCCTATCCCGAGAGCGGGAACGTTTCTCATTCGAGGCAACCCAGCGAAGATTTTCCTCCCCCACCGTATCCCTCTATTCACTCTGTGTCCCATTCGAGGCAAGCGAGCGAGGACTTTCCACCTCCCCCGCCACCGATCGACGAGAGCTCCACCAATCACGTCCAGGAGAGTCAGCAACAGTACCAGCATCAATATCAACAGCAGCAACAGCAACAACAACAGTATCAGCAGCAGTATCAGCAGCAGCAGCAGCAGCTGCAACAGGCGGCCGTGTCAACGCAGCAGCAACGTCAACAGGAATTGGACAATCAGCATATTATCAGTCTGTTGTCTCAATTGCAGCTGAAGAGGGATCAGATTATGACCTGCGATCCTTCCAGGGAGGAGAAGAGGCTCGAGGATCAGGAGGAAGAGGAAAAATCGTCCGGTGTGACCTGGCTGCGCGAGTTGCAAGCTAAACAGGCGGAAAGGAGGATGAAGAAACAGGGTCCATTCGAACAGGATGCATCTAAGGGCAGATCGTCCGCTCCTAGCATACAAGGACCGACGATCGCTCGAAGAACGAGCGATCTGATGATGAACAGTCTTGGACAAAATTATGATCAGACTAGTCGCGACGTACCTGATTGTCCAAGAGTTGTTTCCTCCGTGAAAGACATGGCGGCTAGATTCGAGCAGATTAAGCTGCAGCCGGCGAAAACAGAACCCGAACAGAAGATCTCGACGAAGCAAAATTGCGTTTCTCCTTCGTTGATGGAGGGTTCTCAGGATGTACAGCACGAGGAGGAATCGAGGCCGATGAAACTTTCTACGGAAAATCTGGCGAACTTTACCAAAACTGAATCGAATCAGTCGATCATGAATTCGAGTTTCGAGTCGAGCTCGAGTCAGAACAGTTTTATCTCGACCACAGCTCCGAGTAATATCATGCAAACGCAGCAAAGTGGATTAAACCAGGCCATCATGTCGATGTCTTTGACATTGCCACACGAGAATGGTTTACCTATTGACTATCCCGAGGATGACATCAGCGAGGTTGCCATGCAGAATACTATTCAGAACACGACGATTCTTCCAAGCGAAGACGATATCGCGCCCAGGAAGGTGAAACGACGAATAGGGAAGAAAAAGAGCGTGTCGTTCTGCGATCAAGTCGTCCTGGTGGCTACTGCAGAGGACGACGAGAAAGACTCTTACATACCCAATCCCATCCTCGAAAGAGTTCTACGGTCGGCGATGAACAAACCGGAAACTGCCCAAGTTCTTCGAGAGATAAGAAGTCTTCAAGAAGCAGAGATGAATCGAGAGAATTGCGCCCCTACCAAATTTCAGCAACAAACTCTACCGTTAAAAAGTGAAGCTGACAGTGTTCCCGCGACCCCTTATCAGGATCAGTTAAGAAGTGTGAACCCAATACCTATCCCAGAAACTATTAAACCTCCTTTGGGAAGGCAAAATTCGAACGAATCTGTTGGATCGTTGTCAGACAAGAAATTGTGTGGTTCCTATGGCAACGAAGGACAAGATGTTGTGAGAGATAGTTACACAGGGCTTCCAAATGTTTCCAAACCACCCACGTCCTACTCCCCTCAACTTCAACAACAGATAAGATACTCTCAAAATGGATACATGCCATATTTGCAATCCCAGTCAACGTATCCTCAAGCACAAATGTCTCATCCCAGGAATCAGGGCATTCCTCTGTCCCAAACCCAAAAACCAGCCAGCCCTTACCCCACACAAATTCAATATACTCAGAACAACGTGCAGCAACAAAAATCAATATGCCAAAAAAGTACCTATCAGACTTACTACCAACTCGAGCAACAGCACAACCAGATGAACAAACAAATGTCCCAACAACAACAACAACAGCCAAACGTGAACCAGAGAATCATGAACCACAATGCTAGCCCTATAACCGTTCAACACTCGCAGCAGCAATTCGCATACCCGCCAACTCAATCCCCGAATCCATATCAGAACCAATACAGCCATAGTTCCTATCAAGGTTACTCCTACCAATCGGTTCCTCAGCACAATAGAATAAACCAACCACTTCCGCAGTATCAGCCACCACCCAATCCACCAACCTCTTATCAACAACAACAACAACAGAATATGCAAAATTACCAACAAAGACACGATAATTATCAGAGATCACCGCAGAAGATCGATCAGCAGAACATATTGGCGCCCAATCAGACGTATCCAAACGCGTTGCAGAACGGTCAAATCCAGTCGAACATGAAATATCCAACTTACCAGCACCCTCCGGTTTCGAAGCAGAGCAAACAGATGCACTTCGTCCCTACGTCGAAGGGGAGCTCGACGGTGACCCAATCCTCCACGTCTTCTTTGCAGAAACCACCCCCGGTCGGAGGCGTTGCCAGGACGGCGCCTTGCCATCTCTGCCGGAAGAAGCAGGTGACCGAGCCCGCCATTTATTGTTCGGACTGCGATTTTTACATGTCCCGTTTCCGGCCAAAAAATTGATGTTCTCGTCATGAACTGTTATTATATAATAACGAAATAGAGAATCGATGAATCGATTAGATAGGTAGAAGATGATTTTTGTAGGACGTGTATAGATGAAGTATAAATATAGGATAGTAGTCTTTATGCTAAGTTTCTTTCTTTTTTTCTTTTTTTTTTTTTTTTTTTTGTATGTTGAACAACGATGTATAGAAAAAAACGAGCAATAATTACACGTAGAAAAAATGTTTCTTTAAATATTCGAATTTGTTAAGTTTCGTTTTTATCTCTTTTTTTGCTTGTTTCGAAGTGTATGTTAAATCGTTATTTAAGCATACAAAATTTTAGAAAGAGTGACAAAACACTCTGTACGCTTTTGTACAAAGTTAAGTTAGTAGTAGTAGTATCGAAGACCTTCATCGTGCAGCTATTGAATAGATTTACTCGTTGTACCATTGATCTTGTGTACTTACTTAGAAGATGTTTGTAATTTATAGATGGATTATGTAGAAAGAACTTTAGTCTCGTGTATTTTAGTATTTTACTATAACGTACCGAATATTTTTTGTTTTTTTTTTTTTTTTTTGTATCCTTTGTATCATTTATCACTTCTCATGTTTTTTGTTGTATATAGATCGTTTCAAAGTAATGCTTAAGTTTTTTTGTATAAAATCGATGTAAAAATCGAATTTTTAAAATTTTACAAGGAAGCGTTTCCGTTTCACGCATACAAATGTATTAAACTCCGCATCAATTCTACTTCGTTCGAGAGACAATTTTGTCAGAATTGTGATACTAGCCATGCTACAATAGAGTCTTATCGTTTAAACGTAGATGGATCGCACACTCGCAAAATCGTGAGAAATAACGGAAGCGTGGATATGATCTCTGTTGAAGAAAAAAAAAAATAAATGTGAAGATTTATATTTTATGTTTATGTTGATAGGCGTTAATGTTACGTATAATTATTGTGTACTTAACGATTGCGTTGTATTGTACGATTGTCTATATGTATTAGATCGATGTACAAATCCTCGTCCCCGATTTTATACGTTTTGTATGAGTATTTTGTTTTAAAAATACTTGATTTCCTTCCGTATGAAATTGAATAAAGCGCTGTCGAAATATTTCAACACACGAGATTCAGAATCATTTCACGCCTGAATAAATTATTATTGCTAAAAAATAATGTGACGATGGAGATAAGAGAAGAAAATATTTTGAATAATTGAATAAATTAGAAAAATTAGAAAAATTTTAAAAGAAGAAAAAAATTTTAATTTTCGTATTGATTGCATAAATAGGAGGAAATATTCGTTTTAAATTTTATTAATATTCTATTTTAATATTTACAATTAAATTTATAATTTATAATTATAAATAAAATTAACAAAACTACTAAACTTAACATTTCAAAAAAGAGAATTTAAAAAAATGTTCTTCAATTATTACTACGTTCATTTTATCGCTTAAAAAAAACAATAAAAAAAGATAAAACTTATCTTTGCATAATAAAATTTGCTAAACAACGTCATGTTATTTCTTTATCGAAACTTCGTTCATAATTTATTAATTTTGTATATAGTTTTATTAATTCCAGAACGTACACTTGTGTCGTCGATTCATTGGACTGTTTCGCGAGCATTTAAAAGTTTTGGAAAACGCGTCCATATTGGAAAGGGAACCTATAATCCGATACTTTGCAGGACTGTGCTCGTCTTTGTTCACCATATCTGCCTCGTATTCAGGCCTCGTCGAAGAGCACCAAGACTAAAATGGAATTGTGTTAATTAAATCGAGAAACATTTAAATTTTATATTTGTTGAGACATAATTAACACACGATAATGGAGAGACGATAAATAATTATTTCTAGTCGATTTTTAGATTGAAATTTGACTGTTAATATTCGAAATATTAAAAAAAAAAAACGAAATTGTCTATATTATAGAATTTCGAAATTATTCCAATACTTAAATAACTTACATTCGCAAAGGATAAAAAGAAAAGTTCGTCGTTGGTAATATTTTCTAAACCTGGTAACTTGGTTTGTGGTTTTTGTTTCGCTATTTTCTTGTACGTTGAATAAGCAATTTGTATACCAATTGAATCAGCCATATTTTCATCTTCGGTTAGATATCCATTCAGCTGAATTGTAAATAGTACTTATTAGT
The DNA here is from genome assembly GCF_014066325.1 of Apis laboriosa. Classification (NCBI taxonomy): domain Eukaryota; kingdom Metazoa; phylum Arthropoda; class Insecta; order Hymenoptera; family Apidae; genus Apis; species Apis laboriosa. The sequence goes on from NW_025224966.1 coordinate 7,069,832, forward strand.
ACTTTTTTTATTGAATTTAAATATTTGATATATGTGTATTTTTTCAGATAACTATTTTCTGTTATAAAAAATCAATTAGAATCTTCTAAATTCTTGTCAATTGCGTAACTTGAGTGGTTATATAATATTAACAGAGTAATTCTCAAATGGAGAGATAATCAATATAGTTTTAATCGATTAAAAAATCGTCGAAACTATGCGAAACTTTGCATCAAGTGTCGATGAAAGAGCCTCACCTTAAAGAGTTCCCCATTTTCGTCTATGACATCAAGTACATAATTGTTATACTGATTGACAAAACACATCGATTGTTCCTCGAATTCTTCTGATATATTTTTGGAATTCCACGGAATTTTGTAACCCTCTTTATCAAATCGTATTCCTGAATAGACAAATCTCTGTTTATAGGAATTTTTTTAAATTTATCTATCGAACAATGATTTAAAATCATTTTATAGAATTACCTTCGTTATCGAAACTGTGAGATAATTCATGTCCAATTACAAATCCGATCGTTCCATAATTAATAGCGCTGGTAATTTGTATTGTTAATAAATTTATATATTAATTTAATTATATAAGAGACGCAATGATGAATTGAGATAAGAAATAAAGAAGCTTACTCTGGTAAAATATGCGTGAAATAAGGATCTTGCAACTCAGCTGCTGGTATAACTGGAATGATGATAAATTTTAATAAGGAAAATTTTAATTCTTAAGTATAAAAATTAATTTTTTTTAGTAATACGCGTGATATATTAAAAAAATATACAAATTTTATCTTTTTTTTTTTAATAGTACTCACGTATCGAATTGATTATTTGAGCATAAAACGCATTAACTGTTATAGGAAAATCTAACCATCTGAAGGATAATAATAAAATCAAATGTAAATTAAATATTTTAAGCGTTGAATATTTAATCGATATATAATATTTTCTTGTTTGAGAAAAACTCACTTATCTCTCATAACAGTCTGCCTGAATTCCGTCAGACTTTTTAACAATTCGTTCCTTTCACAATTTAAAATATTTTGAAAATAATCCGATCCTATTTGAAGCTGCAAATAATTGATAAAAATCACGTCTATATAAACATATATCATATTGCATATTTGATTATATTATAATTGCGTTAGAAGATGAATACTCCATCGTAATATCGAATAACAGCAGCATTGTCCTTATACCAATCTGGATATCCAATCTGCGTTTGTAGATTATCCAACTTTTCCATCAGCTTCTCTTTTATGGAATTTGATAGCCAATGTGTCTGACCTATGCGATGTCTTAATTCTTCTTTCATTCCTTCAACCATTTTCGTCGCCTTAAATTGATATATAAAATAAAAATTTTTTTCCTTTCGTGTTTAAAACCAATCTCAAACAAATATTACCTCGTGAACAACGTTATCCGAGATGTATTCCTTAACGAACATGTAAGAAACCGCATTCTTCATTCTAATATTGTTCGCACAAATTTCCCATCTAAAAGTTAATCGAAAGAAATCAAAATCATTTTTTCCAAATATCTATTCACGTTCATAATTTAAAGGCACACAGAATAATAACAAAAATTTGATCTCTTTCAACGAGTATCAAATTTTCAAAATTATTTTTCTTATTTTTCTTATTTTTCACGCGATGCAATATCGTGAAGGTGTAAGAAAAAAAAAAAAAAAAAAATACCGTGGAATAAAATTGGACACGTTATACGACGACAATGACATCTCGAACTTTATGTCCCTCATCTCTTGCGTAGTGTACAACAAAAATTTGTCGATCATGTTCCATTGGATGTAGTTCACTAGAAACGAGGGAAACAATAAACAATGACGTAGTGAAAGTGTACGAGTCGAAAGAAAATCTCGAAATTGATCAACTTTTTAATCGAAATGCAACAGCCAAACATAAATTATCGTACACGATTTTTGTAATTACCCAACACACGTCGAGATGTCTTTCCAAGTAAATTGGCCAGCTTGTGAAGAAATATTGGGTTGTACACTATAATAGGTTCGGATGAATTTATGTCGATATTAGCCATTTTAAAAGAGTATTGTATCACTTCCAAGAAGTCTATCTGCAAATATTACTTGTAAAACACCTTAGCCTGTATCGAGTGTCACGATTGCTCGTTATTCGAATTGTCTATCGATGATTGATGCATCGTGACGATCGATACTTGTGAATCAAAGCAATTAAGAATTGAAGAATAGCTATTGGCTATGAGGAAGAATAATATTCACGAATAGAAGAAAGTGTGTCAGTTTGGCATTGGAGTTGAAACGAGATTTGATCTTGGAATTAAATAGTGCAGAAAGCGTTTCGATTTAGGCGAAGGTTTCAGATTCATTCGTTTAGAATAATTATTAGGATAATTATTTTTTTTACCTTTGCCGTAGATGTATTAACGCCAGAATTGTCATACCATTTCTGCAATTGTTCGATCGTCATTCTTTCGAAATTATCACTAACCGTGTGACTTTCCTTCCCATTTTCGATGATCTGTGATAAAAAAACAAGAGATATTACTCTTCATCACGTTTATTGACGCGAATCATTAATCCAAAAAAGTTGGTCACCTCCAACAATTCAAGCTCGAAATATAACATTTCCACTATATCGATAATTAAATGTCGTCGATTCAGAGTGTATCCTTTTTCCCTTGCGAAAGTTTGAATCATACGAAATATACCTATCGTGAATTGATCGTCATCGTATAAAAACATTTCGAACATGTTCACAAACAGTCTTTTTCTCGACAGAGGATATTCGGTGGCTTGATCTATCTGCAAATACAAAACTTTTCTCAGATAAATAATTCGTGGAAATTTTTTAACATTATCATTATTATACATTTCATTGTCGCGTTTTATATCTTACTGTCAACACGTAGCGTTTCGTATTGTTCAAATCGATTTCGTATTCGAGATTGTAGAAAGCGCTGTTTCCGATTAATATCATGTATTCCTTGTCGATCCTCTGCCAAGGTGTTTTATCAGGATCCCACTCGTTGAATGGCATGGCTACAGGCCATCCTCCAGTGCGATCTAGGATCTCTTGAATCGGTTTAATGCCTCTCTTTTCGATCGCGTCTGTCGAAAGATTGGAAGAAAAATTTGGACAAAGCTTTTTCAAAGGAACACATCCCTCAGCACTTGTAATTATTCGAACAGAATCCATTACTCGAATCGATCATATCCTCCAAGAATAATATTATTTTTAGAATTCTTACAGCTAGAGAATTGAAATTCACAGTTTATTCAAATGAGATCTCGAATGGCGTAACTTATCCACTAAAATGTTTATCAATTCTTGAAAATATGGGAATTGATCGTATATACCGCGTATATATTATCAAATAATTAGTTCGATCAAGTAATTAAAAACTTCTTCTGTTCATCTATCTAAACGAGAAAAACATATTTTAATTTTCATTGCATAGTTAATAACAAACTGTCTGTGCAAATAGATTTAATTGCATGTACACGGATGTAAATTCTCTCGAATAATTATGCACGTGCTAAAGTTTATTCTCTCATATCAACATCGATTGCGATTTTCCTACCTACATCCATGCAGGAACGATAAAATTTCTTGGCCATTTTAACAGGTATGATATCGGTTGATTTGTCGTCTTCCGAAAGGATTTCTTCATAGGGACAATTCAAGAATATATAATTTATAAATAAAATAAACGAACGAAATTCTCAAATTCATGAATTATTTCAAGTTTCTTTCATATAAAAAAAGTATAAAAGAATAGATGGAAAAAATAATTTCTTGCCTCTGATACGATTATTCGTTTTATTCGCTTTAATCTCATCCTCGGACCATTCAACTTTGTTGTCTGGTATGGGATTGTGCTTGTTCCACGAACCACAAGCATACTGGTAGAAATTTTCGCAAGGGTCCACCGTGGCATCTCTATTTTCCTCAATTTTTTTCGCTGGGATAATGAATCGACAAAATTGATCAACTTCTCGTCATTTTTCATATTTGTAAATAACGTGTAAACTGCGATTATTATATAAAGTGAATTTTTTAAAATTAGAGAAATGAAATTTGAATAAAAATCTTTGGATATTTCGTTATTTTCGATGTTTAAATTTTTAAAAGATTCTAATAATAAGAAGCTTGGAAATTTTGTAATATTATGAAATTTTGAACGATTGATAAAGAAATATTACTGAAATTAAAGAAAAATATTACATATTACATTTTAAATAATCATTTTTTCTGCATCTAAAAAGAGAGAAGAGATTTAAAAAAAAGAATTTCAATTAATATTTAGGTGATCCTCGAATCAAGCAAAGATATTAATGTCGAGACAACTGAAATAATCAAATTAGTAAATCATTTAACTCCTTAATAAAAAAAGAAATATCTATTTATATCTAACGATTAAATCCAAATCCATAAATTATAAATTTCTTCATTTGTATATAACCAAATATAATAAATATTAAAGAAAATTACGCGCTTGCAAAACGCGATACAACATAATTTTTCGCTACTGTGATTTGTCTCGTGTATTTCTTATTATGCTCGAACAGCACGTGCCATTCCAAAAGATTTCTCTTTAGTGTTATCGTTCGATAATTTATCAACACAGAAGAACACAGCCTGCAGGCTGTTCTCTTATATAATGCAACTCATTTACGAGAAAATTGCAACTTATGTAAATGTTACGTCACGAGAGCACACCAACGTACCGATCTGGTAACAGTACTTAGTCTCACAAATTCTCTGCTCTTGATTTTCACGGTGGTCGTGATGATCCAAGTTCGCTTTTGTGTCGTTCGTGTTCACGATCCTCCAGATCCGTGCGAACGACTGTGAAGAAGGATACAAAGGAATTGCACTAACGATTGACAACTGACATCTGTAAAGAAAAACAAGAGAGAGAGAGAAAAAAAAAAAGGAAAAAAAGAAGGAAAAATCATTCATGAATAATTCCTCAACGAACAAACAGCATGGAGTAGTAATAACATTAAGAAGGAAAATAATTTATTTCAGATCCATCACGTACGCGATGCGACAGCCAGATTATTCATTTCATGATCAAATTTCACTGTTTTCGCAATATATTTCCGCGTATTATTGCCGTAAAATTGTACCAACAATTTCAATCGATGACTTCGAATAAATGATACACTTGAAATATCTTGAAATCAACATTGTGATTACGCACCACATCTCCATTTTATTTATTAATTAATTCTATTATTATTTAATAGTGACACGGTTCAATAAAATTTAAAAATAATTTAAAATCATTTTTTTTAAAAGTATATAAATTAATTTTCTAAGGCTTCAGTTATATTAATAAATACGATAAATTAAATTTAGATCTTGATTGTCGATTACGTTTGATTACTTACATTATCCACGAGAGCTGCATAGTTACTGAAGAAGCGAAATCCTGGACTGATGTATGCGTCGTGGCAACGAGTTATCCAAAACTCGGTAAGGCAGCCGTCTTTTTCCCGCGGGTGCGCTTCATACGCTCTTTTTAAAATCGCCAAAGCCAATCGCTATACAAGGCTAATTTATAAAGTATGTTTCATGATACAAGACAGGTATCGCTAGATACGCAACGAATAATTGATTTCTCAGCCGTCACGGTATGACATCCGGATAACAAGCGGGAATGAATCAACTAAATGGAAAGTAATGGCAAATAAAATCTTTATATATATATATATATATATATATATACTTATATTATTGATTATCATCAATAATACGATGACTCATTTTTTTTTTTATACATTCTGACGAAGATAATTTAATAGATAGGCTTTGAATGTTTATATATTATTTTTTCAAGTTTCATGTTCCCTATACAGATAACAGATGGAAAAACAAAGAAATAATATTCAATGAAAAAGGAATTGAAGAAGATTTTTCTGGTAAATATTATTTATTGAATGTAATCACAGAAGAATTGTGAATTTTTATAATTTATCGCACATCATTAAGCGTTCAATAATGATTTTAAAGATTAAACTTTAAAGATAGAACAAGGACTAGGAAAAAACTAATCGGCGACTAATTCTACTTTCGATTCTCAATAGAATAAAGATATATTATTTAAAAAGCTCACTTCTCATTCTACTTCAATACACGTGGTGTATATGAAAAAAAAAAAAAAATGAAAAAAAATCGTATCTCTGCTAATTTATTTATTCATATATTTTCTTTCATTTATGATAATTTATTGCATTAATGCACTATTACAGAAATAACTATCATATCATATTCTTAAGGTTATAGGTCGAAAATTTAATTTTTTTAATAAACAATTAGCAATATCAGAATATATAACTATCGCAAAATTGTCAAATTTCTAAATAATCTACTCATCAGAATAAATATGGATGTTTTTTAAAATATTCTATTTAATACCGCATGCTTTTTATAGCAGATAAGATTATGCATATGATATTTTTCATGTAGTTTTAAAAAATAATTAAATAAAACAAAAGTTATAAAAAAGAATAATAATATCACTTATTCTTTTCTAAATATTTTATTCGAAGAAAATATTGAAATCTTGTACCTTGTCATAATCACACACTTCACAAAACTAAGTATAGACAAAAAAAGGAAATAGTAAGAGAAGGACAGAAATAGAGTAAAAATTTGACAACTAACGCCATCTAGAGAGCGCCGTACGAGAAACATAAAAAAGGACAGTAGATTATGAGAAAAAGATAGAAATAGCACAAGAATGGATTATTAGCGCCATCTCTTGACATTTTTTCAAAAGTGTATTATATAAATTTTAAATATAAGAGATAACTATTTCTATTTTGTGTCATAGAATAGATATATTTAACAATAAGATAATTCATATTTGTTATAAGAATAAATCAATCAGTTTATGGATTTTTAAGAATTAAACAATTAAACTTATCGACTTAACTGATTGACTGATACAATAAAAACCTGAAAATAAAAAATTAAATTTCATCAAATTTAATTGTATAATTCTACACAACAAACACATATTATTTTGTACATATATCAATATTTTATATTTTCATTGAATGTATAATATTGAATATAAAATATTGATAATAAGAAAAATAAAAATAAATAAATAAAATATATCTTAAAGAAAGTTTTATTTATTTTATTAACTTGAATTCTATTCACCACCGTAACCAACATTGGTGTATCATTAATTATTCATATAATTCATTTACTTACAATTGTATTTTACTAAAATAATAATTAATACTTTCTTACAAATTTATTTGTATTTCCAAATTTTTACTTAAAAATAGCTCAATACTAATCTTTAAATTAATAATTAATCCTAAATTTATATTTAGAAAGAATTTTGTATGAAATGAATGTAATTTATAAAAATCTTACATGTATTTAAAAATATTACATTTATTGAAATTTCTTATAAACTATATAAACTTAAATTGAATAACTTCAAAAATTTGATCTAAACTTATAATTCTTTTGAAAATGAATCTAATTCTTATCTGTATACAAGTTAAATATTTTTAATTCTTATCTATTTTCTTATCTAAAAATCTATAAATAGTATTGACATATTTATTTAAAACTTTAAGAAATCTATCTACAAAAAAATCTAAATACAATCAAACAAAGGAAAAAAAAATATTAAATATGAATCTTTTTTATTTAACTTAATTTTACTTACTTGACTTAATTGATTTTATAATAGTTTCTCAAATGAATAAGATTATTAAAGAATTTATAAAGAAAATCATAAAATTTCATAAATCATAATGACTTTCCATTTTCAAATCTTGATGTAATCTTTGTCTGCACATAAAATAAATTTTTTCAATTTCTATTTTAAAAAATTTAAAAATATTATCTACCTACGTAGAAAAATTTAAAGATTTTTAAAAAATTTACCTAATAAAAACTAAATTCTTCTTACCTCTCTAATTAAAGATATAATCTACTTGCATAGAAATTTAAAGATTTTTTTAGAATTCCACCTACCAAAAAATCTGATATAATCACAGAAAAGATATTCTTTGAAATAAATCTTCTTTGATTGATTCCAACATAATTTCTGAAAATAAATCAAATTAGAAAGAATTAATAAAGTTTTATATAATGTAATTACTTACCAATTGAAAGACTTATGTTTCTTCTGAATTGATATATCTGGAATAAACTTATTTATTAAATTAATAATTAAAAAGAAAGACAATCAATAACTGAAACAAAAATGTTATATAAGTACATATAATAATGAATAATAAAAATGTGAATGAAATAAAATAAAATGTAATAATTTGTAATAAAAAAATATCTTGTGTAATTCATAATATTAATGCAAACTTTTCATTTTAACATAATACTGTTAAAAAAAACTGATGAAAATTATATTGCAACTTTAATTCAATCTGTTATTAATTAATTTAATAAAATCAATACTAATAAAAAAAGCCAGCATGCAAATTGGCTAAATGATATAACAACAAAAACTACGTATTACTAAAACGAGCACAATGACAAAGTAGTAACAATGACTTCCCATTCTTTGGATCCAGACAAAATCCAAAAAATGAGAAGCCATTCGTTGCAGCCCCTCTTCGTGACAGTTTGTCGAGGCCTCTTCGGTCTTCTTTTTTCGAGCGCAATGCTCGCTGAAACTTAAAACTAGGCTCGAGATTTCCTACCTTCGCATACAAAAAACTAAGGAAATTGAGTGCACATGCATTGGGCGATCAACGATCGCAGTGATCCGTACATGTACAAAATCTCGAGCTCAATGTGCGTTTCGAAATCCATTTCACGACCACGACCGCGGAATTCGAAAAATCGAAAGCAAGATAAAAACAAATAGTCATTAATGATCATTCGATTCATGATAAAATTTCACTCTCGATTTTTCAAATTATATTTCCTGAAACAAGTTGTCACGCGAAAACGCGCCTACCCGACCAGAGATTGTGACAACTTGCCCGGCCCTACCTACTTAAATTTAACAGACATACCAGAAGTATACTACCTATCCTACCTAGCCCTATATTTAAAAAATGGCAAAACAGGCATACCAACACATTCATTCCACGATTCTCACGCATAATACTCGGGCGCAAAAGCCTACACTAGGGAAAATGTCCCGGGACACCTCCGACACCCGAGCTTGGCATACTTCTTTCACACTCTAACTTTACGTACCTTTTTCCTGAAATCGACTGACGATGGCTAGTGACCATTGCGATAAAAATACATATATATTAATTAATCGAATATCCATCAACAAAAATATATGTCTTTTGAAAGAATTAAATTACTAAAAATAATATTTAATATCATTGTCGTAATTTGGAAGTAAAACTTGTAATATTATATATAAGTTATGGGAAATTATAATGAGATTACTCATGAATATTATAAGCTATATTGTATGAAATGATAAACGACGCAATTCCACAACCTAATTCCACACACACAATGTGGAAAATACGTCGTGCACGATTCACTAACATATCGTCAGTCGCTGAAAAATTATTATAACTTTATGAACTAGATTCATCATGCCCATTGCCTTTCTCTCACCCAAGTAGCACCGGGGCACGTGAATGAGATCCTGGCAATGGACATGGAAAGGGTTAAATCTGAAAATCCTGAGCTAAAAAAACATATTAGCATATCTAACGAACTAATATTCTTTAATTCAAATTTGTTTATTTTATTTCAAGCTCTAATAAATTTAATTTACAAATTTAATTAATTTTTATTAATTTTAGAAAGCAAAAATGTAAAAACAATAAATAAGAAATTTATTTTCAGAATTATTTTGAGAATTAATAATATATAATTGACTCTGAATGGAAATTTATTCATATTATATTTAATAAAATTATTCATATTATATTTATAATATATTTATTAATAAAAATAACCTCAGGCGATCTCTTTATCAAAGCACATTTTCAAAAATATATAAAAGAAATATTCAAAACTTGTAACTTTGATTTTAAAATCTGCCTGTCGCGAAGTGTCTTCTTGCATATAATATTTGATGTATTTTTAAACAAGAGAAATAAAAACTATTATTTTTACTATTTATTTAATTTATATATATATATTTAAATATTTGATGTTTGTAAATATGCTTTAATAGATTACAATAATTTATTTTTAGAAAATGAATTAATATCATTAAAATTATTAATATTTAAAAACATAATATACAAGAAGACCTATCCTGATCTAATAAATAAAACACAAGAAAAAAATGTTACTACTCACGGGTATAATAAATACCCGCGGCCACTGTGCTCGTGCAAAAATCTACGTATACAACCAATTACTCGTGTCGATTCGGACCTTTCATCCTACGACATGATTGAGTAATCAGAGGAACATAAATGCATGCGACTCACCAATGATGCGAAGAATCTGCATTCATTGCCGAATAATCAGGAAATGGAAACTGTAACAAAATATAAAATATTATAATTAAAATATAATTCTATTTGAAAAAATTGAAAGAAGTAACTGGAAAATATATAAAAATGATTACCTCTTTGCGTGATGGATGATCGCCTTATTCTCTTGAAAAACACTGACTCTATTTCATAAAAGCACTGACTCTATCTCGAATATTAAAAAAATAATAATAAAAATAAAAGGCTATTAATTATATTCATAATTTATAATCGATGAACAAACACTGACATACATCTTTCTTTAAAAATTAAAAACTTATTTCTTTTGTAAAACTTGTTCTTGGTATTCATATTGAAAATTCTTTTTCTCATCTAAAATAATTTCAACTATTTATCTGAAACAAAAAAGATAAATATATANCTAATAAATAAAACACAAGAAAAAAATGTTACTACTCACGGGTATAATAAATACCCGCGGCCACTGTGCTCGTGCAAAAATCTACGTATACAACCAATTACTCGTGTCGATTCGGACCTTTCATCCTACGACATGATTGAGTAATCAGAGGAACATAAATGCATGCGACTCACCAATGATGCGAAGAATCTGCATTCATTGCCGAATAATCAGGAAATGGAAACTGTAACAAAATATAAAATATTATAATTAAAATATAATTCTATTTGAAAAAATTGAAAGAAGTAACTGGAAAATATATAAAAATGATTACCTCTTTGCGTGATGGATGATCGCCTTATTCTCTTGAAAAACACTGACTCTATTTCATAAAAGCACTGACTCTATCTCGAATATTAAAAAAATAATAATAAAAATAAAAGGCTATTAATTATATTCATAATTTATAATCGATGAACAAACACTGACATACATCTTTCTTTAAAAATTAAAAACTTATTTCTTTTGTAAAACTTGTTCTTGGTATTCATATTGAAAATTCTTTTTCTCATCTAAAATAATTTCAACTATTTATCTGAAACAAAAAAGATAAATATATAAAATATGTAAGATTAAATTAATTGTATGAAAATGAAGCAAAAACTTAATATAAATCTTATTTTAAAAGTTTGAATTAATGGTTAACTTTAATAATAACTCTAATAATCAAATAAACGAATAAAAAAAGAAGACTAAATTATTCTTTGAAGAATTATTAATTCTAATAATATTCAATAAATAATTGAACAAATGCATATTAATGAAATAATAATATAAAAAGTAAAAGAATAACTGTATTCAAATGTATTAGGAAATATATATTATGCATTTGAAGCAAAACTAATCACAAGTTTTGGCAATAGAAATCCTTTGTGTAACAATTTGAATGTACAAATTTGGGAGAAGAGGGGGAAGGGAGAAGAGGGGAAGGGAGAAGAGGGGAAGGGGGAAGCGGGGAGGGGGGAGAGACATATTCGATAATTCGAATCAAAATGTATCAAAGAAATAATATGCGAATTAAATATATAGATAGATGCATTTAGTATAGAAATATATGAGAAAATGAGAAAAATCTTACCACATTTATATGATAATCGTTGAATTATCTTTTAATCATTATGGCGTGCACAAAAATTATTACATTTCCGAACCATCCCGCCTTGAATGCTTGGATCAAATAATGGCATAAAACTATTAAAAGTTCAAAACACTATTCAATTCTAATATAATAATGATTAAACAAAACTTAACAACTGATTAATTAAGTTTAATAACCGTAATACAATAATTTATCACTAAAAATTTTATATAATTACACTTCTCAACCGATGAAACGTGACCTGTCACCACAATTTTCAACTGTAGACTGACGTCATGCGCAACATGATGCGCACTGATTCATTTCGCGGCTAGATCTTACCGACTTCCTGATTGGTTAAAAAATAGTTAGTGCATTTCTTATTTTAAACGCGCGAAAATTGAAATATAATATGAATTAATTATGAATTATTAATATTAATATAAATTACAATTAAAATAATTCTAAGATAAAATGGTAGAATATTTTAACACAGTTATAAATTGAAAATTAATAACTTAAAACGATAAATTTTACTATAATTAATAAAAATATATATTATTACATTTATAACATTTATATAATTTTATATAGTTAGAATATTTTAACATAGTAAATTGAAAATTAATATTATAAAACAATAAATTTTTTTGAGAAAATTTGGATTACAAAAATATATATATATAAAATTTTATATCTAATGTGTTTTCGTGTCAAGTTATCGACTGCACGATATTATACCGATCTGTATTCGTTTGCTTGTTATTCATGAAAGTAGTTGGTGCATGAGTCGCACCAGCTGATTGGCGCTCCATCTGCGACGAAGTGTCAAGCTCGGCGAGCAGGTGGTGCTCGCGTGCCACGGCATTTGTAATGGCGTGCGACGGCTAGGAAAAGGGCAACAACGCGCACGAGTGCTCGAGTTTTCGTCTGTTGTAAAAACGGGAAGTGCGTTAGTGCGTGCGTGGCGTGACAGTATCGTTAAAATGACAACGACGTCGAGCATTCTGCCATCGTATCAGCGGTTCGTGAACGGTGTGCCGGTGCCTCTATTCTCGAGACGGTCGTTCCGCCCGCGTGAAAAGTATCTGATCATGTTGGTGTTTTTGACGTTCGGTGTCGTGTGTTTCGGAACGTTCTTCTTTTTGCCGGATTTCCGTCCGGGCACCGGTGGCGTCGCAGTGAACAGTGTTTACCGTGTATACCAACACATGCAAAAAGCGGGACCGGAATTACTTATACCGGCGCCACCTCGTTTACAAGGGGGCATAAAGGGGTCCATAGGTCATCTTAATGCTGTGCCACCTGGACACGAGGGCATTGATCATCAGGATGTGCATATTCTTCAGGACAAGCAAAAGCTGCAGGTCCGCGCGTGTGTCAGAGTCTCGACGTTGCGCTTCTTTCGATTCTCGATTATACTCGACTCTCGATTTTGTAGCTTACTCGCAAACTCGTGATTTCGCTTGTCATCGTTTCTTGAGAAATCAAATGGTGCTGATCTCTTTGACAATAATTGTATGATCTTTCTCGTCGTGATGTCCTTGTTTTTTTTATAACATCTTATGTATTCCGTTTTTTCAGCTGTTACACGCTTTCTCGATTCGTTTGTTTACATGCGGCCATCGTGACGTATCGCGGGCACACGTGTACACGCGTAACAGAGCAAAAGTTTACACAATCCGTAATTTTTATTTCTTTAATTCGTGATTATTTTATTTTTGCTATGTTCATTCGATTTGATTCCGCGCTAACGATCAAAACGCGCTAATTGTCAATGAATATGTATGAGCTACATATTTACTTCAATATGGCCACCATATTTTATTTAATATCGATCGATCTGTCAAGATTCGATAATCGTAATTTATCGTTTTCGATCGCCATTTTGTTAGTTTTGTGTCTGCGATTATTCTTTTTAATCCTGTTTTCATTACGAATTGTGCGTGAACAACGAAACGTTTTACCTACGTTTTTGCATAATCGGAATATTTATGTATAACGAAATATGAAAATTTAAATCAGCTATCGTTCTCATTTCATCACGCACGGTTTCTCCGGAAAATGACATGTCGTTCTACGTATCACGCGTATTAGCGAATAAATTACGCGTATTGTGAAACGTACTGTGTGAAACGTAACTATGTGAAACGCATTTACTGGGATTAAATTATTTAATCTATCATCGTGTTGCGGGCTGAGAGAACGAGTTTTATCAATGTTAATAGACTCTCGCCCTAAAATTTCAAAGCGCAATTTCCGACGCATCGACATGACCCTCATTGACCATATTTCATTTCTATCGTTGTATGCACATGGATAACACATGGATAACACATGTTAAGTAATAATTTTTTTTTCTTAACTTTTTTAAAATTTAAGGAAATTTTGAATTAGTAAATTTATTATTTATAATAAAAATATATTTAAGTTGTTAGATTTAATAATTTAATAGGAAAATGATAGATGTCGATATAAAGGTTGATAAAAATTGCGAATCGATTAATTTGAGATATAAAAAGATAAGATTTGCTGATAATAGAATAGTGATATCTATCGATAAATTTAATTAATAAAAAGATTATTAATAAGATATAGAATATAGGATATAGGATATAGGATAAAAATTAATATTTTTATTATTTTCTTCATTGATTTTAATTTTTACTTTATTTTTTTATTTTTTCCATTAAGAATTAAATAAAACAAAATTATTCACAGCTCAGTTTGATACGATAACTCGATATTTATTCAATCGTCGATAAAACAAACTTTAATTCCAAATGAAAATTTTCACGTGTATAATCAATATTCTTGAAATCGTTTTAAAATTCAGAGTGTTAGAAAATTATCTCTAAAACAATCGAAAATATGGTGAAAGCGATATTGAAAAGATGATGGAATCGAATCGAAAGAAAAAAAAGTTATATCTTGTTTTATCGTCTAATTAACGATGACGACATAAGATTGAAGCTCGATTTACAATTCGAATAGGAAATTATTTTCGCGTTTATATCAAAATGTTGACGTCCCTTGTTAACCGTGAAATAATAGAATCTATCAAAGATTTACGTTTAATGGAGGATATACGTTCGAATATTTAATGTTGCGAAACGCGCTAACTCTATTTGCACCATTCTTGATAACATTCACAGATTTTCATTATAAATTTCGTCTCACAAACGAAATTTTACAACCGTGATTGTTTGTCAAAATCTTGATTATTTTCGAACGTTACAATTTTTTTAACAAACATTTTTTATGATATATACATATGTAGATACAGTTTATTATTTAAAATTGTAATTTTTATATTTTCTACGATAATTTTAATGAGAATTTAATTTAATTAGAATTTTTTTTTTTACGATGAATTTAATAGCATGAAGAATTTGTTAATATAATAAAAGCTTCTTAGATTTATATACTTACTTAAAATATAATTTTAACGTGAAAAGCAGAATGTTTAATTAATAGTTCTTCTCTAGTTGGATTTATTAAAATTGAAGCGCGATTTTGATGGCAATTTCATCGTAGAACTAGGTAATTCGACTGTAATTTAGCACTTGTTCCGCGAGTTTAACATTTGCACGTGTTAGATGCAGCATGTTCAAATTTCACCAGTTTCTCATATAAGAGAAATGTTATCCAACATTGAAGTTGTGATAGATTCGTTGTTGGTAGAGAAATAGATTTATTTGTTATTAATTTACATATTTATCTTGAAATATTTTTATCTTCATATTTAATATCAATAGCCTGACGATGGCAAAAATAAGGGAATTTTAAAGCGAATACCTATGAATTTGCCATAGACTTTCAATCAGGTCGTTCATTGAAAGTGTTACGAATATATACATATTTTCGATCGATTCACGATCCACAGGTGATCTCCCCTATTAATACGTGATCGATTACGAAATGTAGTTTGCATAATTGGAATTATTCATTCGATTTCACGTGTGCAGTAATCGACTAAGAGATATAGTTTGAATTAAATATATAGGTCAGTCGAACGGAAAACTGATTTGAGAATGAATCATTAGAAAAATGATAGAATATATTTTTAATATATTATAACATTAGTAAAAGATATGAATTTTTATATTTCTTCAGAGAAAGAATTCTAGTCATTTTTTTCTATTAGTTAATAATAAAATAGACTAACATAAAATAGACAATTTATGAAATTAAATTAATTTCATGAAAGAAAGACACATAGAATTTTTTATAATAATATTTCATTTAAAAAATTAAAAATTCTTCTAAATTTCGCAATTGCAATATTATTAATTGTTACTTTTGCTATCAATATACTTTACTTTTATATTTTTTTTTGCCTAATTTAAATTCAGAAATATTTATTTGTTATTTTCTGATAACAAACTTAACGCCATAAATGTTATAATATATATATAATTTTCCACGAAATTACATAAAAAATAGAATGAATTCAAGTTTATATGTGAATATTACCGCGATAGTATAATATTTTAAAATAAAACTAATGTGATATGTCATCGAGTCAATATTAGATAACGTGTATATGCGAATAAATTATTTTTCTTGATATTCTCAGTCAAATCTATAGTATACTTGAATCAATCTTATCTATCGAGACACAGAATTTTAATAAAATTTTAATGGAAAATAGCTGTTATATTAGTATTACTTATAACAAAGATAATGTACTTTAAACTTCACAAGAAATGCAATAATAAAGGAATAGTAGCAATAGCAAAAAAAGATAGAAACTAACATCGTTATTGTAATATTGATCGAAAATAAAAAGTAGAAATAATTCTTGTTTTTACGTAACACGATGACTTTTTAGATTTGAGAATATTTGAAAAAAAAATCGGTAAGGAAAAAAAAAGTTTATCGATTAAAGGAATAAATTTAGATCTAAAGCTAGCTAAAGCTACTTACTATTATATTACTAGTGGAAGTTACTATAATTATATACGGGAATTTCGTGTAACATAAATAATTGAATAATTATACTCGTGCATGTATGTTAATTCAATTCGCAATATTTTAATCAGCGCGTTATTATATATGCACAATAAAAAAGAAATATTATTAAATAAAAATTAGAATTCGGTGTGAAAGTATTTATAATTTTTCTGGATTCACGCAAATAACAATTCAATTCAGAATCCTTCCATTACTTTCAAATTATTATATTAATAAGTCCGAATGAGCTCAAAGTTGCAATTATTCCTAAAAATTTTTTTCTCCAAACAAAATACTTCTCTATTCAACAAATAACTCGATCATAATCGGTTTTTCCTCGAAAAAACAGCTCGTGATAGAGTTAAATTCGAAATCGTTTAACGCAGAGGGAAAAGCAAGCGTTATACTCGCAACATTTCACTTTTCCTTCTTTTATAATCATGGTTGGTCGAGAGCCGATATTTTCTGAGCGAATCGAGCGAAAGAAGCGTGTTCTCGAGACGAGATTGCATTCGTACGGCGGTGTTCGAATAAATAGATCCGAGGTCTCTCTCTCTCTCTCTCTCTTTCAAACGGTCCGGAAAAATTTGATTTTTATTCGACGTGGCGTGGACCGATCTTTTCCACTCTTTAAGATGAAAATTTTGTATAAATAATTGCCGCGTGTATCGGTCGGAAATAGGGTCTGAATTTGAAGTGGGGCGATGAAAATGCGCGATTGATAGATTGTAATTTGTAAATAGCTGGGAAAATAAATGGAAACGTTTCACGATCTCAAAGAGACTGTGTCGCTGTTACTGACCTCTCCAGCTCAAACATCCTATACCTTTGAATAAATTGACTTTGATTATATGTTTTATGGAGATTCGATGACACGGTGGAATTTCGATATGTTCTGAGTAAACGTTTCGTTGTTTGATTTTTTTTTTTTTTTCTGTTTGCTTTCTTAGATATCTATCTATTTTTCGTTTCGATTCCGTGTTGAATATATTATTTCATTTTTTTTTATGGAAATAATATTTATGATTGAATAATTCGTGCGAGGAATGGTACACAGTTCCTTCTTTATTCGACATTGAAAAATTTATCAGGATAGATAAATATTTGCAATTTGATAAGTCGTAAAGTTTACAATTCGGTCGAAGTTGAAGTTAACAATGTTATCTAAACGTTACCTTGACTGATAAAACAATTTCTTTTAAAACATCTTTTAAAACAACGTATAAATGATCGCAAAACATTTTAACCAGACACCCTGTATATACGAAATTAACATTAACCGTTACTATTAGTTCTAATAATTTAATAAAGTACATAAATAATTCTTTTTACAATTGATCCTCCATGAAATAAGATAAAAAACATTTTTTATTTGAAATTATTCCAAACAATGAATCGAAAATTTATTCTTTCCATATCCGATTTCATTATTCTCTCGTTATTATTTGTCGCTTCCTACGTCAAATTCTTTCCGCTCTGTTGTTCGTTTCGAAATCGTATATTAAAAAAAATCATTCAGTTTTTTTCTCAATTTATAAAAAAATCAATGTTCGTATCAGAAAAAATACATTATTTTAATAGCAAGGACTAGCTTACCGAGAGACCATCGGATTTTTATTTTATTTTCTTATTCTCGACGATCAAATTGAAATTAACACGTCTAATTAATTAAAAAAAAAAAAAAAAAAACCGTCATTCGAAAAATCTCGATCCGCGATTCGATCTGACCGAATTTCAGGCGAAGATTGACGAGGAATATCAGCAACAGAAGATGTTAGAGAAGCCGGAAGTGATTGGTGAAATACATGTGCGTGTTACTAGTTCGCCATCGTTAGTGCTTCACCGGAAGAACGAAGTTCTGGAGACTGTGCCGCCAGCACCCGCCAGTAAACTTCCTTTGACGGTCGGTGGAGAGGACAAGGACCCCATCGCCAGGGAACGGAGGGACAAGGTCAAAGAGGTGAGTCTTTCTTCTTCATTCATATAAAGTAAATTGTCGACAATGTTGGCTGAAAGAAGAAGAATATTTTTTTTTAAAGTAAAATATTGAATAATATTTTACTAATATTTTTGATTTTTAATTAGGAAGAATTATTATTAATCATTATTAATCATAGACACATTTATTTTCTCTTAATTTGTTAATATTTATTAATTATTATTTTCTTTGATCCTAAAAAAAAGATTTTTATCTTATCATTGATTATGATGGAAAAGAGGAATTAAAAACGTTTTTTTTTAGATCGTGAAAATTAAATTAATAAATTATCGTCACTAACTGTATTTAAAAAAATAACGATAGTTGTATGATTATCGTTCTTTAGATAGTAGACTACGCGTTTCAAAATTACGTAAGCTTTGTTAGTCATCAAATATTGTTTTTCATGTACCATCAATCAAGAATAAGCTTCTATGGTTAATACAGTTTTATAACTGTGTAAATAGTTCATTCATGTAGAATTTTATCTTTATCTTATTTGACAAAGATAAACAAGATATATAAATAATACGAGTATTTAATTTAATATCTTGTGGACAGCGATATATATTATTCTTCAAAAGTATATTTAATTTAAAATAATAAGAAACAAGAAGAAACAGAGCATTTTTGTTAATTGATTTTATTGAAATTAAATATTTACTTTTGATAGAATTTTTTTTATAGAAACTAGGAAATTGATAATATTTACGAAATTTAGATTTTTATAGCAATTTGCTTTTCCAAATTGAAATCCACGTTTACGAAATAAACGAAATGAGTTTTGAATGTACAAAGCTTTTCAAATATTCAAAGCAACTTGAATTTTAAGCAGCAAAGCTTCATCATTCCTGCATAATATATTTCTGAGTATTCTCTCAAGAATTTTTCATTATTTCATTTCTTTTAATATCAAAAGAATCATTATCATCTGAGTTAAAATTTTTGCAGAATGTAAAAAACACGATTCTTCCAAAATATAATTTCTCAGGATTATTAAAGTTTCGTTTATCTTCTTAATATTTCGTGAATTAAACTCAAGTTTATCGATCTCTTATTTTATTATTAATCTTTTAAGCATTTAGCCCGTAGCCAATAACGCAAAAGTGCATATAGAATTCAGTGGTCAGTATTAAACGGGCAATTTGCCAAAGAGATGTTTAAAATAGTTCACTCCACTCTATCAGAAATTCGTGTTGAATAACACATTGAGATATATCGATTAAATGCGTCGAATACCTTCAAGTTTATCTCATTTCTATACAAAAATATTTAATATCACACCAAAATAAAAAAAAAAGTCCCAAAAATGGCACGAATTATTATAATTACTAATTAAAATACGTGTATAATAAATACATAGACGAAAAGAAAATTGAACAATAATATGTAATATCTTTTATCTTCCAAATGTGATCCAATCACTTGTGATCCAAAATTTCGTTACGTCGAAGAAACGATTCGAAAATATGATCGAAAAGACTATACGATTCATAACAATTACACAATTAAAAGTGCAAACTATTTTTGAAACACGCGTTAAACAGCATTCAAAGGATAAACGTTTAGAGATATTCTCAAACGCGAGCATTCCGTTCCCAACTTTTCTTCCCATTTTCCAACTAAATTTCCAACGGATTCCCCTTTATCCCGTTGTACATACGTGTTGGTTACATTTGCGTATAAATGAGAATACAGTATGCGCATCCACGGATATTTCGATTAATAGCGTTTCCCGTGGTCGGACAAACGAAACTGCCCCACGCAGGGGTAAATCACCGCCGACCGACCCGCCTCGAGCTCGCAATTTAGGTTTGGACACTCGAAATAAAAAAAGAGGGAGGGGGGCAATAAAAAAGGAAAGAAATGAAATCGTTGAAAAATCGAGAGATAAAATTAGCACGTCGTTCGATCTGTTAAACGGCCGCGAGAATATTGGAAACGAAGTTTCCACGAGTTTTCCACCAAGGTCGTAAATTTGAAAAGAAACGTTGAAAAGAATGGAGCGAGCTCTCTGCGATATAACTCGTTGTAATTTGCGTGAAATTCGTCCATTGTTTTTGTTTCGAGAGAGTTTGTACGGTGGATCGAGATCGATCCGTCCGCACTTCGGCGCATAATTTTCCTCGCGTTCCAACGTTTTAACGCGGGTGAAGTTATTTTTTTTCTTTTTTTTTTTTTTTTTTCGAAAGATTGGAATCGAATTGAATCGGTATTAGGTAATTCTTCGGTATTAGGCCGTTGTGAAAAATACGAATTGTGCTCAATTTTTGAAAAACTAGCGATGGAAGCGCAAGCGTTTGAAAAATACGAAATTCTGAAATAGAGAAATGGTAATTTTTTTTTTAGCGGTGTGTTAATACCGGGATAGATTTATTTTGTTTAAAAAATTCCAATGGCGATTATTTTGATCGCGTAGAATTTTATTTTTGAACATTGGTATTGTTCACACTATTCGATTGTAATTCTTTTTAATGCATGCATTAATTTTGCATCGATTAATTTGAAATTCGATGAATATGTAAAATTACAAAGGAATGTAATATGTGTTATTTAAATATGTAAATGAACGAATAATCCAAATTAATGATTCTTTTTGAAAAATATAGATATTGTATGAAATTTTTTTTGGTTTCGTAATAAAAAAAATCAATACCATCATAAAGTTTAATTATACAGATAATAGAATTTGGACATTAATACATTTAACATTTAACATTTCCAAGAATATAAGTCGAAATACAAATCGTTGCGCGATATTTCTTAAAAGAGAGAATAATAATTTGCATGGAATTTCATCGGAAAGCAATTTTTAAACAAAAATAATCGACCCCTTTCAACGCGGAAAAATCCATCGTTCACGTATTTTCAATTGGCGAAAACGCGCCACAGTTTCAAATGGTTTGTTCCGCGAAACGGCGGGTTTTAAATTGTCATATCCCATCGAAACGAATTCTCTTGATAACGTACGACGATCCATGCACAATCCGCTTCAAATTTTTCACGACGATCCCTCCCCAACACGACCGCTTTGTTCATCGATCGCGTATTCATCGAGTTTCCGGAGCCACGCTCATTTCCATGCTTTATGAATGGGTCCACCGTGCTATTATCTATTTATCGGTCTATTAAATGTTTCATGCCTGTGTGCATGCAACGTAAACGTTCGATTTCCACCGTTCGATTTTTATAGTATGCTCGTATCACGGGATTTCATGGATCATTGATGGTGACGACTGTTGTGCACACAGTTATTGGTCTGCTGGGTAAATTTTTCCTTTTCTGATTTCTTTCGTTTTTTTTTTTTTCTCCAATTTTTTTTCTAATTATTCGATTCATCCGATTTTTAATTTAGTTAGTTATTATTTGATCGTAGGTATAAATCATTTTTTCATTTTCTTTTTATTCGTATTCGAAGTGTTTGTTTTAGAATAAAAATTTGAGAATCGTTCGAGCAAATATTTAAATTTTCGTATTATCGATCCGCGCGTTAGGATCGATGATCAACTCGGTTATCAAGGTGTGCGTTCGTTCTTAGATGTGTACGAGTTGAGTGTAGATCCAGATTAGCGTTTCACAAATGCCAATCTTATCTCTGATTCATAGCCGAGAAATCAAACATGATAAAAATGTTTTCGAAGTAAAAGTAGAATAAATTTAAAACAAGATAGATCGGTTGGCAATTTCATTCCGATCTTTTTCAACTTTCGCCGATTCAATTTCATTCTCATTGTCATATTTTATATATAATTAATTAAATTATTACGACGACGTGATATTTATTACACTTTCCTTCAATTAATTTTCTTTCATTTCGAGTAATTTTTTTAATATACAATGTTAAACGAAAATCACGATGAAATCACCTTATCTTATGAATTAATGTATTATATGTGAAAAAATATACGTGCAACGAATTCGTAACTGGCGTCATTCTCGCGTTCGTATAATTCGTTTCAACGTGAAAAGATATATATATATATATATTTTTCGTTTATTATAAAAATGTTGTAACGATAGAGCAGACAGGCTCGCCTCGATGAATTTCTCTCTTGCAATTAAATTTAATCGGTTCGGTATTCATCAGTGCAAGACCGTAGCCGCGTTTAGCTTTGTTCCTTCTATCTTTGATTGCAGTTGCTTGTTCATCGTACGTTGGATTGTTATGCACAGTGGTAATGCGCGAGCGTTTTCACATGAGCGCCACTGTAATCGTCTTGGAATTTCCTAAGCATCGTTGCAATTGCCGACAGAACGTTTGGTTGGCAGCCGAGTGATAAACCAGCTTATCAATTCAATAATTAGAAATTCGCAATTATTCTTCTTCAATTATCGTTTCGAATTTGAAATTTATTCCGTATATAATCATACATCATATCGTTTAAACAAAGCTTTTAATGTCGATTCTTTTCCAAATCCATTTCGTGACGTGATCATTACAGATTAATTCTCGCTATTGTTTTCATCGGATACATACGTATATCTTTGATAATAAAACCCTCGTTTCTCCATTGCAAATCATTAAATTTGATTAGATCCAACGATAAACCCGCCACGGGTGGATTTTCCAAAGGTATTATTCATCGTCGAGCGCGCTCTCCTCCGATTTCACAGCTCTCGGGCCAAGTTTGACTTACTTCGTTTGGTAAGTAAGGAACTGAAGTCAACTTATCGCCTCATTAAATACTGTATTATATACATATCCAAAATCTTCGTTCTCGGTACTTAGTAAGCGTCAATGGCAGTTAGTTCGTGTCAGAAATTCGTTTAGTCGATTAAGGCTTCTATTCGAACTCTCCTTTACTTCGCAAGAAACTATCTTTTGTTTATTATACGGAAGATCGTACGTTAAGGCCAATTTAAAACAGGTTAATCAACAATGAAATTTCTATATAAATTCGTTACGGATATATTTGAAGGCGTAAATATTCGAAAATAATTTTAAAATAAGAAGCGTGAAAACGGATCGATGCTAAAATTCTCCTCGACAATGTTTTAACAATAACAGATCTTCGATTAAATTAAATATCTCTTTTTCGTATAAGTAATAAATTTATATCTCGTTACATAAACATTTTTAAATATCTCTTACCTGTTAACTTTTATTTTTCGTTTCTATCTTGAAAATTATTAATTAAAATTATTAATCTTTAATCCGTGTTTTCTTTCTTGGAAAATAAATCAATACATATATATATATATATATAATATTTGATCGATAGTATCTGAAAATTATCACGGATGAATTAAAAAATAATTTCGCCAACTCTCCGCGTCCAGATAAAAATAATTTTCCACATACCTTGCAATTCATCGAGATCGAGACACCCAGCAAGGACAATCCCCCAAAAAGGGGGAAACAAGCGTTAAAAAACTTGATTTCAAGTACCTTTAGACTTGTATGAAAGGAAAATCGATTCATACGATTCATCCAAGGTCGATTCGTTCGATCGAAAATAAATGATCGCGACAACGACGACTGCAACTGTACACGGGTGATCGTGTCGGTTTCAATTCCGGTTGCAACGAATCCTCTCTGGATGGAGACATATCCGGTTTTCGAAGCAGATGAGTCGGCGCTCTCTGTGCACGTTTAATCGGTTACACCGGTTAAATCGCCGGGTGGGATCCCATCGATTCCCATTTTGGTGAAACGTTTCCGCTCGTTGGAATTAAACGGCGCCCCGTTGAAAACTTTATGACGCTAATCATCCGTGCATTCTAATCTAAACGCGCGAGTTTTCGTTGAGTTTTATTCGTCGACCGATCGATAGAATTATCGTGGAGAATAATTGGAAACAGGAGATCGATCGAGGTCTGATCCTCTTGGAAAATGGGGTGAGAGGGCTAAAGAGAATCGTTTTTTAAACGGATAATGGTCTGATACTTTTTCTCTTTTTTTTTTTCTTGGGTTTTTTTTGTTCGATTCGTTGTTAATGAGAGCTTTTATTACCAGAAATTTTGTAGAAAAAATGATCGAAAGGTGTCGAAAATGTTGCAGATTGATCAAATCTTTCTGCGATACTTTTTATTATTTAAATTTGTGATAGATATTCGCGATTCGATGAAGATTAATTTTGAAGAAATTATGAATTTTATTGCATTGTGGATTTGTCTTTTTTTGGTTTCAAATTAGAAATTATTTCTATGAAAATTCTTTAGAAAATTTTATTAAAAGAAAGCACATTCTTTTTCTGCGATAAAAGCCTTCCAACTTACTGTTATTATTCCGTGGACATGATAAATGATCCGCGCGAGAACTCACTTATACACACGATTTAAAATTCGATAAGGCGAACATTTTCAATCGCGATGTTTCCATTCATCATAAAAGCGGCATCCTAGATATCCAATGCGATTCAATCGCATTTATATTCCGTTATGTTGCCTTGAATATTCAATATATTTTCCTTGAACAATGGGATGGGAATTCAGACGGTTTATGGTAATGATACCTGTGAAATGTTAACATAATGCAGTTGTATCGAGATTAAGATCAGAAATCGAAAGTTCAAGCATAGATGTTCTATAAGGAGCATTAGGCGTGGTTAGGCGTATATAACATAGAACAAGTTTCTTATTTAGGAAAATCGACTATTCTTTCCAGAAGTCTCGCCGCATAACTTCCCTTCAATAACAATTTATGCATATCTCTTATATTCCCAGTTTTCTTCCCTTTTCACTTTCAATTCGATACCTTCGTTAACAAAATTTTGAATTTTCAAAATTTATAAAATTCCAAGTAAAAAAATTCTCGAATGCATGGAAACTTTCTCTTTTTTTTTTACTTCCTTCTTAAATATTCCCAAATTCGATTCGTTATCGCATCGATCATTTATAAATTAATCTGAAATGATTTAAGATTAAAGGAATGATTTAAGGAATAAAATCAAGAAACTATGCTTTTGATTACAAACGTAACTATCATCAAAGTAGCATTAATTCCCCTTTTCACTCCCCATTCAAACTTCGAATTACACAAAAATTTCAAAAGAAAAACGCGTTTAATTGCACTCATGAGTGGCTCGTTTCGATATCGTGGTTGTCGCTTCACCGAAATCGCGACGAAAAAGTGGACGCGTTACACGAAGGATGAATTGCGGGTTTTCAACCGGCCAAATATTCCGAAATGTTGACCTTTAGCACGAGTGTGCAGACGTCGTGCACAGATCTCGCGAGTGAGTGGAACCGGTGAACGGGTCTCTTCGGTTCGAAATTAGATTGCGCTCACGTTGCTCGCGGCAAAAGTTCACGGCACCGTGCGGTTAACGGGTTTCCCGCGTGTTCACCTAGGCTAGGTCAGGCATACGTGCCGATTTCGAATCGAGTTCGCGTGGCACGCATCGAGACGAAGCGACTCTCTATTCGATCCTCGAAGGGGTGGCGAAAAAGCGTTCAAGTTTGGACGAGAGGGTGATTTGATTTTCTGGACTGGAATAAAAAGGGATTTCGAGAGACAAAAATGAAGGAATTGAGTATTGAGTTGCTCGTTCTTACTTTCTGAAATTTTGAATTGGTATGATAGAAGGTGAAAAAGGTTCGAGTTGATGATAATTGTTGTGAAATGTTTTTTTCCCCCTCTTTCTCCGTTTGATCTTCATTTTAATACATCCAAATGTTTTCCAACTTTTAAAGAATTGTTATATCGTTGATTAGGAGGAGTCGAATTGAATTGAAACAATTCTCTGAAATAAATCTTCTTTATTACGGTCTGAATGAGAATTTTGGTGCAAGTTTTCAGTAATTGCGAATGGTTGCACAGGCGAAATGGTCTGCATGTCTGTTCGAATTAGAGGTATAATAGATGGGAATGGTAGGGATGATGTAATTGGGCAACTGTTATTGTTGAAGCTTCGCTGTAAACTTGCGTGAATTGTTTGATTGCCAGGCGGGGATGGTTGGCGGAGATGATGACTTAAGTAACGGTTCCGAAGAACGATCGTGTGTTCCTGATTAGTTTGTTGTTTCGTTGCAACGTGTTATAACTTCGCCTTCGTAATAAATTCAATAATAATATTAATATTAATTTTCTTTCGAACGGGAACATAATATAAACATGTTAATTGAATTACTTTATATCAACGATCGTAATCGTTATGTCATTCATAAACACAAATTGGAAACTGAATTTAATTAAGCTTTTACTTTGGTTAAATGTTCTATAGGTAATTTCCAGTCACGTATTATATCGTGCCAAGTGCTCAACCACATTTCTATCCATCGCGTGTCGAAGTAATAGGTCTCAAGTGTGCGTGACAAAACGCAGAATTGTTTCTGGGTTACATAGATTTTCATAAAAGGAATAGCTGCTTTTAATTGTATATTGCTCGCGGTATTTCTATCGTTATTGTTATTAACTAATTTCCATTTTTTCCCCAAATTTAAATATTTAAACGAGCATTCGATCGTTCGAGTAACAATTCATATCCATCCACCAATCATCTTACTATCGTAAAAGCATCAGTAAAACACGATCGACGAAAAATGACAAAATAATTATTTTCTTCCCTATTCGAACCTATTCCCTATAAACAACTTATCCAAACGCTTAGAAAGTCTTCAATCTTCCCGTAAAAAAAAAAAAAAAAAAAACCGTACGATTCAACTCATCTTACGTATTGTAAACTCCTCTCAATTATTCCCACCAATCATCCCTCAACTTCTTCTTTTTCCACTTCTTCTTTATCCATCGTTTATCCATCATTTATCGGAACCAATCGTTTCCAGCCATACTTTGTAACGATGGTCGATTGATTTCTCGTTTTCCACGGTCCATTTTCAAAATCTCGCAGATCCATAAACGAAACGCGAGTGTAAACAACGATCGTTCCTTATCACGCGATAAAATCGTCTAAGCCGCGAATATCCGCGTTTAACGAATCCCGTTTTTACGAATCGTTCTTCGCGTGAAATCGCGACCCACGAGTCGCACAAATTGTACCGCCTCATTTTCTGCAATTATGCAACAGAGAATCGGCCAAGTAACCGTTTCCAGTCTTATTATATCGGCCAGCAACCGAATCCTTTTGCCACTTCATACCAGCGTATGCTTCATAATGAAGAGGAGTCACGACATTTCGAGGCGTTTTCGCTTCGAAAACTCGAGGCGTACGGGGTGGCTTGATTTTCGCCTGAAACGAATCGGACTTACCCTTGAACGAGTTCTCATCACGCCAACTTGTTTGTCGAAATAATGGCCGCTCCTGAGAACGCTTGTTTGCATTGTCAGTGGATGATGGCTAAGCGTGTTTGCGTAATGATGATTGTCGTCTTCGTGTGGGGTTGAAGAATCTCTTTCTGTTTTCGAGACGTTGACGATTTTATATTTTTATATGGTATAGGCATCGATGACAATTTTTTCACGATTAATTTTCGTTGAGGATCCTTATTTTTCTCTCCTTGTTGGATATTGTTTTATGTTTTCAATGTTTTCAACAGTTGACATGGGAAATTGATAATTCTTCATAATTTCAAGTAATTAATCTTTATATTCTATATAATTATAGTGATTTTAATCATTTTATGGGAAGAGTGAATAAATTTAATGATATTCGGGCTTGAATAATTGATAATTTTGTCGTGAATAATGTTCCATAATCTTGGAGATTAATTAAAACTTTCTTATTATACATTTTTATTCAGCAATATTCTCTGCGATCGTTTATACTTTTTTTTTTTTTAAATTATCGCGTTGAGGAATAGTCTCGTCCACATTTCCACGTTTACGTGAATGTAATAACTATATTTTAATACAGTCGCGATTAAAATTAACATTATAATCACGCGAATAAAATTTTAGTAAAATCTTTTTAAAAAATGTTTACGATGATTCCAAGAAAAGAAAAAAAATTTATCTACAAGGTAGCAAGTAAACACGCATGATTAATCTCTGTTAAGCACGCCAGGGTCTGCATTTAATTATCCGTTCGAAAAGATAAGCAACAAGTAACATCATTAGAGATCCGAGTACGAAAATGTAGTTTTGTCGCAACAACCATACGGGTACGTATGTAATTCGCCATGTTTGTACCCGTTTACAATGTAGATACAAGCGAGACAAGCGCGCGTGTGTTCTCGTGATATTACTCGATGCTTCGAGTATAGAACCGGTTAAGATTTATTTGGCAGCATGACAGAAAAACGTGCGCTCATTGCCAACGAAACTCTCCAATCGTGTTTCGAGAAAGCTGAAGTCGAATACTTTGTGAATTCTCAAATGATCGCGTTCAAAATTGATCGTACAGTATTTTTCACAGTATTTTATGAAATAGGCCAATTAATTTTATACCAAGTCCGTTAATTAACTTTTCATAAAATAACAATTTCAACTATGTTATTTACATATTATTTCGAATAATGCCGCGAAAATTATTTTTTATTATATTTTTATTATCGATATATTGTAAATATCACAATGTTTCTTTTATACACTGTATATATTTTAAGATACATCGTGAACAACTCTTTCCACGAATCCTATGAATGTATTACTTTCTCCGGTGTAGCACTGAATGGAAAATGGAATTCCCTGTGTCATTCTTGGCAGATTAATAATACTTACGACTTCTAATTCGCAAACAAATTTCACTTTACATTTGTTAGTTCCTCTCATTCACACTTTTTATAACACATTTGCCACGCAGTTTCTCTTCTTATTTACATAATCAACAATTTATTTCAATTCAAATAAATCCAGATAAATTTATTTTTCTTCTTTCCATTTTTCTTCAACCGATCCAATTAACATACATTTTTGCTCTAATCTCTTAATTTCTTTACATACCAAAATTAAATAAAATTGCATTATACAAGACTCAACCATCGAGCAACCACCCTTAACAAAATTCATCATCCTCGTCATCATCACGTTCAATCGGTTGAAAATTTTCTCGAATCGTCCCGAAAAGAAAAAGCGCAGAGAGCCAGAGCTTTCACAGGATATCCGCCTTTATAAATTGCCAACGATGTCGCCTATAAAACCTCTCAATTTTTATTAGATCTCCGGCGAGACGAATCCTCGAGCGGATCCGCAAGAATTTATCGCGGCCGATATCGCGCCGATAGAGGCGCATAAAAGCGATTTTAATGCTCTCGCTATACGGTGGCTCCTTTCCTTCGCCCGAATCCACGCGCGATCGTCGAACAGAACGTTGCTCGTTGTTCTATTCGCGCGTGAACACCGATATCGATTGCGGCTCGAATACACGCTCGTATATGCGCGGGGGTATGCACGGAGATGGAGACGTTTTATTGGACGTTATCCTCGGTCGTTTGTAATCATTTTGCGTGGATTTGAAAAATGGAATGTCGAAGCGCCACACGGTATACAAGCGCGCGCGGTATCGGTGAAAAGAGAAAGCGAGGAAGAAGCGGCGAGAAATCGAGGTATTTTATGACGTGCAGTCAGATTTTTCCACTTCGAGTGAATTGTTAGCGTTGCTTGCGTGCGTCTCGTCAGCCTTCTCGCGTTCCTCTCTTTCGTATCGCTTTTGATCTCGTTTGCCTTTTCATTGGTGGTGGTAGAGGAGCTTGTGATTAGGGGTTGATTAAAAAGTATTGCGATTGAAAAGAAAAGTATTTTTTGGGACGAAGATGAGAGATTTTTTTTGAGTTAAATAATTGAACGTGATTTATTAAAGATGTCTTCTTTTAGAAAGCTTCTTGGTAGTTTTCTATTATTGTAGTATAAAAATGTGAAAGAAAGGAGAAGAATTTTATTATTGTTATAATATAGATATTTTTAAAATTGGTTATCGTTAAATATTTTATTTCTTCGGATCAATTTCATCACAAACTCGCTTATTCTCAACGAAATAATCCAACTCAATCGTCCAAATCCACCCCCAAAAAATAACGAAAAACGAAGTTCTTTTTCATATTGTTCACCATATCTCGTTCATATTGTCGTCGGCTGTAAACGACACGCACGGATAAATCCGCAAATAAAAATGGATTATCGCCGTTTTCGCTCTTTTCATCATCAACATCCCTCTCCAAGTGCATCGAATTTGAATATCGATCGTCTCGAGTTATTACAGCTGACCACGGTCCCCTTTGTTTCTTTCTGGACACCATCGGCAGCTACTCGATTTTTCCCTCTTCAATATTCCGCTTTCGTTCACCGGCAATGTACAAACAATCGGGAGGAAGCAAACAGGGTCGAATAGGAGCGAAAAATTTCGAGTTTCGCCCCGCGAAATTTGGTATTAACGAGTCGTGGTCACGTTTTTAATAACGTGCGATTATTTTTTTTATTCGATGGCGATGCTGCTTGCATTTCGAGAGAATTTTGCGAAACGATCACATCGTTTTTACATCGTTTTGTTCATTGTCGAATATGCTAATCTTTGTTTCAAAATATTTTCAAAGTATTTTCATCGTGTTTCGTTTTATCCTCGGTGTTTAAATTCTGGGATTTTTCGAGAGTTTTTTGTAATTTTAATAATCGTTGTTTTCGGACATGTTGCGTGATTTATTTAACTTGAACTGTGGGGAAAATAATTATGAATTAGAGAATATGATAAATTTTGTAAGATTGAATATAATGAAATGATTTGTGATTAATATATGTATCGAACTTTTCCATTAAATATGATGAATTTTTTTAAATTTATCGAGATTTTTTACTCAGGAAGAATTATAAATAATATTATTTTTAAAAATAATTCGCCGATTCTTAACCTATTATTATTCAGCTATTTTTGATTTATTTATAGAACGAAACTTATCGCCACATTTTCCAATCTGAAAAGGAAATCTATTGCCTAGTACACTCCGTAATTAATGTAATAATTTCCACACGAATAAATCTCGAATTTAAAAACTTTGTTGCTTTATTTTCTTTATCGATAATTGCGCGATAACGAATGGGATCTACGTCATTAACGAACTTGTAATTATGCTGCTAATTATACATTTACGAAACACTCGGTCAATTTCATTCTTACGTTTCCAAGTGGAAAAATTTGCTAACAATGGTTCCGACTGTTACTACAAGTTTTCCAAGAAACAACGGATATCATCGACTATAATTCTCACGTCGAATACGTCACAATGCATTCCCATGATTGTCACGTTCGCGCGAAATGTAGTCAGTAATGGTCGATATTAAACAGCGTAGAATTAAGGGAACAAAAGAAAGGCGAGGCATGTATCTGTTATTTGCAAATGTTCCGTATACATCACCTCTTGATGCTCTAAATTCTTTGTAATTATCCTCCTTCTCGTTTGCTTCGTATTCTTGAAATATCTTTGAACAAAAAAAGAAGGCGATTAATAATTATATTTCTGATAGGAATTCCATAAAACTTATAATATTTCTTAAAATGTTTCTTCATTTTACATTCTTATTGAATAGTTTATTATCAAAGTTTTTCAATTAAAATATTGCATACTTACTTCTTACGAAAAGAATTTTATACAATGCGTAAATTTATTATTTTTTTTTTTTTTTGTGAAAATTGCATCTGAATCTCTAACGTGTGTCAATAAATAATCGACTTCTCCATTCGTTTTAATTTATAAAAATCGATCCCCCAAAGGATCCTCGAATCTGTTAATAATATAATAACATTTTGTAGAATAAGAATTCGAGGAATTCGAGAATGGTGAAGAAACAGACGATGAAACGCAACTTATCGCCTTTCCAAGAATGAACTTTACCAGCCAAGTAGAGATTTATATATAGAGGTAGTTTCTTCTCTTTCATGGTTACCACGATTTGTCGTCTGGCCGAGGAATCCAGGCATTTTTCCGGTTTCTCCCGAATGGCCAGTTTAGAATCTTCTTTCACCACGCTGGATATTCCATGGTTGGATTATTGTTGTACGGAGAAAGCTCTCATTTTTCACGGAAGCCCGACTCGCGTACAAAGATAATGTTTATCTCTCCGAACAGATTTGCGGTTAAGAACATTAGCTTCGAGGATTACCTTCGTGGTGAGATCGCGATATCTCGAAGGAAGCATCAGAAATTGTTTGCCGTGGAATTAGAATGCCATTTCTCCTTTTTAACAGGTTAAGTTTCTCGTAGTTTAGATTTTGATAGCTAGATTTATTTTCTCTTTTTTTTTTTGGCTATTTCGACGTATCGAGCATTTTCTATTTTATCTTCTTCTTCCTGCAAAATTTACACGTTTCTTTAATTAATTACAAACAATTGTAAACAATTTTTACATCTCTCTGATAGACAAATTACTAATAATTTGAGAATATCGAATCATCTCGATCGAATATTGCAACAAAGGATTATTAAATATCTCCGGTCGAGAAATTACGCGAGAGTAATGAATTATAGTCGAATCAAATTTTCCATTAAATTATTTCCGTAAAATTAATATCGTAAAAATAACACCAGCTTTTCCCAGCCTTCCACCATTTCACCTGGTTATTTGTCCACAATGAATACATTTGTAGATACGTACGATCCATCGGAATCGTCGACGATTCAAAACTGTCCAACCTCGCCACGTTCAAGTCACTTTACAACGATTACCGGTACAGGTAAAATTATGCATAGATTAACTGTCGTTAAATCATATTACCGAGGCCGTAATTAGAGCGTACCACAACGCGATCTGAATCCATTCCCAGTGTGGCCACCGCGAAAATAACTGGCCGAATCCACAGAGCCCATTCAACCCTGGATTATTGTCCCGCCGTCAGGTATGAATATGTTCGCGGCCGAAATCTCGACCGCGCAATTATGCCGACGTCATTCATTTATTTCCTTCGATTAACGCATCGGCCATCGCCGCCAAAATGAATTTCCGCGCCGTTTAATAAGCTTTAAAAGCGCACGTATAGTTGATGACGATGATCATCTAGTTATTCAATCTTTTTATCATTGTCCTGATCTCTTTTTATTAGCTCCTTGGAATAAAAAAATCAAACGGAGCATCATAGAATTATCATAGAATCGTGTTATTTATACGACGAATTAAAATTTTCAATAATCGTGAAATAGAATTTCATTGAAATAAACGAGGTATATGTAAAATAAATGTGGTATGAATATATATATATATCTTGCACAAAGCTTTGAATTTCCCGAATTTCTTATATGAGATAAAATAAAATAAATAAGATTATTCAACGATATTTCGTCGAATTCACAAAATCAGGATACAAAAGAGAGAACCTCGCTTACAATCCAATAAATGGACATAATTCAAAATCCCGAAGGGCGTCCACTTGGATCAAAAGCCTCTCGATTCAAGCCAGAAATCCAGAGCCCACCGTCACAATTATCCCCGTATTTACCCTCAATTAGCACCATAATCACCTTCCAACCAACGTCACGCCCTCCTAATTCTCTCTCTCTCTCTCTCTCTCTCTCTCTCTCTCTCTCTCCTGAAAGAGAGGTAAAACCGACATCGAATGAATCGAAAATTAGATTCGAACGCACGAGCACAAAAGCCACCAATTCACGAAACAATTCCATCTGTGTACAAATGATCCGGATGAAATCATGAATGGAACGAAGCCAGACTTTCCTAGACTCTCAATCGAAATGTCCTATTTCTCTCTCTCCCTCTCTCTCTCTCTCTCTCTCTTTTTCATTCAATCACCTCAAGCGAGACGATCTCTCACGTACGACCCAATTTTCTACAGAGAAGCCGGAAGTTTCACGGAACACTTTCCCTTTCGGAGGCAAACAATCCCGTTAGGTCGACTCGAATTAAACTCGCGTTGGATCGATCCGCGAAGATGGCGCCCGTTGTCGAGGATCGTTGCACCATTCGTTCGAACTTTCGCGGATCCCTTTCCTAGAATCCGTATCGTAGGAGCCTCCAGGACGTCCTTTCACTCCTCCACTTCTTACCGACTGTCGGTGGCGGGCAAACTTCCCGCGAGAGCGAGGAAGTACTTCCTCCGTGGCCGTTCCATCTTTCAAAGATGGCACGAACGTTCGGCGAACGAATTATCTCGTCTTTCATAGGAATTATCTTGTCGTAGGATAGGAAATAGTACATGATTCGTAGTGAAAGAATTATTTGAATCTACAAAATAGGTAATTTTACAATGAACGAGAGAGATCCCTCCATTCGATTTTCCAATAAATTGTATTTACAAAATTGTAATTGTAAATGTGTTAGAATTTTGATAATAATCTTGGTATATTTATTAATTTAATGATCCTTCTCGTTCGGACAATTCCACCGGTGATGAACTTTGTGTTTGGCGAGTTGTATTGACGATAACGAGCCACTTCCGGGTCATGTTATAGTGGACGTAACTCGGTAATGGCAGCGCCGGTGTTAGCCTCCACTGAGTTAAACACGATGGAAGTGTGCACTTTGGGGTGTAACTTGATGTCTACCTGAGGAGAACAAGGTGTACAAGCTTGATGCATAATAAAATTTCTCATGATTAACAAATTATCAACAATTAATAAACGAGGATAGTTGTAAGGATACTTGTAAACATTATTATTTTTTTCACTGTATCCACTCCTATCACAAATTTCTCGAATCTTTCGCAATCTACGGTCAATCAGAATCTCATATATATATATATATATATACATATATAGGAAATCTCTATTTCCAGTTCGAAAACGGATTCCATCCAATTTATGATGGCCCCAACACTTCGAATCTTAGGAGAATTCCGATCTTTGGACGCGACGCGCATCCGTTATTTCACGGTTTGTCCATTCCACGGGGACACCGGATATTCCAAAGATGGTAGCGGGACACCGAGACTCCATAGCGGCTCGATGGCACGCGAGCTTCTCTCTTTGACTCGAATATTAATATCCTCCGCTCGCAAGCGGTCTAAGGGGACGCATAAAGCGAGGAGTCGTGGGACAAGAACAAAACTCAGAGCCGCGATGCTCGCTGTATCTGATTGCGTTGCTACCAGGCTAGTTAGAAATTCGTCGAAACGTTTTACCGCTACTGTGTGTAATTTAATGGCAATTAGTTCTGTATTAATCATGAAGGGAGAAAACTCGAAACGAGGATGAAGTGATATTTTTTTCTTTTTGATATATCCGTTTGTCGGTACGATGGTTGTCCCATGTCTCTTCTTTACACTGTGTATTTTGCAGCATCAAAATTATCGTTATTCCTTGAGTTGCAATTTCTAATCGAACCAACTTTTTTGTTCCATATTTCTTGAAAGAGTTGGAGAATGCTTTTTCTTCTTGCCAGGAATAAATGTGGGTTTGAAACAAAGCAACAAAGTTTTTTAGAGTTTGGATATAATTCTCTTCGGATTTGATTAGCACTTTGCAAAATTTATCCGTGTTATTGTACGCTGATAGAGGAGGAATACCGGCTTCATGGTTGGTTTTTGATTACCCGAAATCGAGGAGAAAGATTTTCCCCTTTTTCTCGAGTAAAATAACTCGAAATCAACGAGAAGTATCGTGATATTTGTATTATATAGACATTGAAAGATTTAACAGATTTATGAATTGCGTTATAAAAGAGATTGTCAAATGATCGTTCGAATTAGAAATCTGTATCGCGTGATCTAGGATCCCTGAATGTCACAATCTTAAGACTCTGCATCTTGTGTAAACAGGTTAATAATATTTCTCATTACAAAAGAGCAATAAAGTTATTTTTAAACGAAGGGCAACAGGATAAAATCGATAGTTGGACGCGAGATGAAAATGTCCGCCCGAGAAAGAACGAAGGCGTTGAAGGCGCGCGTAATTTATCATGCTGTCAGCGTGAAATTCATCTTTTCGCTCTTCTTCATTTTCATTTTCGGCATGATCCCTTGTTACTTTATTTTTTTTTCTTTTTTTTAAAAACCTCCAGTCGATAAATGCAAATTGTTCGGATCGACGTTCCAAACAATATCCGCAACGGTTATGAAAACGGTTCGCTCCTTTCGTTCACAAGCTTGCACTCTCGATTTAAGGTCGACAGAATTATGGAAACGTGTTCAAATTTGCATTTCATTCCAATGTCGAAGCGATCTAGGAACGATGAAGAAATTGGAGATTGCGAGAGAATGGTTTCCTGTGATTAGACGTCGGCCCACGATTAATTCGTGGGATTAATATTTTCCAACGTTTGCCAACGTTTTTGAACGATTCACAAAGCAGTAGTATTTGATGCAATTTTTCATCTCCTCCATTTATTTTTTCCATTGGATAATAGTTTTAAAAAAAGAAGGAAATTTTTCGGTCGATTGGATTAAATCTCATCCGAATAGATTAGATTTAATTGATCCTCGAAAAGAACTCGTCGAATAACCAATTCATCATCTTTTCGTATTAAAAGATTGATCGCGATATATCGACGTGATTAATGCCCAAATCATTCGAAATAGGTGTTAATTACATAAACGGACGGATTTGATCCGAGATCGTAATCTGATTACCGGAAGCAATGCATTTGTCCAACGTGGATATGGCAAAATTGATTATTGCATTAATAATTTGTACTGGTGTTTGGCCGTGTTTTCGAGCTCTTGAGTTCATTTCCATTGTCTTTACGATTCGAGATTTTCGAATAAAAATTAAATTGAACAATAAAGATCGATCAAAGGTTTTGCGTCGAGGCGAAGGAAAAAATGGTTCACGTCCAGCAACGACAGTTTGTCATTGTAAATTATGGACAGAAAGTGTGTATGTGTGTGCGTGTGTGTGTGTGTGTAAGAGGAAGAGAGAGAGGGAGAGAGACGCCATTAAAGGGGACTAATCACGGGCTATCGAGTTTGGAACTATAAGGGGCAAATCTAATGGCCGATACAGAAGCAGGGCAACTGGTCCAGACCAAGTGGCGGATTTGCTGCAGTACTTCGAAGCTCGATAACCCGTGATTAAGTGGCTATTCGTAATGATACTTTATGAGCTATCGCCTCGAAACCGATTCCATTTTCCGCGTGAATTAACGAAATACTGATCCGGCCAATTTTACCTCCCACGCGTGATCGTTGCTCTAATTTTAATGCTAGATGTGAAACAGATGCTGTAATAAGTAGTTGAGATGATAAATAATCGAATTTCAATCGTAAACGAAAAATTTGTACGCTGCTTTCTAATTCTATTTCTTTCTAATCTATTTCATCGCTTGAAATAATTGTAATTTAGATTTTTTTATATTTTTGGAAATTTATATCGAAAGAGTAAGAATTCAAATTATATTTTTCGAAATGGAGTAATAATTTTCATTATTTTAATCTGCAGAAACATTCCATACATACATACCACTCGTTAAATTTTTCTTTCCTTGATTAAAAAATATAATTAGAAAATAAGAGGTTGGTCATTGGAAAATTCCTCTTCAATTCCTTCCTTCTTTTAACTTCATCGATTCGTTCCATACGAAATTCCTTCATCGAAATTCAAGCGAAATCGTGGAGAATATGGTTTCGAGAGCTGGTTCCTCGAGAGGAAGGGCGTATAAACTGCCGATACAACTGCCCACTATGCAAGTTGATTTCGCTCTATATACGCGCGCGGCAACAAGAGGAAAAATGGCGGGGAAAGGCAGGAGAGAAGTAACGAACGTTAGAACTCGTGACCGAGTTTGTCGAGCGATGTCCAATGCACGGCAATATAGAGGCTTGATGTATTCAGGAAAACGATCGTTCAGATGCTGAAAGAGCGACGGGAAAGGACCGGTAGCGGCGGTTATAACTATTGAATGGACAAGCTCGAGTGCTACGAGAGATCGAAGCCGAGTGGGCGATTCAACGTTCTCTATCGCGGGAAGTGTCTCTCGTTATTGCGACGAGATTTTGTAATTGCGTATATCCTTTCCTGGCTGGCCACTTTTTTAAAATACGTACAATCCAAGTTAAATTACGAAACATCCAAGTTGCGAGTAAATCTGTAAAACGTACGAAAATTTACAAATTATTTTTATATTTGTCGGGAAGTAGGATTGTTCGAATCACATTTCTTCATTTTGGTAATCTCTTCTTTGTTCTTCGAAAATGATGGAGAGAAATACATTATAGAATATATTGTCCAAGCTTTCTTTCTTCAAGATATTAAAGTACATCATTTTACATTATTCCACAAATAAAGTACATTATATAATTAAAGTGCATATCCGTACTGTTTCTACGTTTTCATCCAATCAAGATTCTTGCTCTCTTCTTATTATCCTCGCTACCAGAGGGAGGCAAGCGTTCTACCATTCTCAAAAGATGGATAGGAGGAGATCTCGAATTTCGAAAAGCTTTAAGTAGTAAGCGATGAAAGCCGAACTGAAAATCACGATGAGATCGAGCGTTCGTGATTCGAGATCGAAGAAAACAGCGCGGATGGAATCGGGACGACCGAGAGAACAAAGGGAAAAGAGGTGGAGGATCTTTGAAAAAGCGTAACCCGTGTGAGCGGAGGTGAAGAAAGGAGGGGAGGAAGCAAAAATCAAAGCGTTTGGTCGAACGAGGGGATGAGCAGATGGGGCACAGACGGGGAGGAAGGGTTGATAGCTCGAGGTCTCTCGAATCAGCAGAGGTCTGGCTTGATGCCCCGTGAGGGAGGAGGGTCGGCCATTATTGGATTACGGTGGCTCTGCCACGTTTCGCCACGTAATCCTGCAGCAGCGTAAGGGTTACCGCGTTACAGGGCATCACTGACCGCCCTTTGCCCTTTCATTCACCCTCAGGGTTCCTCGCTTCCTAGCGGATGGCCTTCGTTCGTTCGTTCGTTCCCTCCGCTGGGCCATCTGCAGCTTAGGACGCGTTTACGAATTTCTAACGGTCTCTCCTTCCGCCGGGATATCGTGGACAACCTTTGAACTCCTATTCACGCCGTATTTAGGGACAGCCCGAAGATGTGGACCGTAAACGGGTTTAAATGGCCGCTCTTGAAAATCGCTCTTGAGGAATATCCGTTCGCCCGTTCCAATCCTTATATTCCGCAAACCAAACTTCCATTTTTTTTTTCATATAAAAAAATTAAAAATTTTGCCTGCCTTGAGTTATATTCCTTTTCCTGAAGAATTACGTTCTTCCTAGAAATCTATTATAATATTATATTTTTCTAAAAACCGCGTCTATCGTTTATCGTATCGTATATCGTTAATTTTCCTTTTTCATTCACACGACGATATCTCGAAAATTGAAGCTCATATCGATGAATGGAAAAAGCGTCTTAAAGCGGCCGGAAATCTTACTATCTTTGGAATTGTACAGTTTAAATTTCTACTAATCTCAATAGAATTTTTAAACCAATCAAAGTATCTAGTTATTGATTTTTTTACAAAAAAAAGAAAGAACACCATTCGTTTCTATTCACCACGATCCTGTACATTTTTCACTCCCTTCAAGCCCCTTTTTCCATCTTTCAACACGAACGAAACAAATGTATCCGTGAAACACATGTCCACACGGATCTGTGAACAATCCTCCTCTCTGTATCGCGATTGGAAACGTGGAAAAATTTATCCATGCTTGCAAAATAATCGAAACGCTAGAAACAGATGTCCGTCTACCCCTGTCAATCGTCGCGGAACCGGAGCCGAGTCCGTGCTTTTTCCAACGCGGCGTATGTTCGTACATCAGAATCTGCCTCGAAACTGTCGTGTATCCGGTGAGGCAGAAGAACACCGGGGGGGGACCATGTCCAGGCCGTTCTTCAATGTCCGATTGGTACGTCGCGTGGGGTGGCGGGGCGGGCCTGCGATCGAAGCCTGTTCGGGAATACAAGAAATTACAAGATGCCTATCCCAATGGTGGAAGGCTAATGGTACCGACTGAAAGCCCAATAAGAGTGGACTAAGTGCTGCCCTGAATCACCGGCCGAATGATGTACAGACAGTCGGTGCCTGTGACAGGGGTAACAGGGGCATTCCTGCACGTACACCGCTTGTCTCTTTCACCGAAATCCAACTCGATCGAACCCCCTTCCAATAAATGTCCGCGGGTCTGTACGGGCCCCCATACAGGATTCGAGGCTAAGAACATCTGCCGTGGCCAAGTATTTTTCTTGATTGCTCAATCTTCCGCTATGCGCGACAGCTTTTACCTATATTTATGACCCGTATATTTTTACCCATAATTTTACGAGGAGGCGTCCGATCTCGAGAAATTTTCTGGATAACTCGTATTAAACGCTTCTTTAATATCTTTCTTTCTTTTCATTTTTGTATCGTGGAAATTTTTACTTCTTCCTTCAATTTCCGTTTAAACTTATTTCTTCTAACGTACTCAAGTTTCTTAAAAAAAAAAAAAGAAAAGAATCATACACTTGTTACAACACAAATTCACACTTCGTAGAAAGATTCACTTCTCAAAAATGTATACTCCACGTATTTTTCTCCACGCGTTTTATCAAGTTTCGCACCATCTTCGATTCGCCATCCATCCTTCCTCTGGCCTTCCTCGAGTCCAGGGTGTGACGATCCTCTATTTATCAGGCAGAAAATAGCGGTGGCTATTTTTCCACGATTCCACCACCGATAGCGGTTTCTGTCGAAGGATTTCACACGGAAGTCTCCTGGAGCCTGACGAATGCGTTTTACATCTCCTCGCGCGATTACCTCTCGCGATTCTAAGCGCGCTTGCAAACGTCAACGTGACAAATGGCGGCCAAAAGCGGACGGGCAAGGCTGCGACGTGACCCCCGGTAACCCCGCCATCAAGCATCCCAGAGATTCCTCGAGGAGGAATGTCGTGACGCTTTCGTCGTCTCTCGACCCTTCCACCAGCCTATAGCTAAAAATTATTCCTCCGCCACGGTGAATCCGATCACTTGAAATTCTGGAAAATGTATTCGCGTGTATGCGGTGGATTGTTAAGAAGAGGGAAGTTGATGGGAGAAAGATTATTGAAGATATTGTTTCTTCCTGTAATTTTTCTCAAGGTTTCAAATGCTTCAAATATTTTGGATATCTCGCTTGACAGTGAAATATTTGAAAAATCCGTCCTATATGTTGGACGAGAGAAAGAAATTTGAAGAAATATCGTTCAATTTTATAATAGTATTTCGCTATTAATTCCGAGTTAGAGTGTATAACGACTTTCGACGATTTAATGCGTACTTGACGACGTCGTTGATGAAGATGGATTTATCGTAAGATTGCCAAGAATGATAGATACATCTATCCAGTAGAATTAACTCTTTATTAATACTTAAATTTTATGTTGGAAATCTTACAAAATTCTTTTCATCACGTTGCATTCTTGCATTCCATTCTTTCCTCAATAATTCCACTCTCATACGAACTCACGGTCATTTTTATCCCCTTGATTGATCAATTATCCAAAATTATTCACGAGGAATGATCGAAAGCGAGATTTCCAGGACATCGACGAGCGACGAGTAACGAGATTCGTCGAACAATTGGCTTAATTTACCTAAACTCGTTGGCTGAATCGGGCGTTTTCCTCGTGCCGATTGCCGGATGAAATCCCCGGTGATAACGCGAGACGTCCACCGATTCCGTGGGAATGCAATTACGCGACTTGGCGAAGCTCGTCTTCGTCGAAAGAAATCCGACACGGCCGAATTTCTCCGGAGACGGGCGGGGAAATTACTCGGCCGGATTGCATCTCCGTGATATAAGAGATGCAATTTTTGGATGCACAGACCTCGCCAAGAACTTTTCTCCGCTTCTTTTCCATGACAATTTTCCGCCATCTTTTCCACCCTTGGCTCGTTCGGGATTATTCAAGATAATTGGAATTTCTCTTTTTTAATTAATCTTCAGAGATATTCCGTCCAATGTAAAATAATTCGTCGAGATTCTCTTTTCTTTCGTAGTTTTTTCGATTTTTATTTCTGCTTGATCAACAAAGTTCGAAGAATTTTGTAATTTAGAAATTTTAGAAACAGTGTTTCTTCATGTGATTTAAGTTATTTAAGTTTTTGGAAAAAAAAATGTGTATTCATAGGTTCGTGAAGTATACAGTAGTAAAATGTAAAAGATTTTTTCATAAAAATCTTCTTTTTTTAAATATTGAAATAGCTTATTGAATTTGTAAGAGAAAGGGAACGATTTGTTCTGTTTTCCAGACAAAGGGAAAATTAGTGAATCTGAAAATGAAATATTTCTGATATTTGTTTTAAAAAAGCATAGACTTTATGACAAACGGTAAATAATAATTTTTTAAATAATTTAACTCTATTTTCACATCTCGCACGTGCTGTATTTTCGTGGCTACGTTATCTTTATTCACCCCCAACACGTTTAATCCCCAACGTATTTTAAAGTTTAAACTTTTCAAAGCAAATATATAATTTATTTGCGCGATTTTTCTTTTCAAACTCGTTTAATTACAACTCGAAATATATTTTTCTCTCTTTTGAATTACGGATCAACCTATTTACAAACGATTCGGTGAATCGTCATTTAAACTAAAATCGTCTAGTTTAATTAAACCTTGGTCAGAATTGTACGCGATAATACGCGTATTGTTTGCCTCTGAGACCGCCTCAGGTAAAGCTGGATCCCGTATTTCGTATAGATACGATAGCTTACTAGTTGATGGGTTAAAGTTTAGGTAAACACGACTTTAAAACAAACTGTAACAAACCTCGGCCAATTGTTATATCACAAGCCTTCGTAAAACTGCAATTAAATCCAAAATGGTTGTGCATACCGATAACAACACTTGTGCCGAACGCACGCACGTGCAAAAGAAAAGTCTAATGTGGAAAACTCTATTTAAAAAAAATACCGACTATTTAAAAAAAAAGAATCGTATCTTAAAAAGATAATTACAGAGGGGAGAAAAAAATATTTGAGTAAAAATTGAATAGAAATTGTCTTCAAAAAAAAAAAAAAAAAAAAAAAAAAAAAAAAAAGGAAAGAAAACGATCCATAGAGCCTCTCAACATCAGCCTCAGATCCCATCCAAGTCAAGAGGTTCAATTCTGTGAAGGGGGGAAAAAAGCGACGGGGAACGAGTATCGTCTCGAAATGTCCTTTGGCGCTAAGCGGAACCGTGCGGTTTATCCACGTCGAAAAAAGACGAGCTCTCTTTGGACTCGCGACGCGGACAGGCGATGAAAAACCACGAGGAGGCATTGTTTGCATCGCGGCAACGTTTCTTCTTGCCCGGTTAACCCTCTCTTCTCCTCCTCCTCCTCCTCCTCTCTCTCTCCCTCTCTCTCTCTCTTCGTCTCCCTCTCGAGACCTCGTCCTCGCGAGAGATTCTTACCGTCGCTTCTGTCGCAGCTCGTTTCAAGAATTATTATGCTGTCCCGATGTTATTACCGGTTACTTATCTTTCGCCTTGCGCTCAAGAGAAAGAAGAAACGATGCTAGTACTCTTCTGGGTTTTCCTCGGATGAAAAGTTTTCCCTCTGATTTATGATTTCTTCAGGGCGTGGTATTATGAGAAACGTTATTATTCTTATCTTGTTATCCACGTTCGAGAATCTTCTTTTTCTTGATCGGGTTCTGTTTG
Organism: Apis laboriosa; assembly: GCF_014066325.1. Taxonomy (NCBI): domain Eukaryota; kingdom Metazoa; phylum Arthropoda; class Insecta; order Hymenoptera; family Apidae; genus Apis; species Apis laboriosa. The sequence goes on from NW_025224966.1 coordinate 7,114,039, forward strand.
TAATTCGATTGGAACATTACATTTGTATTGTGTCGGTTAAACGTTTTTTTCTTTTCTTTTTGTATCAATGTTAAGGGAAAACGTGAATCTGTACTTAAATTTTTGAATTCGAGTTCACTTAGAATAATTCTTAATGGATTGTAATAAATAAATTTTGCAGTAAGAAATTATGCTTTCGTAAATAATGTTGTAATAATTTTTATAATTATTAGATCAGAAATTAATTCTAATCCATATCTTTCTGACAGCTAAAATGATAATTAAAATTGGGAAAAATGATTCCAAGATTAAAATTTTTATTAATTTTCATCTAACTTTACCAAAAAAAAAAAAATATGATAATTACGAAAAATTGAATAGACTTACAATCAATTTTTCTTCACCGATATAGAAAATTATCTACACAAATTTTTCACACACAAATCTCCAAATCCTAAGACTATCACACCGATCTCCTTCTTCTTATCGCTGTTAAGAATTTAACACGTAAATCGTGTCGCCCACCCACACACGAATCCGGCCGAGTTCTACATAAATTTTAATGAGAGCTTGAGCCGCGTTATTAAAGGTGCGGGAATAACGCCCCTCCTGGAAATTTATTGTAATCGTGTAAGGAGGCGAGGACATCGTCCCCGGGAAATACGCCCCGCGGAAACTAGCTTCTCCACGAAAACTTCTTTCCCGATCCACGGCCACGGAGTCACGTAGCGGAAAAATGGCTTAATCCCAAAAGTCCTCTCACCTACTTCCCTGACTCTGACGGCCCCCCGACACGTGCCCCGGTCCTTTTGCATTTTACCGCCCCTGTCTATCCCCCCAACATCGAGGGCGAGCAGGTTTGCCCTTACGGTTTTCGCCGCTGTCGCGTTTCATCCGACAGTTAAAGGAATCAGAAGTCGTATGAGACGGGATTCGAAGGGATTGGAAAGTCGATCGAAGTCGATTCCAAGTTTTTTGCAAGGATTGTAAACTTGGGAGGATTGGTTCGGAAATCCTCGTTTTCGATATTATTTTTTTTTTCAATTTTTTTCTTTTTTTGTATTATTTCGGATAAAAATACGTCGAGTATTTTTCAGATTAAGATTAAGATAGTTTCATCATTTGATTTTTAATGAGTAGATTGATGCGAATTAATCTTTCTGATTGATAATGGAATATTATCTCTTTTCAATGGGTATAAAAGTAAAGTGATAGGTAGCGAAATAGGATTGTGGAAATATTCATAAAGCAAGAATAAGTTGTTGCATATCCGAGAGATTGATGACGCGTGATTTCACTCTGAAAGATGACGAATCTTTCCACACCTCGCATTAATAATGATATTGAAGAAATATATTGACGCAAAATAGCGACGAAACTAAATTAATGAATCGCTTATTCGTTTTTCGTATAAATATAGATAGATACACTTGGCTGTGAGAATTTTAAAAAAAGAAAATAAATTCGGGCGAAAAGAAAAAAATACGTCTAAGCAAATTACTCCAACTTCCATAGCAACTTGTGCTCTTTAAAAGAAACCGTACATTCATCCACACAATCGGGAAGTTCTCAAAAAAAAGAAAATGTCTTTCGTAGAAAAGTGATTCTCAAACTTTTCTAAACCAAAAAGAAAAGATAGAAAATATTCAAACTTATAATATTCGAACAAACCATTCAAACTCCTCTGCGATCATGTTTAATAAAAATTTGATCTTGCAACATCGATGATAATCGCATGTGAACTATTCCGATAACAATTTTCCAAAATCCGTGCAAAAAACAATCCCTTCTCTAACCTAAATTCTAACCTAACTCTTTTCTCATTCTTCCCCCCCACAATCCTTTTCTTCTAATTTGAGAACCCTTGCCACGCAAGGAAGAGCCCCTTCTTTCTCTCCTCTTCTTTCAAATCTTTTTTCCAAACCTCGAATCGCGTCTACCACTTTATCAGGGAGCGTGAAAGAGCGTTTTCCATGCGCTTGGCTCGCGAAATCACCAGTCAAAGGGCGCGGCACGTAGTCGTTAGCGCGGCTCGCGTAAACGGAGGAAAGGGTCCTGCGGAACTCGTTGATCCGGCTTGGCCGGGGGGAGAAGTGGCTCGAGGCGCGCGACTCCTCGCGCATTCCCAACAGAGAAATCGCGTTTCTAAAAGGGCGTCCATTAGTAACGTAACGATACGCATCCCTCTTCGGCGGACAGGTCCGATCGTTTCTTTTTCGATCGAGGTCGGCCTCGAAAACGGGAACCGAAAAGAGGTTTTGCCTCCCCCCTCCTTCGCCCGTGTCCATCCACTTTTTTCCCCTCCCCGCCACGGCAGTTTTTTCCTCGTCGAAACAACACCTGTTCGACTCGAAGCCTCGAAGCGCGAGAGAAACCTGTCCTGATCGATGCCGTGTACACGGCAAAGAGGGGTGGCAAAGAGAGATTCTGGCAACGATGCGGTAGGTAACGCGGTTTCCAGAGATAATGGAGGAGAATACTCCTCCTCCTCCTCCTCCTCCTCCTCTTTCTCTTCCTCCTTCTTCTTCTCTTCCTTCTCTGCCCGCGGTTTCTGTATTTATCCGTTGGCCGGGATTCGTCCACGCGATTTTGTTTGGCCCACGTTCGACGAAATAAGTGGATTCCAGAGACAAGTACTCGTAACTTGGATCGCTTATTGTCTCGTGTTAGAACGAGGCTCTATGAGAATTCCATTAAACCGTGGTTTCCCGTGCGGTGGGATGGATGGTTGAATATGTAAATTTATTTGACGTCGCTTCTTGCTTAGTTGCGTGTTGCAGTTAGATTTTATTGGACATTGACGCGATGATTCAATATTAAATATCAAATATTGCGTTACAGACCAAGCTGTGTTTCATTGCAAATATTAAATTTGTTCTTTATCGAACCAGAAATTCGATTGAAAATGAAGCGATTGAATAATAATGTAATATTATCGATCCAATTATACATTCTCTGTTCACTATATCGAGACATCGAGTAAGTAATAAGTTCCAGTTTTCTCACGAATATAATAAATATAACAAATAAAGATTTTTAAACCTTAGAGAATTATCAATCTTGCAAATTCATCGTACATTACACATTTACTTTACTTAAAACTTCTAGATTTTCCTTTTCGCGATTGATCGAAGATTTTCGAAGGAAGACAAAATTGCTTTTATAAAATATCTTCCCCTCTCGTCGATCGATCTCACAATTCTCAGAGGGAAAATTTTTCCGTATCATCGTTCGTCTCGCGACACGAAGCGTATCACGGGAGGCAGTGACGAACAGTAGAGAAGTAGGCTATTGTCTAGATCGGTCGGGACATACATCAACGTCTTGGAACAAAGGTCCTGGCCACTCGTTAACAATGGCGAATGTCGCATTAATATTCGAGACGCCGCTCTCTTCTGTCTTTAACGCGCTGGATGTGTCGACTGGGTCGCGAGGCGATAACTCTCTTTCCATCCTTGTTACTGCCTTCCCTCCACCATCAATCCCCGTGTTATCTGTTGCACAGCCGGACACATGTTTGATAAGTGTACGCCGCTCAACAAGTAAATTCTCATTAGAATTGTTAATACGCCCCTCTCCTCGTTTCATCACGCGTTTCATCTGCATCCTCTAATCTCTTCCCTCGAATTAGGTCACTCTCTCTCTCTCTCTCTTTCTCTTTTAGATAACGCACAAAAAGAGTACGTTAATTCTCCTCTGGCGACCCGTGAAATTGAAGAAAGTTAATCCAAGAAGCGTCTGGATAAATTATTCTAAACAAAAAGAAAAAAAAAAAATGGAAATTTTATTCTCGAAAAGATCGATTAAAATGCTCCTCCACACAATCGAGCTCTCCTCAGAATTAAAAAAAAAAAAAGAAGCCTTACACGCCTTAATCCGAAGGATTGAAACCGTAAATAGGCGGCCTAATAGAGCCGAAAAAAAAAAAAAAAAGAAAAAGAAGAATACCAGGAAAGTGTGACGAGGTGGAAGGAGGCCAGTGGCAGGATGATCGTTGGAAAAGGATGTAGAAGAGCATCGAAAGAGCGAAACTCGGAGACAATGAGGAGCGGCGCATTAATATTCGAGGCATGCCGCTCCAGCCTCTCGCTTTCCTCCTCGAATCTCTTCCGCCCGGGGCGACTCGTGCGCCAGATTGCAATCGCAACAGCTTCGTTAATTACCAAAGGAGCCTCCTCCTTCCTCTCGTTGCATTTCGTGCCCCACCGATGCGACCGAACGCGTTTTAACGCGCGGATCCATCGTCCCTCGTCGACGACCGTCCACTTCCTGTCCACGATCTGCCCACGTAGCGTCTCTCCGTCTCTCTCTCTCTCTCTCACCCTTGACACGGTGCCACCCATTCACAGAGATTTCTGCGAAAGCCTGCGGAGATCCCTCGGTCGGCCTTTGTCTCCTCGTCTCCCAGGCCTGGATACGAGGACGAGGCTCGCGAGCTCGGCTCGTTTTTCTTTCCCCGCTTGGGGAAAATAATGTCCACTGGAAGGCGTATTAACATTCCGATGCCGCGGCTGGATTACCGATAATTTCACCAAACTCGTGTGCGTCTGATTTATTTGGATGGTGATCTTGATTCTCGTCGTTAAGGGAGGAGGAAGGGGCGATTTTTAAGATAATGCCGCTTTTCCTCCTCTTCTTTCTCATTTTTCTCTCGTTCGCGACTGGTCAACGAGGAAACTTTAACGAAGTTTGTCGAGTCGTTCTATGCGATAATTCCATCGTCTTTCCGTTAAATTTTATTATACAGGGGATCTCGATATTTTTTATTTTTTATTTTTGTGTCCTTAGTCAAGGAATCAAAATTACGAGTATTGAAACTTCATCGCAAGATTCATCGTTATTTCTATATGTTAATTATAGGCTGATAGATGAAATGAAAGCGGCGAGGAAATTTTTCTATACGTTTCGTATGCAACGCAATATCGTCGAAAACAAGATGAAATTTGTATTCAATCGTTCGACTATTGACGGCAGAGATACGCTCTCTTCTTTTATATTCTCTTCTCGGAAGTCGGCGAACGATAGAAACATTTCTTTCCGCCATTCCTGTTTATCGCGATAAACGATAGCGGCCAATAATATTTCCGGCCAATTTAATTCAACGAAGAACGATGCAAGAAGCGAAGAACGTATAAAGAAAATCTGAAACTTTTTCTCTCCCTTTTCCCAAAAAAGAAAATATTATCCACAAAAGCGTATATATAATTTCTAATTCATAAATGAATTATCCTATCGTACGAATCATTCCACTTAATATCGAAGAATTTCCATCTCGTCGAGAAAGAAAAATCGAACGAGGTTAAAGAATCGAACGAGGAATCCAATTTTCTTCTGCTCTCCGATCGAATAATCCCTTTTGAACAAAAACGGATACTTCGTCAAACCAGCCTTCGGACAACCGAACATTTTCATTTTTATTTCCCTCCCCATTCAACCAACGTATCCGATTATGTTTTTACAGAACGAAAAACCCCTTTCGAATCTATTTCCCGAGGAACCGCTCCCAGTAAACGCGCGCAATTGGTCCCGATTGTATTGTCGACTGGAAAATTTATGCTTATCCATTCGACTCTCGCTGTGACGGCAATATCGCCGTCCCGAATGGGCCATCGCTCTTACTTTTCTCCACTCGGATGCAAACGGATGCGGCAATAAGATTTGTCTGCCTTTATCGTGTATAACGCGTATAAGAATAAGGCGGGCATCGTGTCCCTTATCGTGGCTACATCGCCGCGATTTTTGCAATTCGCGATTCGAGGGAGTTCGAGTTGGATAGTTTTCGTCCTCTCGTCCCAAATGATCCTCTGTTTATCGGTTCAACGGCAAGATCGAACGATTCAGCTCGTTCGCCAACTTCGATAGATTCGATTCGAGAGATATAGGTCTGAATCTAGGGGAGGGGAGGCATGAAAAGTGTCCACGAAAGGGGACGTGCCTCCCTCCCGTGGGATTTCCATTTTGAAGTTAGTTGGTCAGATTTATATGTGGAAGAGTTTGCAACGTGGATAATGCGAGTTTAATGCTTACGATAATTGCTCGATCCTCGAGAGTTGCTTTGTATTTCATTCATCCGTGTATCGATCTTCTTCATTCGTTTTCGTTCAACTTATATCCATTGATATTGGAATGATAACTTCAAAACAAATCTGAAACAAATCTATCTAAAGTATTTCAATTTTCAATTTTAAAAGAATACGATAAAAAATAAATAAAAGAGGGAGAAAAGAATTACTACGTTAGAGCAATAATTTTAAAAATAGCAAAAATATCTCTTACACACCATCTTCCTTTTCGTAACCAAGTGAAGCACAGGCAAGAAGCCGCATATCCCGCGGCTCACCGTTCGTTGACGCTGTTAAAATTCCAATAACAGAGGTCCGTTTGTGCGCGCATATTTCTTCTACCCTCTCCCTCGCCTCCTTTTATGCGCGCATACACGCACATCCTTACCCCCTTTGTTCCGGTCGCGCGCGTTTTTCCGCCTGTCGCATGCCGTTCCAACCCGCGGATACCCTCGCCCCGCGCATATCATCGCCGACCCCCTTTCGAGATCATCCTTTTTCAAGATTCCTGCTCGAAGCAGGAGACGGACCGTCTCGCGCTCGCACGGGATAATAAATGTCTTTCTCGATCTTACCCGCCTGACCCGAGCCGCGTCCCCTCCCCCCAGCCGTGGTTCACGACGACCACGTGGACGGATAATTGAACGTACATCAAGGGTGAAGGAGGGCCGACGACGACGACACGGCCAAGAAGGATAACCGACCTCGAAAAGCGGAAAGGCAGGGAGGAGGAAGAGAGAGAGAGAGAGAGGTATAATTCAGGCAATTTGAGGGCCGAACGGCGGCTCACGACGATATAAATTCGGTAAACGCCGTCATTAGAGCCAATCCGAAATACCGGGCGTCTATTAAACCTGGAACTAAGATAATTACCTGCACTGGAGTCCACCCGATATCGGGCCCGGCTTTCGTGGATACCTTCTCGGCTACATTGTTGCGCTTCTTATATACCGTATACCGACCCCCTCACGACGATTCTCGGGCCCCCGGCTATTCCAATTTCGATGATCGTCGAAGCCTCGAATGTTTGTGTCGTCCCCTTTGCGGCCGGGCCGTGTCGACGGACTTGTCGGATCGGGCTTTCCGACCATGTTTTCGGAGGATGCGTTGGCGGACGAGAGGATCCTTTCGGATGGTTACACGGTGGGTGGGATGGGGGAGGTAATGGAGTGCGGTTTGGCGGTTGTAAAAGGCGGTTTGCTGCGGAGCACAGCGGTTTTTTAGGGCGGTTGTTTGCGCGCGCGCGGTGGTCGAGGCGCGATTATTAGACCGCGGATGTTGGTGAATTTATGAAAAATTTTGAAGGTGATAGAGACTTGTGGCATCCGCGAGATACGTAAAAGAAAAGGAAAAGAAAAAATTATATCTCAAGTTATGACGATGAGAATATTTATTTATGGTTCGTAGAAATTTTTGTGAGACGTTCGTAATACGATTGTAATAATTTTAATTAAAGAAATATTAATGCGCTTTCGATATTGGTAAGAGTTATATTTCCTTCCTGTTCCAAATAAGATCGTTTGCAGGATTTAAAAATTAATCAACACTGCAACAAAATAATTAATTTATAATAAGAATTTTCCAAACTTCAATTACATACTAATTTGAAAAAAGAAAGAGAGGGAAAAATAGAGTTACAATAGAATAATCGTTCACACGTACCAACTAATAACACCCTCCATGATTCATCGCGCAGTTAATAATTCTTACGGGGAACAATACCATTCACTGCTCCGCAATACGTACGAAAATTCGCCTCGCAATTCCGCTCAGATTAATTCCTCGAACAACGCATTATCACCCCCCGATAATCACGGAAACCTTGCACCGCCCCGCTCAATCAGCCCGCCCAATAAAATTAAAATACCCACAGTCACCCAATTAAGAAAATTGAAATACTTTGCAATAGCAATTGCTCTCCAATTCGTTCCAACGTATCCACCGTGGATTTCTCGTGATACAATGACACGTGGTATTCGGCCAGCGTGCCTTCGTGCCCGATCTCGTGTAACACGTCGTACCTGCCGATCTCGCGGTTGGCCCACGGTTCGCGAAACTGGCTCCGCTGGAATCTGGCCGCGATTGTACACGCGAAAAGGGATCGAAAATCCTTGCGAAGTAGGGGGAGGGGGGAGAGGGAGGATGAATAAGAAACGCTAAACTATACGTTTTTAGCCGGGCGTTACATTTGTCGGATACCAAAGAGCCGGGATGCTTGAATCCGTGCTCCCTCGTCCGGGGAATGTTTGTGGAATGTCGCGAACTTTTATATAACGTCGAAGTCGAGCTTGTTCGGAATTGTCGTTGTGCTCGGATCGTGCACGTTCGCAAGTGTCGAATATATATATATATATTTTTTCTCCAAGGATCGAATCGGATTGATTAATGATTTCTCGTAAAATTAGATAAGTAGAGGAATTTGAATGGTAAGAAAAAAGAATGTACATCTGCTTTTTCATTTATTCAGAATTTTATTAGATTTATGAATTCCAATAAGTGGAATGATTTATTTGAGAAGAAAAATTGCAAGTTAATATTTATAATATATATATATATATATTCTTCATGGTCTTTTTAATATTTTTAATTAGGATGGAAGTACAAAAAAGTTTCTCGTATTCTCGTTTATTCTTGTTTTATTAATCGAATGAATCATTTCGAATATACAGACGTGGAATAATATGAAAACTTGCCAGATTATTTTTCCAAATTTCAAAGAAAAGAAAAAAAAAATTTCATAACCTGGTATACTGGCGACAAAATAATTAATTTCCCACGAGGAATATTACGATCAAAAAGTATTTATTTGAATCGTATTTAAAAGATATAAAAATCTCAAGTGATTCCAATTATTACTTTTCGTCACATTGACATGTGCCTAATACAGAAAGAGTGAGAGTGAAGAGATAATAATTACGCGCACGATACACGATTTCAAAGTAATCAGTGATTGCACACCTCGAAGAATCGTTCCTTAAGGCGAATCTGTTGTAAGGAAATCCTGGACTCGCGTTTACCGATTCGGGACGCTTATGCGTGAGGAAATTGTCGGAATATACTAATCAACGAGAGATACTGAATGTTCGATAATACGTTTCAAATACGTATATATTTCGAAGATTGACGTACGAGATATAAAGATATACGTGACTATAAATAAATGAATAAATAAATACAAAATATTATACGCGTAGAATCACAGGAAAATTTGTATACAAATTTAAATATACCATTGTGTAGAATTTGCTTTGTGCAACGAGATCAATGTGAGAATAAATAAAAAGGAATAATGCAAAAATGTGGCAACAAGTAGGATCAAAGAAAAATTTTTATAAATGTGTCTCTATGTTCTCGCGTAAAATTTGTTTTATACGATGAACTTGATAAAAATATACAAAGGAAATGTTCCAAGAAATAATTCGATTTTTTTATTATTCAATTTTAATGAATATATATAAATCTCCAGTAATACGATTGTTACTACGTTTAGTACGTCTCAATAATTTAATCAAAATGGAATAACAACGAATAAAACAACGGTTTATTGTTCGTGGAAACATTCAAACGTATTATATTATTAATATACTTTATAATTTCAATGAAAAGTAATTATGCCAATACGTATGATACGAACAACGTGTTTCGATTAAATGGTTTTGATTAAATAATTGCGAATTAAAATAGAATAATAAATACACTCTCATAAACCGCTATTGTTTTCGTATACAATTCTTCTAAAAAAATCGAACTTCGATAACTCGAATCATGAAAATTGATTGGAGGAGGAATTATGGAAAATCTTTGGAAAGATTTTTCGAGAGAAAAGTTTGGTTCGAATAATCAAAATTCGATTGTACAACACCTGTTCACCTAGTCTCTAGAATAGTAGCTCTAATTCGAAACGTTTTAACGTGACTCGAGATTCGATCATTAAAAGCGTTTATGCTTGTAATTGCAAGAAGCAACGATGCGCCGGCCTAGAAAGTTCTTCAGGCCACCGAAATTCATTCCCTTATCTTATCTGCAAGAAAATTGCACGCAAATGGACGGGACTGATACGCGAGAGCCTTAATTAAAGGGATGCACACTGGCGTCCAGTTGATCACGTTCATTTCGCGAAATACTGATTTCAAATTCGTGAAAATTATTCATTTTATTCGAAGAACATCTCGATAATAAATATTCTTAGAAATAGAGAATAATCTTGAAAATAAAATAGAACGTTCTACGCTCTGATGCATTCGTCATTATTTGTTTAATATAATATTTTAAAAATAATCTCTTCTCATTCTCTTCTCATTCGATTCTCATAAATTTTGATTTCTTGAAAATATATGAGATCAAAAGAGATGGAATAGACAGGGATTAAACAAGTTTGGAAAGGAGTGAGAAGAAGATTGAGTAACATTTAAGACGAATGAAGAAAATTAAGTTTGCCGGATTAAAAATGAGGACTGTAAAGATTTGGAAAGTGGTAAAACATATTATAGAAAGATAAGAAGATTAAAAGATGTTGGGAAACATTAAAGAAGTTTGTATTAAAGAAGACTTAAAAAAATGCTGGGGATTGAAGAAGACTTTGAAGTCGAAAAAAATATTGAAAAAATATTAAAGAAAAGTGAATGAAAGATAGGAAAATTTTGAACGAAGTCGAGGATCCATTTTAAAAACATTAGAAAAAAAAAAAGAAAAGGAAGAAAATCAAGGAAAATTAAAAGAAACTTTTTTAAAGAATTTCATTCGTCTAAAGGAAAATCGAAAAAAATTATCGAAATGCTGAAAGAAATCCAAGATTTAAAAAAAATTGAATTCTTTAAAGATAAAAAAATTTATCAACTATCGAATCGGATTTCAAAATTATTTTTCATTTCCTTCGATTCCTCAACTTCCTACGGATACACGTACTCGTGGAAATTTTCGATCTACGACAGACGTTCCTGCCTCGAATAAAGAAATTTCGCGATAAGTTGTAAGCATATCGCGTGTGTCACGTGGGAAATCTTAGAATCGGTAACAGCCGAGGGTCTCCAGCGAGTTGAGAGTCTAATTTTACGCATCGCTGATAGACTCGGCCACGAATGAAAAGAACGAAAACAAATTACAGACGTTGCACGCGAGATATTCCACCGTGTTCGATGCTTTCACGTTGCAATGTCACGGCCAGTCCACTTTTCTTTTCCTTTTTTTTTTTTTTTTTATTATTCTCTTTCCCTTTACTCACGCGACGCTGATCCACATTTGCATGGGAAAAGGCCAAATGTCACTCCTTGATCGAGGATCGAAAGTCAAGTCTCGACATCTTGTCGCTCGTGATTTTGTTATGGATTGCATGATTTCTCGAAATGCATCAGAAAGAAAAATTTAAAAGTGATATATATATATTTGAATTTTGTAATTTTTTAAAGGAAAAAATTATCTGACAGATTAATACTTTGTTTTTTTTTCTTCAATATAGAAATTGTTACAATAATAAACTATAATTATTAATTGCAACGTTCTACATCCGTGACGTTTTACAAAGCTTTCGCCTTTTGTGAACTAATTTCGCCACGAATATATTTCACTGTAATTTACACCATAGTTGTACGTGACAAGCGTGATGCGAGTCGTTATAACGCGTGTGACGCATGGTAACGGTAAATGGATTTTAAACGCGCCGGTGTTTACGTTCAAACATTACGTCCAACGCATTTTAACATATTTCATAAACTTTCAAATAACACTTTCACGTGTACGAAATTATATATTCCGTGTTTAAAACAATGCGACAAATATTTGAAACGAATCGTAATGCGCGTGATGGAACATATGCATACATTGGAAAAGAATATCAAGAACGATCCTCGGGTTCAGGGTTTCGATATGTATATCGAGATGATGCGATAATTGGAGCGGTTTGTTCTTCCCTGTTGGAACGTTGTTACGTAATCGGATTTAAAGTTTCAAGTTTATAACTCGCCTCCATTTGATGCGTAGACGAATAATGATACTGGTTGGAATAACTGGTTGCATAATCTGCGTGCAATTCGTGCAGGAGAAACTTGGCATTATCCTTCGAGCATCGTGTTTCATCGTTGGATAAATTTCTTTTCGGATCAAGATAAATCTAAGAACATAGAAGAAGAAGAAGATATTTTATTTATTTATGAAACGTGTGAAGAAGAAGTTCCATCGATATTATTGGTTTTCTGAAAAAAAAAAAAAGAAAAATTGGAAAATTTGCATAGGATTTTTATTTTAATTTCTTTTTTTTTCTCCAATAAAATAAATTTTTGTATTTTTCAATTTATCCAAAAATTCGACGTTTTTCAATTTTCATTTTTATTCTTTTCCAATTTTATAATATCTTATGCATACGTGAGATATGTGAAGACAGATTTTATTACTTTTATATTTAATAATAGAGATTCATATTTTCTCGTTGTCGTATCCATTGAATTCCAATCTATTGGTTCTTGTACGTAGAAACAAGGGCAGGTTTGTTGGATTAATCGGTCAAAAGAGTTTCCACTTTCACGAGAAATTCTCTTGAACTAATTAAGTTTTCTTTTTTAAGCTAGTCTTAATTAACGGGATAATTAAACTGCTCTCGTTGGCGTGAGTAATTTTCATTTCTTAAGAAGAATACTTCCGTGATCGCTCGTTGGAAACATTTTAGATAGGAAAGACTTTTTTCTTTTTTCTTCTTTCATCATCTTTTTCTTTATCGATTCGCCAATTTTTAACTGATCACTATTTAATAAGAAAGAAACGAATTTCCTTTTCGAAATAAAAATCGTTCGTGTATTTTAATAATTGCAAATGAATTAATATTTGTCTTCTACTCTCATACATACGTTATGTGTGAAATCATTCATTAACGAAAATCATTTAAACATTTAAATATAAAATAATTATGGATTATTCAAGCTTGTTTCCTCGATTCATAAATCGTGTCACAGATAACTCGTAACTTTAATATTTTCCGCTTCGTTTAATCTTATCTATTAGTTTCTATTTCAAATTAAATTACTATCTCAGTTCGTATCGTCATTTTATCTATACATTTCCTTCCTATTCTCTTCTTCCTTTACTTCAATAATTTACATCTCAATTTCATTCTGTATACACAATTTCTTCTGTACAATTCATCCCTTTTAATAATCTTTTTCTTCAACTTCAAACAAACATCCCCAAATCTATCCAGTCAAACTAAAATTCCAGTTTACGAATACACGAATAAAAATTTTTCTTTCTCGATTCCACAATTTTTCAAACAAATGAAATATCCCCTTTCTCCTATAATCTTTTTACTCGAGATTTTCCCCAGCCAAAGATACGTCAAATTTCTCTTCCATCATCGTCATTTCCATCACGAAACGTTTCGCGCCCAAACAAAAGCACGTAAAAGCATAGAGCGTGGAACGAAATTTCTCAATAGCCGGTGATCGGTCGAAACGAGTTTAGCTTAGCCCCGTGTTTCAGAAACGCTCTTGTCCCCGGCACAAGTCCCCAAGGAGCATTTCCGGTGAACGGAGCGGAGCGGAGCGGGAAATCGTGTCTCTCGCTTACCAGATGAAAACAAATAAAGGAAAACTCATCATCCGGCTCGGCTCGAACGGCGCCGATAAAACGAATCGACCGAGATAAAAGACGCCTTCCGCGTCGTCTTCCTTTTTTCCAACCGCTTCTTCCTTCAACGTAGCCCGCGATCGCTCGAACCGCCGCCGTCGTTCGATCCTCGAATGCTTGTTTTTGCGCCCCTCTCCCCTTCGTCCGTTTCGTCCCTGGAAAATTATAGCGCTTGCACACATTCTTCCAATTTCACCCACCACTTGACTTTTTTTTTTTTTTTCATCTTCTCTTTTTTTTTTTTTCTTTTTTTCTTTGGTTGCAATTAGCGACAAAGGATTTACGAGGAATTCGTTTATCGGGATAAACGACGACGCTTCTGAAATGCGTGGACACGTGGACGTGTTGGGTAGATTCGAATTCCGAGGTTAAAGAGAATTTTTGATTGTTCGCGAGAAAAAGAAAGAGAAAAGAAGGAGAATGTTTAGAAATTAAACGTATGTATTTTTTTTTAATTTTTCAATACTCGAAGACTCGAGATTCTCGAAATCCTGTTGATCTGAAAATTATAAGTGGATTGGAATTTTTAAGTTTGAAAATGCCCAAGCATTTTTTCGAGAAACTCGAATTCCGATTCAGAGGCGATGCGATACCAAAGAACAATGTTTCCTCGTAAGAACACTTACATTCTCAAGTTTTTCCCATATGACGAACAACTCCACCCTTTCTTCCAACATTTCCACCGTGACTAAAGGTTTTCAGGGGGGCTTTAAAGCGGGTGTGGAGAGGCCCAAGAAGGGCGGGCACTCGGGATCATGGGTTGTCTCGAGTGGTGCTTCGAGCGGCGTAAAGTACGTATCTTGCGCATGAAAATACCAGGCCAAGTGCCGTTGCTTGTCTCCCTTCAAAATAGGGCCAATAGAAGCGGAGCAACGTCTTTCGAATTATAAAAAAATACAACCTACCTCCATCCATCCATCCATCCATCCATCCATCCATCCATCCATGCTTTCCCTCCTCGAAAATAACAACGGAACGAAACGGAAGAATATAGAAATATTATAGATGAAAACGACATGTCACGCGCGTGTAACGCGCTCGTGTTTCTCTGTCAACGAGTCATGAGGGATCAACGAGAAATGCGCCTGTTTGCAAATGATACGATGATAAAGATGCAAATGCGTATATACGTGTATATACATATATATATACACACCAACCAACCCCCTGTATGCAAAGCAACGCGCTCTGTTGCGCCTCTCTTGTGGGTGGATCCCGGTCACCGGTCTCATAAACTAACACATTTCGGTTTCCTTTGATCTGCGTGCGCACGGTTCACTCCTTGTTCCCCTCGCCTTTTGCAAATACATGCCGATACATACCGACAGGACGTAGCCTCTGGCTAATTGGATTTTGTAATTACATGCAAATTTAATTATCATCGAAATTAATTACGTAATAAGATTTCCATCGCGCATGGCGAAAACGGGGGGATACGACTTGTATAATTTGCATTTTTTTTTTTGCATCTTTACCTCTTGTGATGGAATCGGGTATCTTTGGCCGGGGATACGGATGGGATGTTCGAGTTTGCGACGTATGAAATTTCGTTAATTTTTATTTCACGATTTCACGTTGTTTGCTATTAGAAACTTTGGATTGGAAGTCGTGTGGGATGTTCACTGAACTGTGAACAGAAATGTTACGTAAATTAATATCGTTGCATCGATGTAATAACACGAGCGTTACAATTCACAAGCAGTATATAATAATTAAAAAAAAAAAAAAAGGGAATTTTTTAATAGAAAGCGAATTATTAATAAATACATCCATATGAAATTAATATTGTTTCACGCAAGGAGAATTTATAAAATTTCTCTCTACAACACAGATCCATCCAAGATTTCGCCATAGTTACTTTCCAAATGTAGTTTCATCGACTGTATAACGGTGTTATAACGAATGCACATGGTACCGCACAATGATTCCCGAGGAAGGAAAAAATTCTCTGCTCTTGCTCGTCAGCGAACATTGTCATCAGCACAGACGTCGCCACGATAAAGATGCAAATTTGCATTCGACGCGGGCTGACACCGGTGTAAAATATAATCCCGCGATTAGTGCCAGCTGAAACCGAAGTGAATTTCTCCTCTTCGTGTTCGTCCTCTGCTAACATCTCGGTTAAGATTCATTTTTATATATATATATATAAAAGTAATTAATTATGCATTTATTGCATCGAGTTGAGTCGTTTAAAAAGATTTACAGAAATTAACACGGGTTCGTGCGATTTTGAAATATTTCTGATAAAAGATAAAACGCTCAAAATCTTTTGAAATTTAGAAAATTTACGTGCTCCAATTTATATATATATTGACAGATATAATTATTATCTACCGGTTAATTAATTATCGAAACGAGGTTGTATCGATCATATACTTAAGATAACGGGGAAAAGAAACCAGATTTTCTCGCCTCGTTCCCTCTGAATGAATATTATTCGTTCTTTCAAACTGTATATCTTTTCCTTATACATTACCTTTTATTATCTACTTAATAATTCGCATAGAAACTTTTTCAAAAATCTAAGAATTCAAACGGAATTGATAAAGATAAATTTCAAGAATTTTAAAACATTCCACGAATGTTCAAACAAATATTTCCCAAATTTCATCTCAAAACGTTATAATTACTCGTCGATCCAATCCAATGCTTCGATTCCTCGACTGCTCAAAGGGGAAATTATTCATCGATGATTCGTTTAATTAGCCTACTCTATATACGAACCGTTCCGTTCTTTAAACACCTCTCGCACAAGTATTTATTATATTCCGATAAGCGGTCGGCTCGAGTGGCTCAAGTGTTCATTTTAAGAGAATTACGAAATGTAGGTCATCGATCGGTTGGAGGCTGGTAATAAGATCGATTTAATCTTCCAAGACTGTTCTTGCTTCGAATGAATCTTATCAATCGCGTTCTCGTTATCGCGCGATCATCGAGAACGTAAGAAAGAAATTTCGAATTTTTTTTTTTTTTTTTTTACACGTGATTAACAATCCATTGTTCACGGAGAATCGACGATCTGGAAATCGTATGTGCAGGAACGAAAGTTCTTTTCCAGTCAATACCACGGATCACAGTGGTTCTTAAGCGGAATTCTGATTGTAAGTAAAAATTTGTACGATTTGTAATGTGAAAATATATGCATTTTATAAATTTGATCGTTTTAAAAGGCTATTTGCTTATGGAATGCATCACACCTGGACCTGAATTTAACAACGTAAGATCAAAAATTTAATTTAATAAATTAAATTGAATCTAATTCTCAGAGGAATTCTATCTAGTCCGTTGAAATTTCGTAAATTTGCGGCGCAATTGTATCTATCTACAAAGAGATTAAGAACCACTGTGCTAGGTGTTAGCATTCACCTTGGAACTTTTTTAACAATAGAAATTTGCGCAATGCATTTCCTATCCCTTTTATCGATCGCTCGAATCGCGTGTAGCTTTCGATCTGATTATTGATTTATAGTAATGGTATCTTGTTAATGAATTTCGAGAACGTTTGATTAAAGCGATTGACAAATGATTCGAATTCATAAATCTTATTTAAAAGCTTCTTGTATATGTTCGATAAATTTTCTACGAAAAAAAATATTCTTCTCTCTCCCGTTAAAAAAGAAAAAAAAAAAAATATCTATATTTACTAACTAATACATTCATTTAACGAAATATCCAACGATTAATGAAATCAAGACAAAATAAAATGAGCAATAGAACGGACGCGTCAGTCGAGAAAACCAATCAAAATTCTTAAAAAAAATTCCTTTACGGTAATCGTTCATCAACGTCACGAAACGAAACGAAGCGAAACGAGAGAGAGAGAGAGAGAGAGAGGAGAGGGTAGAAAAAGAAAAAAAGTAGTCAGTTTTCATTCCGCGACCAATAAACCGCGAAAGCAACCTCTTGGTAAATGACACGTGGCGAGAGGGTGGACGCGCGAAGAAACAATCGAGAGAGGAGTGGAAAGCCTATATAGTCGCGTGTGTTCAACCGGTTCCATGCCCGATTACTTCGTGTCACGGTGGAACGCCGCGCCGCCTTATGCCCGATCCGCCTCTTCCCTCCTCGCGTCACGCGCGCTCTAAAGCGCCAACCACGCTGATCCACGCCGCGTGCAAACGTGCAAATATTTGCACCCGGCCTCGTTCGTGCGTTTCCATTGACGAACGGCCGGGGTTGGAAAGTGCGTCATGTGTTTTGCCCCCCGTTCGGCAAATACCAAAGTTTAGGCTTTTGAATAGGAGCGTGTAGTGGTGATCCACGCTCTTGTTGAACCGGGTTTGAAAACGTTTGTTCCGCGTATTTGGCCAATGATACTTTGTGCAAATCAACGTGGTTGATGGAATTGATTTTTATTTTCCAGTTTCGCGTGTTTTGTTTTGGAAACGATAAATAGCTTTCGAATAGCTTTTAAGGATTCAAGTTTATCATTATAGGTGGATTTATTTATTAGATTTTGTGGTAAAAGATTAGTGGTATTATTGTTATTATATTGGTATATAATGGTGTATTAAGTCAAGGATCCATTAGCTGAAATAGAATGAATTTTTTTCTTTGTAATTATTAAAAATTACTATTCGAATAAAAACGTAATTGAACACCAATTTAATTAAGTAGTTCAATTCTTCTATCGAATAGAAAATAATATGATATATTAGAAAAGTGTGCCGTATACATTTAAAAAATAAAATTTCATTATTTAAAAAAAGCGAAAGTAAAAAAAGGAAAAAAAATCGAATTTTCTTTTGAAATCTTTTCGACCGATAAAACGTAAACGTAAATGTTTTTACGAACCATGAACTTTCCTCAGGTTGCGAGAATTTTTTGGCCGAGCTGAGTGTCTTTGCTGAAATTTTTAGTTATACAGAATTGCGGATACAATGTATAAAACATTGATGCCTGCACGACCGAGCATATGTTCCGCGATATTACCGTAGGAGCGCATCGAACGTGGGATTTTCCTCTGGTTTTCGCCAGATGTGGCTACCTTACTGTTAACCATTCGTAAATTTAACATTCCCTCTCTTCTCTCTGAGATTTTTTTATTATAATATGGGCCGCTCACCATTTCGACGTTACCTCGTCGAAATATATTTTATCGCTCTATTTTCATTTAATCATATATTACGTCTCGCGTATAAATTTTTCTAACGGGGAAAATATGGCGAGATACGAGAAATGCGGTTAAAATTTCTTAGCATATCCATTTAAGGAAAATAATATAATACTTAAAATAATAACGATAAGAATAATAATGATACTTTCTAATAAAATATATGAAATTATATATATATATTTTTTAATTCTTAGATTGAATATTGGAATATTTCCAACGAGAAAATGATTTAAAAAATGCAAAAACAACCCATTATATATTATCCCTTGCATCGGCCGGGAATCGAACCCGGGGCGCCCGCGTGGCAAGCGAGCATTCTACCACTGAACTACCGATGCTTCTGGGGGTTGTTTTCATTTATCCCCAATAAAAGTATACGATCCTACAAATCTATTTACACAATCAAAATCTATCGATTAAATAAATTTTCTTTATCCATATTCTCATCTCTGTCTCTCTATTTTATTTCTAATTTAAACAAAAAAAAGAAAAAAACAATTTAATTATATCTAATTCCAAAATTTAAAACTTATTTCCATTTATAAATAATTTCAAATATCTTTCGAAAACTTGTTTCCACATAAATCTTATCAAAATCTTATGAAAATAATATGATCATACCCTAAAGATCTTTTTCCGCGATGATACAAAGTTCGGGATAAAAACGAGAGGGTATGACGTCTCATTGTTACTCCAGTTACAATCCGGGACGGCTCGATGGGAGTAGAGGTTTAAAAGGGGGACGAGAAGATGAAGGGTTTGCACGAGAGCCACTCGCTTTGCTCTAGCTCTAGAGTCTAGTCGAACTTGAAATCCTCTCCGGCGTAAACGCTGGTTATCTCTGATCTCGCAACGCCGTGATGAGATCCTCGAAAGTTATCGGGTCACATGGTGAAACGTTTATATCTAGAAAATTAACCACGATAGTTCTCGATTATCTATCCTCCAATATCCAACAAGATTAATTAAAATATCTCTGCTAGATATGCTTGGAAAAATAACTTTTCTGAAACTTTGATCTCGAAGATTATTTTTTTGAGTTTCAGTCCACTATTAAATAGAAAAGGAATCCTTTGATTTGTGTTTGAAGTGAGGAAAACCAAGGATTGTGCGTATTCTGAGGATTGAAATTTGATTTTAGATTGGGAAGGATATAATCGGCGATCACTTAAAACCAGTTACTGAACCAGAAATATACCCCTCCCCTATAAAAAAGTGCGATAAATGAAAAATATAAAATTTTGCAGGAGAGAGAAAAGAAACTGACAACTACGATATTAAATCCTGTCCTCCTTGAAGCATTGAACTTTTAACTTTTAACTCATCTGACGTGTGAGAGAATCTTATCTATCTTTTCTTCGAAAATTAAATCCATCTCTGAAAATTCATCGGCAAAGGGGGGGAAAAAAAAGTAATAAATTCGATGAATAATAACATCGATGACACAAATCCCGATCAATTTAAAATTCCAACAAACGTAAACCCCCCCCCCCCCTCGATCAAGCAACTTGACAAGCAGAGTTCTCGCAGACGAGCATTCCACCACCACTGGTGTAATTCTTACTTCTTCGAATCCAATCGTCCAAAAGATGACCCTCCACGCTCTAATTCCTCGCTCCCTAAGATCACTAATTCCTCGCTCGAGAATCCCCCAAGAGATCACGATCGATCGGATTTAGTCCCGATTTCTTGTCGGGAGACAGGGATCGCTTTCTGAATCACGAATAGAGCACAAGCTTAGAGCACTGTCACCGTTGCGATACACACTGTCTTGTTGCACGATTCCACTGTCCAATCGGTATCGCGTGGAGTGGACGAGGAGGAGGGGGCAGCTTTGGGCGAAAAAAAAGGAAAAATCCTTTGCCCTTAATACGTATAAACCGTCGATCCGGCAGTTCTGCTAACTTCCACGTCAATCAGCGTAAGCCTCTTTTCGAGGCTTAAGACGATGACGATGGCGGGATCCAGGCGAGGAGCCAGCAGGTAGAGAGAAGAAGCGCGTAAATGTTTTTGAGGATAGTTCGGGAGGATCTTCGTTGGAACCGTCGTTGCTTCGTCGTTCGGGGTGGTCCGTTTCCAACCATGATTCTTTCTTTTTCTCTTTGACGCTGTTTCACGAAATTTGTCGAATCCGAAATGCGATTTTTAAAACACTGGATAAAAAATTGGGGGATTTAAATCTTGATATTTGTGAGAACGAATGGTCAAACAATTGGTGTCGTTTTAATGGCTGCATTTTATAATTTATCATTAATTCAGAAAAATTGGTGTCTATTCAATAAAGTTTCAATCGATGAGTTATATCCATCATAATCGAGAATTTTTACAGTTTTTGTAGAAAAGCTTCTCAATATAGTCTTGCGAGGCATCCGCCGAGATTAGGTCTCGATTCGATCCCTCGATTCGAGCCATCACGCCTCCCGTTCAACGAAAATCCATCTCGACAAAAAACTTTCCAATCAGCCCTCCCCCGTCGCGATGAAAGCTCGTCAACCATCGTCTCGTCCGAAAGAAGAGTGCTGCGCACTTTTTGGAGAACAAAAACACGCGTCTTCCTCCATTTCCCCTTGCATTTTCCTTTGAGTAATTAACCAATCCCGTCTTGACGAGGCGTCGATAACCTTATCGATCTCTCTTCACCGATCTTTTCGTTTTTTATTAAACGAAGCCGTTCAGAAGATGAACCGATCCAATTCATTTTTCTTTTTCCTTTTTTAAATAATCCAGAATTTTTACGCCAGATATAAGTACGATTAGTAGGTCGTGGATTTTTTAAAATGTTCAATTAATACGTAGAGAATGTATATTACGATATATCGTATGTATATTATTTATAATAATTTAAGAAAAAATTTTTTAGCTTGAGAAAGACATTACTTAAAATACATTTCTCTAATTATATACATACAATATTCTCTAATATTTTTATATTTTTCTTATTTATTGTCAATATATATAAAATACGTATGTATCTTTATAAAAATATCCCAATAATTAATATTTAATTTTAAATAATTAGTTTTACTGGAATTAACTTCTGAGTAATAAAAATCTGTCTGGATAATGACAAAAATCTCTTCTTCCTACTTTGTTAATCTTCCAAGCTAAAAAACAATCCTGATAGATTTTCACGTGTGAACAGACAATCTTCACGATGCAATATGGCGCCGATTGGAAGGTTCGCTCGGCCATAATTTGTCACAGGTGGCTCGTTCCAGTGTTCAGCTTCCGGAAAATCTCCAGTCTGCTGTCGAGATTCGTTCCGCCCACCGGCTTCTTCGTTTCAACCCTATCTTCCTCTCCATCTCTCTCTTTCTCCCTCTCTTCGGCTGCTACAACCCATTTGCCCTTCTTTGTCGCTGTTTGGAAGATAAATGAGGGCGAACGGGCGACGTCTACGTCCTCGTCCCGAAATTTCATTTCGGTTTTTAACGATTATCCCTTTTCCTCTTGCACTCTATATATATTCCTTTTACTTTTCGAGCATCCGTAATCTTGGCTCAGTCTGTCTAATTAAATTCGTACGGTTTATTTCGTTGGATCTCGAAAGTAGTAGTATTTGTTTTGTTCCTTCTGTAATTTACTTCCTCGTTGAAAGATGAATAATTGCTGGTAGAATTTTTTTTCAATCGTTTTGGGACGAGTTGCTGCTCTTTGCGTATTCTAACACTCTTGGTCTTCGTGTATTTCTTTGTTATTCCATCTGTGAAAGTTTGGAATTGAAGTAAAAAAGAACTCGAAGAATTATAGAAAACGATTCGATATTAATTCGAAAAATTAATAATAATATGGAAATGAATTTTTTTTTTTTATTTCATGAGAGAGACGCGAGAAACGTGTTAATATTTATGTTTATTATGGAAAAATATTTGTTCCGTTCAATTGTTACAAATATTGTAACTAACGTTGATGATTATTTTTGATGCACGTTTTCTCGTTGTGCGAGGCAACAATGTTTACGGAATAATTGTATGTTTTAATATTCCTATATTTTTTTTTGTTTTGCAGATTCGAATTTATAAATTTTTTAATACTACTCAACAGGTAGAATTGTACGAATAAAAATTTCACGGTTTTAAGAATAAACACAAATGTTTCTATTAATAAACATTGCGCGATATTATTTAAACAGATCTTGAAATGAATTTTTTCCAAAAATAAAATTATATCGTATAGCTACGCAACGTTTGTTTAAACTATAAACGAGCATCCACAACTTTATTTCCGTGTAATTCAACATATAAATAAATAAATAACTCAATTTAAGTAGAATCGAGAGTTGTTCTCAATTTTTCAATTCGTAGGAATTTTTCATTGCAATTTCTATTTTAATTAATATTTCAACGCAAATAAAATTTTCCACGAAAAACTGTCAAATCGTGATACACGTCACAAGTGAATTCCATTATACCCCTCTTCAATTTGAAAGATAAAATATATTCCTTTTTATAAATTATATATTCCATTCTTCTTAAAAATTAATAAAATCCTCCACGTTAGAGAATCTATTCTTTAACAGTCGAAATCACGATCCAACTTTTCCTCATTTCGCGCGAGATCAGGGTAAAATAGTTTTTCCTAATTACCAACTTTCCAGAACGACCATGGCGGAAGTTCTCCAGTCTTCCGGCTCTAGCAAAGAGACGAAAGACAAACACTCTCGGCAGACAGATGAAACGTAAACTTCGTCAGTTTTCCTTGCAATTAGTGGCGATCCCAACTGTTATTATTATCGTTGATCATTATCTCGTGATCTTAGTTTAGCCGTCTGGAAAATCGATATGTCAATTCGACGAAATCGGGTTTGACTTGATCACCTCATCTCGAATAAAGCTAATTAATTTTTCTGTGATTCTTGAGTCTCAGCTTTTACATTCTCTTATTTGCTTTGTAAGCGATTTTTTTAATGAGATTCTGTTGACTGAACCACCTTTGAAATATTAATTAATCTTTAGTTTAGAATTTCGATCATACACGTAGCTCGATAAATTGTACTAAATTTATCTTGATTGAATATCAAAGACGAATTCTCAAGAATTTTTTGAGAACTCGTATTGAAAGAAATTTACAATTTTCCAAAACTATAAATAAAAAACACACGAACCATTATTTATCTTAATTATATCCTAATTTATATATTCTTACTTAAACAACTCTCTCACTTAAACAATTTAAACACGATTAAGCAACTAACCTAATTGAACTCCTCATATCTTAAAATATTTTCAATTAACGTTTAAACTGACTAACGCGTAAAAAAAACGATTAAAAAAAAAAAAAGAAACCAAAAGAACTAAAAACAGCAAAATACTCTCGCCAAATCCAACCCCCGAAACATTATAAACGCTATATCACATTCCAAAAGAAGCCGGCCATAAATTTTTATTAACTTCTGTATCCTTTCTCTGCACCAGCCCTGATATCAAGGCTGGATATCATTCTTGCGCGGGATAATCTATTTCGTGGCGAAACATATCGTGGATTTCCGCGATCCCTGTCGCGGCCGATAAAGCCTCCCCCGCGCGGTCACACGATAACACGACGCCGGATCGACGTTTAAGCGCGACGAGGTCACGAGGCCGAGGCGAGATAAGGCGAGGCGGGAGGGGGAGACGGGCGGAAATGTAAATGGCGGTGGCCGTCGCTGGCCGAAACGGATAAAAGGGTTCGATCAGGCCGGCGTTTCCAGTTCCAGTATGCCGGATTATCCCCGAGGTTTCGTAGGATTACGTGGCGAGCCTCTCTCACGAGGAGGATCATCCCTTGGTCACGCGGATCCATCCGGTGAGTGCTACCGACTTATCGACGTAGCCGACTCTTGGCTCTTTACTTTAAACGCGGAATTAAACGTTCTCTTTGACGAACTTCTGATGATGTTAACAACTTGCTCAACAACTCGGAACGAAGACATTTATTTTCGACCAATTTTCTTATGTAAAATTTAGTTTCAAGTATATGGAGATAAATATAAATTATGCAATATCTGTTCTTGTATCATCAAGAACAAATCAAACTTCCATTTTTTTGTATAAAAAACGCGAGAAGAGAGTACGAATTTTATCATCAAGATCCACTCAGAAAATAGGGGAAAGTATGCCATTGAAATCGCTTTTTGATTTATCTCGATATCTCAATTCGTTGCCGAGATATAAGGATTCCAAGTTTCTTAAGACGGCGCGAATATTATGAATGGATCCGTGACACACTGACCTATATTTTTTCCTGGAAACGCGTAGTACGCTTGCCTCGAGTTTGGGATAGGTCAGTGAGGCGAGGCGCGAGCGAGAGGTCCGAGTAAGCGACGAGGATGGAGATAATAAACGATCAAAAATTAGTTTTGTCTTTGCACGACGATATCTCGGGAACCGGAAGTCGTATCGGGATGAATGAAAGAGCGTTTTAAAGGGGAAGGTTCCGCGCTTCCGATGATCCTTCATTCGTTGACCGGAAGTCATTATCTTCGGAGTTATAACGGTTCAAAGTTTTTCTAATTTTAATAGGGTTTAAGGTAAACGATTGAAAACCATCTTTTGTTTGTACGACGATATCTCGGAAACCGGAAGTCGTATCGAGATGAATGAAAAAGCGTTTCAAAGGGGAAGGTTTCGCGCTTCTGATGATTCTTCATTCGTTGACCGGAAATCGCTATCTTCGGAGTTGCAGAGATTCAAAGTTTTTCTAATTTTAATAGAGTTTAATCAAATTCAAGGTAAACGATTAAAAATCATTCTTTTGTTTGCACGATATCTCGAGAATCGAAAGTAATATCGGGATAAATTAAAATTAAAAAGCGTTTTAAAGGGGAACTGTACCGGGTTTCCGTACCGGTTTTTTATTCATCAACCGGAAGTCATTATCTTTGGAAATTAGAGCGATTTAAATTTTTTTTAATTTTAATATTGCTACAATGCATGTTTTTAGCACTGGTTAAAAGTTTCAGAGCACAAAGAGCACATTTTCATTACGATCTCTTATTCAAGTTGAGAATTTAAAATGCTGTTAAAAGTATCTTTAAAATTTAAATCTGCGATAATTGCGGTCGGATTGGAAGCATGAAAATGCATTGTACACACAAATAGCACTAATGGTAGTTCACCAGACAGTTCTCAATCTGTTACTTAATTGTAAAAGCAACCAATTTCGACTTATTTTCAATTAGCCAGTCAACGCTAAAATGTACTTAGACTTCCAATGAAGTTAGCGGGTAATTTAGTTCAATTTACAAGATTTCATGAAGCAAATCACTGTTATCCGACTCTTATGTTATTTGTCAAGCTCGTTACAAAGTATTCGAAACAGTTCAAATAACGTACTACACCGTGTAGAAAATGTTAAACGAATTATCACTTGATAATTAATTTAACCAATATTTCCGTGCTGCATGAGATTTTCTACTCCAGATAAACCTAAAATTCTGAATATATCCTATGCTTTGAATTACGATATGAAAAAAAGAATGTATATCAAAATTATAATACATTAACTGAATCGAATTAAAAATAGAATAAAAAAAAATAGAATCATCGCTATTTTATTCGTCGTCGATAAATTTGCATTTATCTCACCCTAGAAACACATTCTAAAAACTAACACAACCCCGTAGTTCAGCAACTTCCCTTTACCTTCACGTTAGCCATCGATCTTTCGAAAATTTCCGATTTCTTTAATGTGTTTCATACACGTCGAATATATATATATATATATATATATATATATATATATATATATATACATCCAAACTTCTAGACTTTCGTGAGGTTTGGCAAAGATTGAACGGTGGTTTCTCGCTCCATTTTCGAGACGTCTTCCCGTGATATCGTGTCTCATGGAGGAAAGTAAAACGAGACGAGCAACGACGTCTACGCTGTCGATGGCCTTTCAGTTTTTTGCTCGAACTCCTCTTCCTCTGCCGTTGCTTCGGGAAATTTTTCATAGATCGTAGATACCACTTTCATCCATTTTAATGAGGCGGACAGGACAGCAAGGATCCGTAATGAATATAAATCGGTGTCTAATCCGCGTGCAACAAGGCGAACGTGAACTCACTTTGAGAACGCTTTTACGCTTTCCAGTTCATTGTGGGAATATTCCAGAGAATTGAATTTTGTACGTGTAACTATTTCTTGCCGCGATACGGCCGCTTTTGTAATTCACTTTATGTCCACTCAACGTTTCTCGTCACGATGTTTTTACATTTTTATTTCCACTCCATGATTGTCGCCGATACTGGTTTCTTTGATTGCGATTAAAATTATCCCGAGCTCTTCCATCCTTTATTCTTTATCAATTATCCTCTTTCCTCCTAATATATAACTCTTATTCGAACGATAAATCTCTTTCTGCCCGCTAAAAACTTTTATCTTTCTATCTCTGAATTTTCATTCGGAGAAATCATCTTAAATCATCTTGTAAGAAATATTATATTATATTACCCATTAATCTTTCATAAATCATAAAATTATAAAATAATATAAAACAGCGAATATATATAATATAATAAGCGAACGTTTCTCGAGATTCTTCCAAAGTATCGCGATTTCTCGAAGCCACGAATTGTCGTCATCGCTTCGAACAGACAAGAATGGACATTTTTCGCGAAAACGGGAATAGAATTAGCCGACGAATGTATTTAATGTAGCCTCGTTAGCTCGAAACACGCGGCCAAAGAAATCGGATCAAAGTGAAAACGTCCCTTGCATGCTTGACTCTCTGCTGGGATTAATCCCCTCGAATCGAGCAATCCCTCTCGGATCTCGAGGGATTGTCCGCGACGATTTGTCTGCGGTATAGTAACGTTGTTAAGCACTTTTTCTCGTTGCTGGTTATTGTCGTTTCACGGACGAGGGGGGAGGGGCGAGTTGGCGGGAAAGTTGGTGATGCGATAAGTTTTGAACGTTGATGAATCGGCTTGGAAGAAGAAATCCCTTGCACCGTGCTACGAGCATGATAATAACCGAGGAGAATAGATAAGTTTCAAGGACGATTGCAATATATTCAATATTAATTTTAACTACATCTATTTTATTAAAACGAAACTAGAAGATGTCAATTTAAATAAATTTCTTACGTCTCTAGAATTTTTTTTTACAAAATTCCACGATTGCAATATATTCAATATTAATTTTAACTATATCCATCTCTTTTATTAAAACGAAACTAGAAGACGTCAATTTAAAGAAATTTCTTACGTCTCTAGAATTTTTTTTTTACAAAATTCCACGATTGCAATATATTCAATATTAATTTTAACTATATCCGTCTCTTTTATTAAAACGAAACTAAAAGATGTCAATTTAAATAAATTTCTTATGTCTCTAGAATTTTTTTTACAAAATTCCACGATTGCAATATATTCAATATTAATTTTAACTATATCCATCTCTTTTATTAAAACGAAACTAAAAGATGTCAATTTAAATAAATTTCTTACGTCTCTAGAAATTTTTTTTTACAAAATTCGACGATTGCAATATATTCAATATTAATTTTAATCATTATTTAATCTATATCCATCTCTTTTATTAAAACGAAACTAGAAGATATCAATTTAAACAAATTTCTTACGTTTCTAGAATTTTTTTTTACAAAATTCGACGATTGCAATATATTCAATATTAATTTTAACTATATCCGTCTCTTTTATTAAAACGAAACTAGAAGATGTCAATTTAAATAAATTTCTTACGTCTCTAGAATTTTTTTTTTTTACAAAATTTAAATTGTGAAAAGAAAATCCAATTATCGCTTCCTATTCGTGGATCAAATATTTATCTATATCTATATCAAGAACAGCCGTCGTAACGGATTGTCGAACCTCGCTTTTGACAAAAAAGGATCTCGAAAACATCTGTAACACGTCCCTTTTCGCTTAGCGAAATTCTCGACTCACTGTCACAGGCAGAATTCGACCGTGGAAGAGGCGTTCGATTCGTTGCGTGTCTTAAAACGCGGACAACGCCTTCCTTTCTCCGTTCCCCCTAAACGCTAAAGGGATCGATCCCGCGAGAAATACGAAAAGTCTCGGGGCATGGGGAAAAATTGGAGGATATTGATTTCCCCGGAGATACGTGTCTAAAAAGTGGACAAAGAGAGGAGGGAGGCGACACGAATATTTCATGATATCGGTCAACCTCTCTCGCGGATGAATATTAAAAAGAAGAGGGCGAGAAAAAGAAAAATTCGAAGGGAAGAAAGATGCGAAGACTTAACCAACAAAGGGACAAGAAACGATCCCTGCTCGAGCGTTATAATGCGTTTTAAATGCTTGCTGGAATTACCCCTCCTCGCGCTAATTTCGAAATGGTTTTAATATATTCGCTCCCGAAGAAAAGCAAGAAATTAAATAATTCTTAAAGCTTTTCTTTCTTTTCTTTTTCTTTTTATTTTTTTTTTTCGCAAAGAGTCAAGCGAACAATGGATGCGTTCCGCTTACCGTACGACGTAACAAAATTTCTTTCCTTCCATTCTTCGTTTGGTGGCCCCTTTTGTTACGATTTACACGATGGTGAAGTACCGTGGGCTGCTGACTTTTCCTGTTTAGGAGAGGAGATTTTAACGGTGCACGTCGAGCGCGGATGAGAGAGTTACGGGACAAAGGATAATTTAAAATATGAAAATATTTAACGAGCAGAAATTACACGAGAAATTACATCTCGGTAATATCTGTAATCTGATGTCCGTTTAACGTCTCAACGTTAAGGAAGAGAGATATGAAAGAGTTATAATTAATACGATTTCCTGTTTTAATTTTAATAATAGTAATACTTACTCTTTTTAAATAAAAATTGGAAGGATAATTTCAAAGTCAATAATAAATTCATTCGTTCACAGTCCACGAGTCTTCGCATTAATAGTGTGAAGCAGAGCATCACACATTATGAGAAACATCTCACGTTGTCCATCTATGAGATCTTAAAGCTAACTTAATCTAAATCTTAACGCTAAGATTCTAAAAATCTATTTGCATTCGTATCAAGAATACTCTCTCGTCCAATTTAAAGCGAAAGAAGAAAACTTTGAAATTCATTTTCATAATTCAACTTAAAAAAAAAGACAGATCGAAATATAAATGAAGAGAAGATAAGATGGGCGATCGATAAAAAGGAAGAAGAGGAACCTTAAAAAAAGCCAACCTCTCCCTTCTGTCGATCTCATATCACGACTTACATCGATGGACTCACGAGAGACGTTGGACAGATGATGCTCGCCAAGCTCGTGGTCAGTCAAGGGTTACGACAGCGGTCTCAGAGAAGAAACCATTTACATTCTGACGACACAGGAAGGAGGAGCCGATTTACGAGAACGACGTTCGAGACCTAAACTCTGATCGAGTGCTCGAAGGTAGCAATCGAGCACAGAGCGTGGACCCTCGACTGACCACCGGAAGTAGAGCACCCGTCCAACGTCTTCTGCCACCTGTTGCGTGACATGCGGTTGACAGCGAGGGAAAAAAAGCAACAAAATATCTATTAGGGTGAATTGAGGAGGAAAAAAAAAAGAAACGATTCGAATAAGAATAGATTAAGAGACGAAAGTAGAAAGATAAGAGAAGGTGAAAGAATTAAAACTTTTAATTTTCGCTTTAAGTTGGAGAGATGTTGTATCTTGATACGAAATGCGGTTAAACTTAAATAATACTTAAAATTAGTTTAATTAATTATCTTATTTATTATTGATATTAACTAATAATCCGTTGTTCGAGGATATTCTCGTGTTAAATTTAAAAAGATAGGAGAGGATTGATGTAAAATTTTAACAATTTTATTTCGTCAAAAAATTTAGAGATATAAAATAGAAACGAGAAAGAATTAACGAGAATATCCTTGAACAGATTTTATTAATACCTGCAGTCCAGTTTGAAAATAATTTAAGAGGATTATGTTTTAGACTGGAGTGCAGGTATGCGTAGTTCTTGGCTTGCCATCGCTTTTCAAAAACTATTATTAAATATTTATTACTATATACTTTCTTTAAACGAAAAATTTGAAAAGCGATGCCAATTACCGGGTCTCACCCACGAGGAGGTGACTACGCATCGAGACCCATCTAAAGCTAAAAAATAAAAAAGAAAGATAAAAATTAATGATTACAAATAAATAAATTACTTAACTAGAAAATAATGTAAGAAATAAATATATACAAATAAATCTTAAAAATAAATTTCAATACATTTTATTACATATTTATTATTACATTGGTATTTACAAAAGTTTTTTGATGATGATTTTACGTTGATGATAAAAAAATCCTTTTCATCGATCTTTATCTTTATATCTTTATCTTTATCTTTATCTTTATATTAATATACGTAAAAATCATTTACATATATTGCAATTGATCCCACGTCGTCCAACGATGAGGTTTAAATCTAATCTTATTCTAGATCTTAATTCTAAATCTTAATTCTAAATCTTAAATCTACGAATCATGTAACCTACTTGCATTATCCGTATCAAAGATACGCTCCTATTTAAAACGAAATAAGAAAAAATTCTAAAATTATTCAATCCATATTCGAGTACCTCCTCCAATCCTAACACAAAAGAAGAAAAACAAGCACAGGGGAAAAATGAATGTTCAAGAAGAAATATAAGAACCCAAAAAGAGGAAGATTAAGAAAAAACCAAAAATCACTCATCACGACTTGCGTCGATATGAACATACGAGAACCTACGTTGGTCAGATGAAAATGACCAAACGTAGTCAAGGATTACAACAACACAGGATTACAACAACAATCCTGAAGAGGAAAAGACTTACATCCTGATGACACCGAAAGGAGCAAGGAGACGATGGAATTCCCTGATATTTTCAGTTAGAAAAATGAGGATTCGAGAAGAAAGAGGAGAAGAACAACTTCTATTCGAGAGGAGAGAAAAAGCGAAAGGATTGAATTTATAATGTATTATAATTCGTTTTGTGTTAAGGAGCGTATCTTTGTATGGAATATGCTTACAAATATAATTTAACATAAATATCTATTTTACGTTATATTTAAAACTAAAACTTAAAACTAAAATTTAAAACTAAAACTTAAAACCAAAACTTAAATCTAAAACTTAAAACTAAAACTTAAAATTAAAACTTAAAATTAAAATTTAAAACTAAAACTTATTATAAATCTTAAAATGTAGACATCTCGCCTCGTATGTTTATAAATTAAGTAAATTTTAAAAAAATCTAAAATCTAAAATAAATAAAATAAGTAATTATAAATGAATATAAAAAATATTATTTATTTATTTATATATATATATATGTATTATTTATATATTATTTATATATATATATATATATAAAGAGATTCAATCATATGAAAATAAATAAATTAAAAATTTTAAATACAGAAGAGATAAAAATTTAATTTTGATATTTTACGCAGAAATTTCGAATATTTGTGCAACTATAATTAAAAAATCAAAAATATATACAAATGTATATATATGCAAATAAATTTAATTCAATTTTTTTTTTAACATAGAGAAAAATATAATTTTAATTTTGACAACGAATAATTATTCTCATTCATTCTAAAGAAATGAATTTAATTTTTATTAATACATTATAGTGTTATACATCATAGTGTAATGCATCACAGTATTTTTCTAGTGTTATTTAAAATCAATATAATTATAGTAAGAATATTAATTTATTTAATTAAATAAAAAAATTATTTAATTAAATAAATTAATATTCTTATTATAATTATATTGATTTTAAATAATACTAGAAAAATTAAAAATTCACATTGTCGAATTTTTTAGCAGTATTATCTTTAACAAATGCTTCAATATTTGGGGGTGCTGAAAAAGAAAAAATAGCCATAATAGGCTATAGGGATCACGCTCAGTGATCCAAAGTTTCCACAGTATTAGTGGAAAAATCGTGGGCATTTTATACGCAACACTACTTTCAAAAACACGATCATTTTTTAACGCAACACTACTTTCAAAAACGCGATTACTTTTTAACGCAACACTAACTTTTAAAATGAATTTAATAAAAATACAAATGAATTGAAAATTAATATCTCTATAATTAATACTCGAAATGAAAGAAACATGAAAATTTTTAATACTACTTTTTAAAAAATTCTATTTTATCAAAATCAAAATTATTAAAGAAAATCGCGATGTCTCGTGAAACGCAACACTAAAAGCAAACGCGATCATTATTTGTTCGCAACACTAATTCAACCCGTAATTCATTTATCGCAACACTAATTAAAAAATCGCGATTGCCCATTTATCCACTTTATGATCCAAAAGCAGGACCACATTTTTGCAGCTCTTGTAACTGCATTTTGTGATCCAAAAAACAGGACCACTTCCACAATATCAGTGGAAGAATCATGGGCATTTTATATACGCAACACTACTTTCAAAAACGCGATCATTTTTTAACGCAACACTAATTAAAAAATCGCGATTGCCCATTTATCCATGATCCAAAAGTAGGACCACATTTTTGCAGCTCTTGTAACTGCACTTTGTGATCCAAAAAACAGGACCACTTCCACAATATCAGTGGAAGAACCATGGGCATTTTATATACGCAACACTACTTTCAAAAACGCGATTATTTTTTAACGCAACACTAATTCTTAAAATGAATTTAATAAAAATAAATTAAAAAATAATATCTCTATAATTAATACTCGAAATGAAAGAAACATGAAAATTTTTAACACTACATTTTAAAAAATTCTATTTTATCAAAATCGAAATTATTAAAAAAAAACCGTGATGTCTCGCGATGAAACGCAACACTAAAAGCAAACGCGATCATTATTTGTTCGCAACACTAATTCAACCCGTAATTCATTTCTCGCAACACTAATTCAACCCGTAATTCATTTGTCGCAACACTAATTAAAAAATCGCGATTGCCCATTTGCCCATGATGATTGTTCGTTGGGCCGGAATGTGCATCGGCCAATAAATACTACTACTACTACTACTACTACAGACTCTAAAACGAGCATAGTGACAAAGTAGTAACAATGACTTCCCATCCTTTGGATCTAACCAAGATCCAAAAAATGAGAAGCCATTCGGTGCAGCCCCTCTTCATGACAGTTTGTCGAGGCCTCTTCGATCTTCCTCCTTCGGGCGCGATGCCCGCTGAAACTTATAACTAGGCTCGAGATTTCCTGTTCGTATATGTGAAAAAAAAAAAAAGCCAAAAAAAAAAGACTAAGTCGCGGAAGCTGGAGCGCACATGGACGACCAACGATCAACAAATTTTCGATCTGTTCTCCGTACATGTGCAAAAATCTCGAGCTCAACGTACGTTTCGAAACCCATTTCTCGACCGCGACCGCGAATTCGAAAAATCGAGAACAAAGCCAGAGACTTATGGCCACTCGACGAGCGACCACTCGTCTCAGCCTCGCTCTCGATTTCTCAAATTTGATTTCCTGAAACAGGTTGTCACGCGAGAACGCGCCTACCCGACCAGAGACTGTGACAACCTGCCCGGCCCTACCTACTTATATTTAACAGACACACCAGAAGGTATACTACCTATCCTGCCTGGCGCTATATTTAAAAAATGGCAAAACGGGCACACCAACACATTCACTCCACGGTTCTCACTCATTACACCCGGGTGCAAAAAGCCTACACTAGGGAGAGCGTCCCGGGACGCCTCCGTCACCCGAGCTTGATACTACTTTCACACTCTAATTTTACGTACCATTTTCCTGAAATCGACTGACGATGGCTAGCGACCATTGCGTGAATCGCGATAAAAGAAAAAATTCTAATATAATTATTTTAAATATATTTGCATGATATAAAAAGGATAGAAAAAAATTAGATAGTTCTCTATATTTCATGCAATATGAAATATCGACATTTGGGAATTATATGTAATGTGAATATAATTGATAAAATGATATAATAAGAATTTCGTAACGACGCAATTCCACAGCCTAAACCACACACGCAACGTGGAATGTACGTCGTGCACGATCACTAACTCATCGTCAGTCGCTTAAATTATAAACTTATGAACTATGTTCATCATGCCCATTGCCTCTCTCTTACCCAAGTAACACCTGGGCACGTGAGCGAGATCGAGGCAATGAACACGGAAGGGGTTAAACCTGAAAATCCTGAGCTAAAAAGATATTATAAGCGTATCTTTTCTAAACGGGCTGATATTCTTTAATCTATCGTTTTAATTTTATTTCAAACTTCTTATTCAATGACTCTAATTTTTTAATTTAATTAAATACTATAAATTTAAATATCTATTAGGAAAAAAATTGAAAGATTAAATGCAAGATAAAATATAATTGACTGTAAAAATTGAAGTTAAAAATTGAAATAGAAATAACCTCAGGCGATTCCTTCATCAAAGCGTATTTTCGAAAATAAAAAGTATTAAAAATTTATTATTGCTTTGATTCCGAAATCTACCTGTCGCGAAATATCTTCTTGCACATTTTCGTATACGAAAGGAAATCGAATTTTATATATTTATGATTAAAAATTGTAACTTGAAAATCATGCGATTGAAAAATATTATATAAAACAAATGAGAAAAAAAATTTTTGTTTTTAATAGAACGCGATGTGCAAGAAGATCTAGCCTGATCTAATAAATAAAACACAGTTTGTTACTACTCACGGGTATAATAAATATACCCGTGGTCACTACGCTCGTTGCAAAAATCTACGTATACAACCAATCACCCGTGTCGATTCGGACCTTTCGTCCTACGACATGATTGAGTGACCGGAGGAACATAAATGCATGCGACTCACCAATGATGCGAAGAATCTGCGTTTCAATCGTGTAGGAGGATGTGGGAATGTCTGTAACAAAAAGCGTAACAAAATAATTTAAAACTAATTCGGATTGTTTGAAAAAATTGAAATAAAAGAAAAAGATAAAACTCTATTAGACTAATATAATAATGATAAAAAAAAAAAAATTGAAATTGTAATGGATTTTAAATAAAAATAAAAATTAAGACTTTGATATAAAAAATTGAAATTTAAAAATTAAAAGTCTAATGATTCTATTTCATTGAAATGGAAAAATAAGAATTTATAAATAGAATGAAAGATAATTACCTCTTCGCGTGATGGATGATCGCCCTTTTTTCTTGAGAGGAGCACTGACTCTAATTTCGCGAAACGAATTATTTAAATAAATAACGCGACCGTTTGAATTAAAATTGAAAATCGGCGAGCAAACACTGACTCTAATTTCGCGTTATTCGTTTAAAAAAAACTTTTACGAAGGCAAACACTGACTCTAGTAACGCGCGCGGATACAAAAATGTGCTGAAAATAAAATTGTATTAATTATTAAGGGGGAGGGTAGAAAAAGAAGTAAAATACACTTTGATATTTTTCCTTCTTTTCCTTTCTTGAAGCATCTGTTTAATACTGCTATAAGATCTAAAATAATATTTCTTAATAGTTCTTAATTCAAAAAAATTTACAAATTTTAAATGAATTTCTAATTTGGAAAAAAACTATGTTATAATTGTTCGTTATCAAAATTTTAATTATTTAAATTTAAATTAATAAATAATTATTTATAATAATAATAATTATTATAAAAAATAATTATAAAAATAAGATATGAATTAATATAAATAAGTTTTGAACTAATATTCGAAATTCCTTGTAAAATAATCAAAATTCTTGAATTTTGAAATTGAAATTGAACATGTAATATAAAAAAAAAACTATCATATAAATATAAATATAAATAAATAATAAAATTAGAATCTAAAACATACGAGAGGAAATTAGTGTAGTTCTTAGCTTGGCAATAGTTTCCAAAAACTAATATCTTTTCGATATAAAATTTTTAACATACAATCTTTTTAATATAGTACAAACTTTTTTTTTTGATATGTCTTTAATCAAATAATATAATGTGGAAACCAGTGCCAATTACCGGGTCTCACCAACGAGGAGGTGACTACTTCGAGACCCATCTTATATAAGAAATATAATAAAAATAAATTGTTAAAATTTCTTTATTATAAAAGCACGAATAAATATTTAAATAAATGGAATAAATGAATATTTAGAAAAAATAAATAATTAAAAAATAAATAAAGTTTTTATAAAAAAATAAAAGTAAAAATAAATTAATAAATAAATGTATAAAATAATGAATTAAATTATTAAATAAATAAATGAAAGTTAAAGTTAAGAAAAATGAATTAAATTATTAAATAAATAAATGAAAGTTAAAGTTAAAAAAAAATAATTAAAAAAAAATTAATTAAAAAATAAATAAATGTATAAGTGAATAAAGAAGTAAATGATTAAATAAATAAATGAAAAATTAAAAGTTAAGTAATTAAATAAAAAAGTAAATGAATGTATAAATAAATAAAGAAGGAAACGATTAAATAAATAAATGAAAATAAAAAAAAAAATAAAAGTTAAAAAATAAATAATTAAATGTAAAAATAAATGAATATTTAAATAAATAAAGTATTAAATGAATAAATAAAAAAATTAATTAATAAATGTATAAATAATTGAAAAAATTAAAAAAATAAATAAAAATAAAAAAAATAAAAAAATTTTAATAAAAATATGTAAATAATTAAATAAGTAAAGCAATAAAAAAATTAAAAACCGAAATGAAAGAATAATATATATATATATATAGTATATATATTGTTAATTATTAACTAAAAATAAAAATTTAAGAATAAATTATAAAAAAGTATTCGCTATATTATAAAATTTAAGTTAAATGTTATGGTATCGATCGTATCGTCGCGGAAGTTCGATAAGGAATGATCGTTCTCGCGCGATTATTATTGTATATATACTGTTCTCCCCTCTATAATTATCGAGCGACGAAATTTGGCGAACGTATACGTTTCTTGCCGATTGTATTACGAATGATTTTTCCATTGTATTTTTCGTAAATAATGACCAATATTCAAATAATTTTTAGATTTTTATTATTAACGCCCACGCTGAATGACTTATTATTACAATAAACGAGATATTTAACATGTTTTACCTATTAAAATTGGATTTATAGTTTTACGATTTTAATTTTACACCTTTATTCGAATATTTTAAATATTATTTTACAAGAATAATAATTATAGAGTAACCACAAGTTAAATTGACCAGTACTGGACAATCGAAAATGATTATAAGCTAAGATTTAGAGATTTATTTAATATTTAATCGTTTTCTCTTCCACTTTCCTTTCTTAACGAGAAAAATAACTTATTATGATTGTAGTATTTTGTTTAAAAATGAGAAATATTAATAATTATTATAAATAAATTATTTATTTATGTAAAATGATAGAGTATAATAGCATAAAAATAAATAAAAAGATAATACTTGCGAAATATACGTAGGTAAACGTCGTGTATTCAATTTTGAATTTGCACAGAGTTATACAGAGTACGTAGACGAGTTAATATAATTTTATACGATGTATAAAATCCATGAATCTACATCTCCATCCTGAGATAAGAGAAACATACTGCACAATGGAACAATGAAAACGATTGTACATTTTGTATCGTGCAGATAATAAATTTTTATTCCAACGACGTGATAATTAAAAATTAAAAA
The DNA here is from genome assembly GCF_014066325.1 of Apis laboriosa. NCBI lineage: Eukaryota > Metazoa > Arthropoda > Insecta > Hymenoptera > Apidae > Apis > Apis laboriosa. Next base: position 7,152,395 of record NW_025224966.1, read on the forward strand.
AAAAAAAAAACGTTATAAATGGAATGGAACGAAAATTACACAAAACTGATTTGTTTTTGAATTTAAACATTAAACACTGTTCCCAATAAATAGAACACGCGTTTCAATTTGTTTCCAACAAACAACAAAATAACCAATATAAAATTTAAATTTGACCAATATTTTAACAACGTGCATAATTCTTAATTTATATCTTATATTTTCAATTTTATAATAAATTCATGTCTTTCTTAAATTATTAATCAAATCAATTTTTCCATCGAAAATTTCTTTACAATTATTAATTATTAAATATATTATTATATTAAATATTATAATTGTATTATAATTATTAATATTATTTCTTCGATAACACGCAGATTGATAATAAATATTTCAATTTGGATCTTTTATATTTTTTGCACATTTTCCCAATATCATTATCAATTATTTTTCGAACAATCACGTTCTATCGCGTGCAAAATCATAGATCCCTCCATTTCTCAAGATCAAAGCGTTTCCAGATAAAAGTTGAAGCCTCGAGTTCGAAATTCGCACGAAACTAGGCTCTCCACGCAGCATTAATTTCCGCTTCTGCCGGCTCGGCTAAAACCGTGAGCTCGTTTAGCAGTTCATTAGCCACGCCGTACCTCGAACGGCGAATTATGCAAAAGGCAGAGCAACCCCTCTTACCCTTATCGTGGAACGACAATGGTCACGTTCCAAGCCGACTAGAGTCTCGGTATCTCGTTCACGATCTTCGACGTTCAACGTCGCGGAATTCAAAAACCGGAAGTCGTGACGAAAACTCTCCCTTCGATCGACATTTTTCTCGAGAATTTTATATAATTTTTTTAACGTTCCACACTTCGTTATCCAATATTATTTTTGTATTATTGTTAATTAAAAGTGAAGTATATTGAATGTATACAGATATAATCAACTTAAATTTCAGTATTAAATTTAAAAAATTTAAATATAACAAATAAATTTTCTTTCCTTTGCTTACTTAAAATTTTTTTCCTCGAACAATTCTTTTCACGGAAAATATGTCAGAAATAGAACGATTCCAACTAACAATTATCTTTATCTTAACAGAATCTAAATGAACATAGGTATACCTCACAGTGCGTCATTCCTTTCGAAATACGCCGCGCACGAAATTGCGTTTACGCGGAAGGCAGTCGTAGGACGACTGCGCATGATGCATCGTTCCCCATGATTTAGGGGTGTTGCGTCGTGTGCACTTGCCTTATTTATTATCGTCTCTCCTCAGAAGCGGACATGTTTATTACGATTGTCGGCTCCCTCTCCTTTCAACTTTTTAATTTAAACACTGCCGGTAGTAATATCGGCTCTCGTTAATACGATTCTCGCCCCACGCGAGTGATTTAAACGCGTTCGATCATCTCGCGACCACTGTGACTAATAACCGCGTATTTCCACTCGTAGTAGCTGGAGGGAAGGGGGAAGGAGGGGGAGAAAGAAACGAGATGGAGATTCGAAATGAAATCGGAAGTGAATCGAAGAAATTTTTAAAATTGGAAAGAAAGAAAGATAGAAAGAAAGAAAGAAAGAAAGAAAATCGAAGGGAAACGTTGGCAAGTTTGAGATAACGTTTGGGTGGAAAGGGGTCAGTTTTGAAATAATTTGGATGCGAATTTTTATGAAAACAGATTCGAAAAAGAGATTTCGAAGAGTCTAGGAGGGACGTTGTGGAAATTGGTTACGTTTGGTAAACTCGTTTGGTTGCTTACTGGCAGACTTAGGGGTGTTGGTATAGACAGTAATAGGTGTAATATTTTCTTGAAAGGGGGGAGGCAGAGAAACGATGGAATTAGTACTTAACCGCTTTCAAATTGACGCCGGCAATTCGTGTTGGTTTTACGAGCTTGTTCCGACCGGGAATTAACGTCTCTGTCGATCGTAATTTCTCGACCAATGAGCATTACGTTTAACGAAAAATTTACTTTATCGAACCGGCCGTCTTCGATTTTTGAACTGGAATAGCATGAAATTCGAAGCTGTAATTTAACTGGATTTACGAGGAGAAATCAGAAAACGTGTAATCTTTTATAGCAATAATTAAGTTGTTGCGGACGAAATGATTGAATTTTTAACAAGACCTTTATCATTCTTCTTGTTTTATTTAATTTTTCTCATTAACGTCGATTATTGATTGTGAAATCACACACAAAAAGTATATACACGTATAAAAGTGTGAGTTCGATAAAAACTTACGAATTCCCAGATTTAAATGTTTTTATTATTCAATTAAAAATTCAATTAAAAATAGAATTCACTTAATCCAAACACGTGCAACGATATCTAAAATAGAATAACAAATAACGATTAAATCTCTCTCTCCCTCCCTCTCCAAATTTTCCTTCCCTAAAAGTAGTCCAACCTTCTCTTCTTCCACCGAATTCGAAAGTTGGCTAATTTTCGTCGCCCCGTGACGTAACGAGATTCAGCGTAATTTCCTCGCCAACCACCTGCGGAAAATTTGATACGCGATACCATAATGAACCCTGCTATTCTGCTCGCGGAAATTAATGTTTACGCCGCGACTTAGCGCGGTTGCAACCCACCTTCGCGGCTCGGCGAGGAAGGAAGGAAGGAAGGAAGGAAGGAAGGAAGGAAGGAAGGGGATACCGAAACTACGTAAAGTAAAGGCTGCGCTTTATACGAGCTGCCTCGAAAATTCCGCGCACGATTTGTCGCGGGGGGGAGAAAGGGTTGCCAACGTGCAGCGTCGTTGCAGCTGCAACCATGTTGCGTTTGCGATTCCAACTACGAACGGCTATAAACTTGCGTCAATTGTGACTTGTCACCGCGATCGTGGATGTGGATGTGTCGCCGATACAGGATAAACGGGAATGGATGGGAAAACAAAATGTTGCGGGATATGGTTTCTGGAAATTTTTTATCCGTGATTCAATTGTACGCAATATTAAGCTTGTATTGTGTAAGCGATCACTGTGGATAATTCGAGATGACGAGGAGAACGTTGATGAGATATTATTAATTGAATCTATGATCGAACGATTGTATAAGTATAAAAATAAATCTCTGTGGCTTGATATGGAATACAAAATAATCCTGTTATTTATTAGCTTTATTGTTATCAATTCCAGGTTTGTTATCGAGCTCTTATCAAGAGTTTGGAACCAAGTTTCTCGATTTATCGACTTGTTGTACATTAATAATCTTGCCTCTTGCATTATTATATATGTGCGCCATAGAATATTAGTATTAAATTCTGCGATATCTGATCAATATATATTATCGATAAGAGAAATGATTAATTATCAACGAGGAATCATTATTAAACTACTTCTAATCTAATCAAAACACGTTAATTAAAAATTCATCTTTCCCTCTTCGTGTTAAATTTTTTCTCGTCCACGAATCCGAAAAAATTGTCGAAAAGCGACGCAAAACCATTATCCTGGGCAAAGGCGGGAATTTTAATTTCGCAATGGCGATGGCCAACGGACCAAATTCTCTCCTGTAACAGAGGCGAGAGCCGCGAAAATTAAGGTTCTCGACCTTAGAGTATGTCTTGTCGGGCGTCGTACCACTGCACCGACCCAACTGTAACTTGTTTACTTAATGCAAGTGGCCATTCACTTTCCAAGTGTCCTCCAACGCGCTGCACTCTCGCGAGAGCGCATACGGAACGGTAGTTTGGCGCCCTGTTCCAGTCCAAACCCCCTTTCCTTTACCCGAGTATCTGCAGCCCTCTCCGCAGTGGCTCGTTACCAACGATCGTCTCTCTTTCCGTCTGGCGATCGCGTGAAAATTATCTCTATTTCCTGCCCTCCTTCCTTTTCAAACGAGTAAGCAAGTACTTTATTCACGTGGTTGCGCGAAATTGGGAACGAATGCTTGTGTGTGCAATTCTAGTCGTGAACTTGCGAGTTCGTTATTTGGTTAAACAGAGTTCAGAGATGTGGAGAGAGAGAGAGAGAGAGAGAGAGAGAGAGAGAGAGAGAGAGAGAGAGATGTGATAATAATTGTAATGGGATACAGGGAACGTTTGGATAGGGATATGTAACGTATAGCATGATCGTAATAATTGTATATTATAGGTGGAAGGAATATTTTGTTAAGGGGAAGTTTGAATTCATTGAAGAAGATTATTTTATTATACCGTGTTTTTATTTTATTTTTCAACAACTATTCGCGTTGTTATTTCAAGCAACGAAGATTAAGTTGAACTTTTCAAATATAAGATCTGTAATTTTTCCCGAGAAACGATGGGAGTCTCGGGTTACAACGAAGTTATTAATATCGCGGAAATCTATACGAGAAAAATTTAATTTAATCCGATGGAGAGAGGAATTCTCAGAGAAGAAAAAATCATGAAGACAAACGAACAATATAATGATTAAACATTGTTGTAAAATTATTCCTCGATTCGAATATCTTGGAGAAATGCAACTTGAAGCACGTAAGCTTCCCCGTATCGATAGACTATATTTCGAGAATGGAGATTGGACGCAATAAAATCTCGTTGCGTGCAATCTACGATAACTTTTTATGAAAATGCTTGCATCGAGAAACGACAGAATCGTATAATACGAGCTATGACCGTTATAAAATTCGAGCAAACTTTTGCCACCCACGATTGCCACCCTCTGTCCAATCATTTCTCGATTTCACCCTCGTGTGGCAGTCAATAAGTTCAAATATTCGAAAAAAAAAAAAGAAAACGATTTTTCTTTATCTTTATTGTCAATGAAACAATCATTGTTATTCGTGTTAAACGAGAAAATATCAATGTTGCAATAAAATGTTCGATAAAGAATGAAAAATTATTTTTGATAAAATAAAACGTTTGTTTAATTAATCGTGCGTCGCACGATCGTCGCTAATTTTACCATTTTTCTTGCGTAACTTTTTAACCCAAAGTTGAGAGTAAATCGTCGAATGACGCACACTTAAATGGATTAAAATAATTATTGGCCGGCTAACCGGTTCATGAATTTATCGCGGCTAGAATTTAACCCCGTGTCGCCGCGTTGACGTAACATTATGAATTAATCCACCCAGCTTGGATTTTAGAAAGCTCTGATTACGCGTAAAGCTTGCTCCCCTCCCCTCCCCCCCTGTTTTCGTATAATTAAAACTCGTACATCGAAGAATGGAAATCCGAGGGTTATGACGATAACGATCAACGTTTGTTGGCCGTAACGTATAATTAGCGGGTTAAATCATTGGATTATTGGACCTCATTCCGTAATTTTCGTGGGAAATTTTCGCCTGTCGATCGTTGAAAAGTGAATCAATTAACGGAGAAATATTGTTTTTCGTACGTGGATAATGTGGTAATAATTAATTGGTAAAAAGAGGAAAAATATAAATATAAATATCGTAGAATTGTCACAATTTTTATTATTGTTGATAAATAATTATTTATATTAGCAAAGCGATTATACGATATTGAATTACAAGATTTCATACATTTTTCAAGGGGCGAATATTTTTGAAAGATCTAATTAAACGTTAAAGAAAAAAATATTAATTCTTATAAATATCGAAAAGGAAATATATAACTTTTAACTCGCAATTATTGAATAGAGAAATTGTGTTTTACCTTGTCGTGTTTTATTTTCTTCGATTGAGTATATTATTCACAAGAGAAAACATTAGGCGTTCTTTTTTTCAGTCTCGCAAAAACAATTCTTTACTTTTTTCACTTCGTTATCCAACGATCTTTATTTCTAAAGGTGTGTAAATTTGCAAATGGTTTTTTTTTTAAAAATCGAAACTCTGAGATATCCACAGTTTATCAATCGACGGATTATCTCGACGCTAATTAAAACGCGCAAAAATCCTGATTCTTAAAGAAACGTAGCTTGCATGATTCCCACGTTGATACGACGCTGGGAATGACAAATCGTAGCACCGATCAAACCGGTTCACAACAGTGACAAATTTCGTTTTATTACCAGCCTCGACTGGCTGCTTGTAACACGAGAGAACGTTGCTCTCGAGTTATTTTGTATCGTTTATCCATCGACTGTGCCAATGACGCTTTATTAATCGAGTATTACTACGTGTATCCAAATGAAAAAAAAAAAAAAAAAAAAAAAAAAAAAGAAATGGACAACGAACGCGGAAATCGGCCGCTAATCCCGTGTACCCACGTCGAAATAGAATTTTTTCCGTGATCTATTAACGACAATCGGTGCTGTGGCAAATTTATTTATTACTATCCGATGTTGAAAACTTCCGGTCTGCGGTGGATACAAGACAACTGTTCAACCGTTGGAAATTACGACTCTGAAGTGACTTTAACTAATTGTAATTTCGTTATTTATTTATACGAGAAGTATTTGATTTAACTCTCTGAGAAGATTATATAACTTCGAAAAGATGAAGGGAGAAACGGAATTATAGATTGCTCTCCAAATATATTTTAAAAAATACATATAATCGATATTCGTAACTTTAATTCATTCTCAAATCCTCTCCTCCGTTTGATTATTTTCAAGACAATAGTGGATTCAAATTTCTATTTTTGAAAATTCGAAAAATACGTCAACTAATGTGAAATCTTTTTTTTTTTTTTTTTTTTCTTTTTATCGTACGATTTTAAGAAAGGCACGACCATAAAAGAGATATCGTCGGTGGATAAGAGATTATAGCTATTGTAAAACCATTTCGTAGATAGACGTCGAAGTAATCGGTGTCCCCTCCAGGGACACGTATTGTTTTCGAGATAATTGAAACATGTCTCCGCGATATTATTTATTGGCCACTATAAATCGAATTTACCTACCATCGTGTGTTGTATCGGGAACCGATTTATGGCACTCGTAAAAATCGCTTCTGTCTGCCGCGACTTTGATCCCTTCTATTGTTCTTCTCTTTCCAGCTCAATTCTCCAGCCAGTCTTCTCTGCTTTCTTTCGACCAAATTTCACGCCCTGCTTCATAATCGGCCATGAAAATGTTTTTGGAAAAATACCTTTTCAATATTGGATCAATTTTAATAAGATTCCAAATCGACTTCTGTCAAAATACACTTTCTTTGAGTGTAACGTTTAACCTGTTGATTTAAAATCTTCACTGAGATATGCGTCAGAATATTCTTGGGTCTCGTGATAAATTTATAGTCTTAGGATGTGTGGATCTATTTGAAAAATAGATAAATTTTTCGAAAGTATTTTTCACGAGTGGACGAGTTTAAAGTAATTGTTTGATAATTATCATTCTCAAGAAATTATCTTCTAGAAAGACTAGTTCACGAATCTTTTATTGTCTTTTATTGTTCTCCAGTAGACCTTGTTTAGCATTCTCTTTCAAAGAAAAATGAGATCACAGGAGAAGATCTCTATAAGAACTCTAGGACGTTGTCAGCTCTGAAATAGAAAAAGGACACAATTAAAACAAAATACACATCATCTATATATATACTTATCGCTTAATATTTATCTGTCTCTCCTTCTTTTACAAATTTTTATTAATTAAACCACGGTACGTGCAATGAATTACGCTTCAATCACGGTTAATCGCTTTGACGGATCACGAACGCTATTTCCACGAAATTTCCACGAAAGTCTGCTACTTGGTCTCGCGATTTTTATTAAATTATTGTTAAAATTATATACAGTTTAAGCGATATTCTTCTGTGGGTCTTTCGAGCAGCGTTGCAATGATAATTCTCGTTCGCTCGCTTCTTCGATAAGTCGCAAAGTTTCACAAACGACTTGCCAGTTACGGTAGTTTTCGAGCGGTTGGTTGAAACGCGACGAAGCAACAAAGTGTTTGGCGCGTGATGCGCTTCCAGTACTCGACTTACCTTGGAATAAATAATTCGCAAACTTGGGCGTTATCTTCGAAAGTTTCGCGGCAAGTTGAGTCGAGATTAGTCCCGGAACGAGATTATTACGCGGCACGGTGTTTGACGGCGTGCAATCGTGTTGTAGAAACATACGTTTCCGCTTTGATACAATGCCGTTTCCATTGTCTATGTGCACAAACGACGGAATAATATTTAATAATCGTACAAATAACGATTTTATTCGTCGATATGTGCAAACGTTTATATATCTCACACGGAAATTCACCAATCTTTGATAAATAAATCTGATTTTAATGAGAATTTGTGGGCATGTAGAATCCGTTATCCATGAAACATTTTTTCCCAAATAGGAGCATTAAAAAAGTCTAATTATTTTTGTAATTAAAAATTTCCTTCTCTCTCGTAGTTCAAGTTATATTTTTAAAAAAACGAATATACCAATACTTTCACTCCCTGGAAGTAATATTTCATAAATAATTCCATCCATTACTGATAAATCAAACAAACACGTGCAAATAATTACTTCCCGAAATTAAGATAAAACGTTCACGCGAAATGAGCGTATAAAAATCTCTCGAATATGCAAATTCCCACTTTCCAGCCTCGCGATATTAAAATAAATTTTTCCATACTTCCTCCCCCACTTTTACAAAATTTCACTTCCCGCCATTATCATTACCTTATTCCTCGTCATAACCATCGAGCCTCAATTATCATAACGCGGAATCGTCGCGCGCATTCGTTCAACCCTGAACACAATGATATCAACCAACCCCAAAAGCGTTTTCACGCGGAATTGAGCGGCAACGAGCGCGGCGTACTTTTCTTCTCTTCGATCTTCTCTATTTTCCCTCCCTCCCTCTCTCTCTCTCTTTCTTTTTCTCCTTCTTTTTTTCCCTTTTCTTTTTTTCTTTTTTTTTCCCCCTCCATTTTTCCGCACGATTCTCGCGTTCACGCGGCCGCGCCCTCGTTCCTCCCTTCGAACACGAAACGGTGGCACGCCTGAATTGTCGTAGATTTTCTATGGGCGTTGCCGTGGACCGAGGGGAAAATTCGCCCGGGGGAAACCTGTTTATATTCACGGCCATGTGGAGGCCGCAAAGAGAGGAAAAATCGTGAAAGTTTATCTCGTTTGCCACCGCGATGACTGCCATGTCGTGGTGGTAGTTTCCCTTCGACGATTCTCTCCTTTCTTCTTTCCTCTTTTTCTCTCTCTCTCTCTCTCTCTCTTCCTGTCTCTCTTGCCCTCTCTTCTCTTTGTACGAACGGGATGCTCTCTCTAACGAATTTTTCCGCTCCTCTGTTATTGCGACCATGTTTAATTTTTCCATATTTTGCTATTTTGCCCGTTTTGGAATTTTAATCAAATTGGTCGAGATTATATGAGATTACTCTTTGGGGAGGGGGGAGGAGAAGAAGGGGTATAATTTTATCGATTTTTACGGTTAGATAGAAACGTTTATACGAATGATTTAATTATACGTAAATTTATTCGCGACATTTTTAATATTTAGTTGTTAATAAAACTCCTCGATTGTTTATATACTAGTACTTTCTTGGTATATGGATTGTGTTGAATTTTTAATCAGAGAAATTGATAAGATTGGTTTTCAACTAGTATAGTATATTAAGATAACTTGTATCAGTCAATTTATAAAAAAATAAATAAATTATAAATTATATTTCTGTTTCAACTACTAATAATAAAAAATAAAACGAACGATCAAACACATTGAATCATTCATTGAGAGAGAAAGAGAACACAAATCCATTCAACACTACTTACAAATTGGTAATTCTACTGTTAAAAGTAGAGGATTATCTCGATTTTCCTCTTTTCCTTTAACGTGTTTTATGGCCGATTGTTCTTACAGTTTCATTCGTTTCCTCTTCCATTTCTTTTTTTTCATTGGATCTACAATTCCCATTGCTATCTCTTTTAATCGTTCTTTACCTTTTTTTTTTTTCCTTTTTTTTTTTTACAACGTTACCTTTTTCGATCCACACACACCCACACGCACGCATCCCCTATTATTTCGCGCCCCCAACTCTTCGGTTCCGTTCAAGTCGTTTCTCTCGTGATTCCCTTTTCCCTTAAATTGCACGATTCCAACCACGCGAATTTCCCGGATCCGGAAATTCGCTCACGTTTGGCCGACTCGTTGCATACCGTGGCGAGTTTCCGCCCCTTTCTCCACGGACTAACGTCTTCCCCTCGATTCGTGGGGATCATGTGACACTCTAATTCCGCACGAGCTGTTCTCCCTTCCTTACCTACCAGATTTTGGATCTTTGGACATTTTTTTCCCTTAGATTCGTTGAAAATTTTGTCGAAAAATTGTAACATCTGTTATTAGTCATATGAATACTTATCGTGAATCGAAAAGCACGATATTACAGAATAACGATCGTATTAACGTAATAATTATTTTTGTTTCAGGTGAGTGTCTAAAAAGAAATAATTAACCTGCGACGAGAACGTGAGTGAATGTTTTATTACTGATATATAATAATTTAGTTGATAAAATTATTCCATCATTTTGATTAATAACATGTATCCAATTCTTGGAATACAACTAATTTAAATTCCACGATATCGTGTAGTAAATATATTCTTTGAACTCTTATGAAAATTCTCAAAAAAAAAAAGAAAAACGATGTATAATTTTTTAAATATAAACGCGAGCTTTACATGCTTCGTAAATACTCTTTGAACAGTTCACACTCTAATATTAAAATTCTCTTCAAAAAAAAAAAAAAAAAAAAAAAAAGAAACAATTTCCCCTCGACTTTGAGAAAAAACTTGAAGGCGGCGAGAAGCGGAGAAAAACTACCACGCCGCCATCAATTTTCGGTCGATTAAATAAAATCAATCCCACCGACTTAATTAATCAAACGCCGCCTCTTTTTTTGCTACCGTCCTCCCTTTCGAGCCGTTCGATTATATTAGCGTTTTCATCGAGTCGAATAGCTTAATTAAGAATTTCACCGGAATGAATACCGTAATTAAAAAACGTGACAGCCTATCGTGCCATCGCCCACTATCTCTAAAAAAAAGGGCGGCTCGATTGCTATCGACCGGTTTTGAAGCCGCGCGACGGACCGAGCGATTCTTTTAAAAACGGGTGAAAACTCTTTGAACGTGATGATGATGATGATGATAATGACGATGATGACGATGATGATGATGATGACGACGTCGCGCGTATCGCGTGTGACTGTAACGAACCGCTGCCTGATCAACCCGCCATTTAAGCCTATTTCGGCCTCGATCCAACGTCTGTGTCCCAGTCAGAGATCATGAGGCGATGTTTCGATGATGTTTTTCTCGCCGGTAACTCGAGTAACTTTGAGCTAAAATTATGTGTAAATATGAAATGAAATAGTAAAATGAGAAATAAGGATAGATAGGTCTTCTTTTTCTATTGAACTTTGTTTTTATTTTCGAATGGAAATTAGGAGAAGTGAAATTGTGTTTTTCAGGATTTAAGAGTCTCGTATGTCTTTGAGTGATAAATTACAGAGAGATTATTTTAACGTAAAGTCATTAAAGTCGTTTTGAACTGTGATTAGAATTTGTTAAGTGAAAATGTAGAATACCAGAGCATTTTGTACGATAAAAGTGATTTATCTTTCGTTTTTCTTTATTTTTGTAAAAAATTGTAAATTTTGCATTTAAAATTACTGAACTGGAAAAAGAAAATTTGTCATTTATCTCATTTAAATTTCAATATTTCGCTTTGATATAATAGAAAACAATGTTAAAATGTTCTCATTAACATTTGAAAAAGCATTGTGAAAAAAATAAATTCCCGGATTATCCATCGTTAAAACAGCAAATTCCGGGATTAATTAAAACATAACTGCGCGACAACAACTTTTTAACACCTGATGTTAAAACTTTGTTTTACGAGCGAGCAGAGAAATATCTCCCTTCACATTATATTACGGGATAATGAGCAATGAAATTATCACTTAATAATATTCAATGAAATTAATTACGAGCATTAGACGTAATTCCTTTCACACCGATTAATAAATATTAATAAATATTAGTCGTTTTAAAAAAATATTATATTACCGCGTTAATAAAATTTCTCGAATTTCTTTTAATTCTAATAATTCACAACTATATTATATATATATATGCAAATTTATATCCTTATAGACACGCAGTCTAAACAGCAAATATTTTTCTCCGAATAATTTGCGCAGATACTTCACCGCACACCATTATACACTTTATCGCATTTAAATTCTCTCATATAAATTTGCACTTCTCTCCGCCGCCTTATAAAATCTCTCTCCTCTTAACAATATTAAATAAAAAACAAAAAAAAAAAAAAAAGAAAAAAAGAGGAATCAATAATTAAATCTCTCCGCGAATGAAATTGCCATTTAAATTTAAATTATTATAAATCGAATCGGAAATACGATGGTGGTATTTCTAAGAAAAGCCAAAAATATATGCACTCGTATATATACGTCTCCATGACTAGACACTTTATGACACTTTGTCGTTGAGATCCATTACTCTGTCGTCTAATGGAGTCGAGAGAGTTCGTTAGTTAAGCACCGCCGATATAAATGTCTCGTTGGGCATTGAACGTGTATCCTCGTACCGGTTGGAAAATAGGGAAACATAAATGCACGCACGTGAAGCGTAAATTAATCTTGGTCATTCGGCCTCGTCGCCTTTTTTTTTTTTTCTTTTTTTTTTTTCTTTTTTTAAAAATCTCCGCGTTAATTAAGAGCCCATCGCGTGCCGACTCCTTTAACGTTTTCGTTTTGCAACACAGTGTAACATGCAACAACGTTTCTCTATATGTGTGTGTGTGTGTTACACGAGGCGTTCGTATGTCACGTACGTGGAATCTGTTTTTAAGGTATCTTATTGCGCTATACGAAGCGATAATGAATGCGCATCCGCAACAGTGTGACATACTTTTGCATAAAAAGTCTGTCTGCAGACTGTGGTTCGCACGGGGAATTCAGAATGATGATCGAAATCGAGTTTTTTTTTTTTTTTTTGTTAATGGTTCGACGAAGAAATTTAACTTTTTAATCCGTTGCGCAAGCAAATGGAAGGATTTTTATGTGGACATTGTGCGCGATTAAGAATATTTTTGAGAAGATTTTGAATTTTGTAGAAATTTTTGTAAATATTTGTCCAATGATTTATTTGGAATTTTGTTAAATGATCTAAGAGTGATCGTGTTAAATTTATACTTTTCAAAATGGAAATTTATTTCTCCTTTTTGAATACGTAATTAAATAACTTGTAAATAAGTTTCTTTGGCAAATAAGAAACTTAAACAAGTTTTTGAATTATTTGTCTCAAGGAAGATTTTAATATGAATACACCAACAAGAGTCGAAAGTACCGGTTGAAATCATTTTTGGAACAACTTTGCTACAAGTTTTAATATATATTTAATTCTACGAAATTTTAACGTGTAATTTCATAGAAAATTTTTTTAAAAATCTCGCGAAACGTTTTTTAAAGGTATTTCGATGCAATACTTTCACGCTTGCGAAAATTTCCATCACAAATTTTCATTAAAAATCATCGATTATAATCGAAATAATTCCAATCGTATCGTACACATTCTTACACTTCCAAATATTCCATCGATGCACGAACATTCAAAATCCGTTCATAATACACGCAATCCTTCAGTTCATTCTCTCAACTTTTCCCGATACACGGAGCATCCTCTTCAAATGTATTATAAACGCGAAACTCGACCTGTTTCAATATCAAACTTTCCACGTTAGAATAGCTCAACAATTATCCACGTGCCAGGCTAATTAATTAAACCTCGATCCAGCAACGAAGCATAATACGTAACAACATATTCAACGTGTGATCATAATTTTCACAAATTTTACTCATTCGTAATTAACATCTTAGAGTTGATTAAAAATGGATTTGAAGTGAAAACGAAAGTTGTAATAACGTTTCAAATCGCGAATCTGTTTAAGTTAATTATTCGAAGGATCGAAGGAGAACGACGATTAATTCTTCTCGAGATCAAAGATTTTCGTATAATTTTTAAATGTGTCGAGAAATAGAGACAATTTTAACGTGGAAATAGAATTTCACTATTATTGAGATTATTTCAAGTAACTTTTAATATATATATATATATATGTACATTGAAAATTTTTAAATGTTCCGAGAAACAGAGATAATTTTATCGTGGATTGGAATAATTTTGAAAATGGCATATTAGAAATAATATTTCGAATAACTTTGTAGATTCTTGTTCGAAGGTTGTACCGTGTAACTATCTGAATTTTCTGAGAAACAGAGATAATTTTATCGTGGAACTGGAAATAGTTTTAAAAATATAGGTGACCATAGTACACTTGAGATTATTTCGAATAACTTTATACATTCTAATACGCGTATAGGATATTTTCACGTAACTTTTTAAATATTCTGAAAAATACAAATTTAATTTTATGGTATATTGGAAATTAATATTAAAAGTATACGCGATAACGGTATATCCTATAAATCTCAATAAAAAACGACTCAAGGAAACTGCTAATAATTTTAGCACAAAATATAGAAATGGAATAATTTTGAATGAAATAACAATGAATTGAAATGGATTTATGATTTTTCTTCCCCCTCCCTTTTGTTCAAATTAATCAAGATTCACGATTTCACAACGAAAAATCAAACAGTGGGCAAATTCGTTTCAATCGGGAGAACGTGACGAATAATGACGAGATGTGGAACGAGAATGGGAATTAATTCGTCACGGGGGTCTCGTTAACGAAATTCCTCGACCTTTTGTCGATTCTTTTGTCTCACTTTTCCATCTCTGGAGGCGGGATGGATTCAAGGGATGGATTATTAATCACCGGTCGCGGGATTAGGGAGCAGGAATTAATCCGAATATTAATCAAACATCCTTTTCGGATCCCTCCGCCTCAACCCCTTCTCGTCTTCGTGATAAATTGAGGATTTCGTCGTCGTGTTACTCACGCCTTGTTTAACCACGCAACCTGACGGTCGACCTGTCGCGAATCGTTATTATCATTTAGACAAATGACGCTTTTTTTCAAATCCTTCTTTTTTCTTTTTTTTTTTTTTACGTGGAATTATAACTGGAGAATTGGACACTGCCATATTTGGCGTGTAATTCGTGGTAATTTAAATTGGTATGAAATTCCTTTCTTTTTTTTTTTTTTTTTTTTTTTTCTTCTGAGGAAGGAAGAATTCTGACAATCTGATAGAATTTTTTTTATAGTCCATCTATTTTAAAATAACATATAAAAGCAAAAAAATAAAATAACTCGCCAATCTTAACCTTATATATCCTTCATAGACTGTGAAATCGATGAAAGTTTGAATTAAATTTTTAGATTTAATTAACATTCAGTAACGCTTGTCTTCCATTCGATTCCCCCCCCCCCCCAAAAAAGTTTCTTCCAGACATAAAAATCATGGATCTGACGATCTCAAAATAATCCCCTCCGCCAAGAAACGACGATGATTAAACGTGGGGAAGAATTTCCGGAAGTCGTTTGGGGGATGGGGGAAGACTCTCCTCGTGGCAGATACGTGGCAGCTGTAAATCCAGCCCTGCCTGTTTCATCCTTTTCATATTTACCGCGGCCGGCTCGACATAAATATCACTCTTGCTGACCGTTGGCCGAGATGTACGATATTGCTGGTACTAGCAGCGTAGCCGTGGTGCGTGACCCGGGTCCGGAATCGTCCTAAACGACGTCACTTCCAATCGTGGCCGCCATCCACTATCTATCTTCGTGGGCAGCGATATCACCGAATCGGCCGTTCCGCCATTATGCAAACATTATGCGCCGCTGAAATTGGCCGAGACTTATTAATTATTAATATCACGGCCCCCGGTTTTAACAAGAAACGCCGGATAATTAAATGGATCTGATTGATGTTTCATTCGTTCAACGCTGTGCTGGGGGTGGACGTGGATGGATGTACAGTCTGCCATGGGTGGAAATTGAGTAAAAATTGGGTGAACCCTCGATGAGGTGATTATGGAAATTATATAGATTGGTTACGATTTTGGTAGTTATTTGGTAATAATATCATTGATATTTGGTGCATGGACAAGGATGGTTTGTTAAATAAATATTTATGTGATAGGAGGAGTTAAGGATGTAATAAATAATGATAATATTTGAAATTTGTTCGAAATGGTAGAAATCTGTCCCACGATCTGATTATTGAAAAAAATATTTAGAAAATGTTAAATTAGTAAGGAGTAAAGTTTTTGATTAATTGAACGAATCTCGATGGACTTTTCTCAAGTACAATATTTTATCGAACGATTGGTGCGAATTTAATAAAAAATTTAGAGGGAAGAAAGGAAGTATTGATCGAGAATTCAACACGAGGAGTAATTAAATTTTTATTCGAAATTTTTCTTCTTCTATTCCCTTATCTTGCATTACTCCACGCGTTGTTGCGGAATGGAAAGGTCTTGTTATAAAGCTAAATACGGAGCGACTGGATATAACATCACATCGTTTCAAAAGACTCGAAAGATATACACGTACGTCCTAAGAATATTTAATTCATGGCAGAATTTTAACACAAGCGATGCGAACGTTGTCTGAAACAAAGATAAGCATACGCTGATATCGAATACGTGATAATCTGTTTGACGAAGAATCGCACGAGATCCTTGACAATAAACAATGGAAACTGAATTGCGGTTTAATGGAATATAAAGGCACGTTGTTGGGTCAAGAGTAAGATGAATAACGTCAAGCATCGTTGTCGCTATTATCTCATTTGTCATCCACTGTCGCTCGTGACAGTGGGTACACGGAAATATCAGGATGGCAGGTGCCGTTATCTGATGCCAGACCGGATCGATAAAGCGATCTTAAGTGGGTTACGTTTGCCAAGGGGTGAGCTCCGTGTGTGAACAAAAATATCCCTTAGAAAGGAAAAATTATGATAGGCAAGCACGTTTCGAGTGCAATTGTGTATCCAATGATAAAAATCGATTTACTTATCGATCTACCTTACGTTCTCTAACAACCGAATCAAAATAAATCCGAATTACGAAGTTTATAAAGTTTCATCTTTAAAAAGAAAAAAAAACTAGATTAAAAACCTTAACCAAATTTCACATTCTGAACTCTCGAAACACTGTTAAACAAGATCCCATCGAAATCTTTGAAAAACCTTTGTTAAATAAAAATTTTCAAACGTACAAACTCACCCCCTCGTTGAATGAAAATAAATATTTCCAATTATATGAACGCAATCAACGCCCCACCCACACGCTACGAAACGAACTCTAACAATTTAAATTCATCTACCAGCGCACCCACACGCTACCCGACTATCTCCAAAGATTATAACGCGTGGGTGGTGTAATCCCTGGCGTCGTTCCTCACGCGGAAACTCATCTTTTAATTCGCTTTCCGGCCGAACAATGCCGCGACCCGGCATGCATATAACGAAATGGGGCTAGGATGGGGCCGTGAAAGGGGTGGAATCTATATGGCCGATGGTGCAATGTTCTCTCTCTCTCTCTCTCTCTCTCTCTCTCTCNTCTCTCTCTCTCTCTCTCTCTCTCTCTCTCTCTCTCTCTCTCTCTCTCCCTTTCTCTGGCGTGATGCCGCGGGAGGAGAGGAGGGCGGAGGAGAGGGGAATCCGCGATAGGATACGGTTCAATTATCCACGTTCCTTTCTTCTCTCGGCTCGGCTAGAGGCGAAATAACAATGCGCTGTAAGATAAACACACGGATAAGCGAACGGAATGAAACTGCACCGGCCCGTACAAAGACCGACTCTTTCCTCTTCCGTTCCTTCTCGAGATCTTTGGACGACTGGACCGCTCGAAGGTCGAGTATCCAAGGTCTTCTATCGAATCTTCTTATTTTGAATATAATTTGTGTCAACGAAACACGTGGTTTTTTTTTGAATATTTCGAAAAATATAAGAATAGTTTCATCATAAATTCGAAGTGTGATGCGTATTTGAGATTATTTCAAAGATTATTTCAGTGTTTTGTTTCGTTTAATTATTTGAATTATTTCAGAATTTTGAAAAATAGAGGATAATTTTTATATTATTTCGTGGTGTGAAATAATTTTAAACGGAGGGACGAATTTGTATTCGCAATTTCGAATTTCTTCAGTTCGTAACTTGTTCGAGTTTTCCGCTCGTTATTATACCTCGCACTCTCTTCTTTCTTCCAACTTCCACGTTTTCTTTCTTTCTTTCTTTTTTTTTCCATCCGTGGAATGTTTCTTCCGCATTTTGCACAGGTTCTAACTCTATCTCGCGCGTTCCTATTTTTCGTCCCCTTCATCTATCTTCGTTAATGTTTGTCCGCTTTATTTCTCCCTGGCCATGCCTCATGACGCGACCCCTCGTTTTTCTTCCTTCTCACCCTATCCTCCTCCTCCTCCTCCTCCTCCTTCTCCTCTGTTTCTCTCGCGAATTTTACTTTCACGTAATTTCCTATCGCTGATACCGAGTTTCTCCTACCTAGACAAACTTTCGTCCGATAACAAAGCACGCTTGTTCATTGAAATTCCCTTTTACTGTCAATGATCTTCCTCTTCCTTTCCTTTTCATGGAAAAGGAAAAAGATTCCTCCTTTCGTTTCATTTAATATAATAAACAGAAAGTGAAAATTTGTAGATATTATATAAAAATAAGAAGAAACTTTAAACGTCAAATGGATATTGTGCGATGATACATCACGCTTATTCAATCCTCAATCCAAAGGATCCCATTCTCTTCTACCTCTCCCTTCTCTCGATAAACCGATCAACAATATTCTTACTTACACATTACTTGTGTCATCCATTTCAAGTTCACATTCTCGAGGATGTTGCGAAATTAATTTTTCCCGTTTTGTTCAACTCCGGGGAACGGTTCGAATATTTTCAATCGATGGCCATTTACCAATTTGCCTCGACCAGCTTCTCTCGATCGTCCCTTTTCCAAGCCACGTGGCTCTCCGATCGTTGTTTAAACATTCTCGTGGTAACCGATCACGTAAGAGATGCATTGTCTGGCTTGCAGCCGGTAGTCTGGCACGTGTCCAGATTGCACGCGACCTATCGAACCGGAAACGCCTCGAGGAATCGGCCTGGACGGAGGATTCGATGGATATTAAACGAACGCCTCGGGGCCATCGAACGATGGCCTGATGCAGGCTGGATGATGGTTGCAAGGTGAAGGAGATTAAGAGAATTTTCTGAAGAATTCTCGCGAAACGATATAGACTGTAGGCGCTGTTTCAAGAAGATGGACAGAGTTTCTCTTGTTTATGTGGATTGTACTTTCGATTATTCGCTTAATCGTTATTATATCAAAAATTGAAATGGAAGAATAGAGTCTCTTTAAAGACTGTTTTTTTTTTTTTTTTTTTTTTTAAGAATTTCAACGTTGTTCTGCAATTTGTTTTTCCCGAGAGAAGAAATTTGATCTCCTTAAAAAAAGAAAGAAAGAAAGAAAGAAAGGAATACGAAAATACAAGTAGATAGTTATATTTCGACAACGTTCTCGTCGAACGATGAAAAAGATTGGGCGTATAATGATACCGTGTGTGCGACCTGCTTTTGTGAAAAGGACACGTACGATACAAAAACGTCGAAACGATCGGCGTCCCGTCGATTTCGCTTAATATAAATGCAAAATATCCGCGGGCCGAAAGAGTTGCGCGATCACGAGATCCTGATCGCTTTTTATCCCCTCCCCATTCAAAGCGAAAACGATGAACAAAATCGCGTGTAACGAAACAGAAATGATTTTCGTGATAGTTCATCCCGGTGAAAGGTAAAAATACGGATTAAAAATTTCGTTTTAATTGCAAAGAGATTACTAATTATTCTATATAATAACTATATAATTTATAAGATTTTTGCAACATATTTTAACATAAATAATAACGAAGCACTTTCTTCGAAAATTCTTCCAATCACGTATTCGCACAAATTAGTAGAATTTTCATTTTTCTTATTTTTCAATATTCCTCGAACATTGAATTCCCATGAAAAATTCTTCTCGATTCATCGTGACGTTTATTCCAACGTTTATTCGTGGATACACGCACATGGAGTGGAATAAAATAAATCGCCAATTCTTTTTCTCCATTTTTTTTTTTTTTTTTTTTTACCAAGGACAATTCACATCCAGACGACAGAGCTTACGGGGTGGATGGATTATTATCGTCTGCGATCGTTCTCTAATCTCCGAGCTTCGTACACACGGAGGATAACATCTGTATTCGGTCGCGTCCTCTATTCAGTCGCGAGATTAACGTGGTATACACACTTGTTATCGCGCTTATCGGTGCCGTGGCGATCAGATAGAAGCGTCGAGTCACGCCTGATACAAATTGCACATGAATCTTAGTCCAGTTAGTCCTTTTCCTGTGTGCAACTTCTCGTATTAAGTTCTCCATTCCGCTTGGTTCTGTATTCTCCTTGGACGACACGTTATCATGGAAGAAATACAATACAAATTTTCAATTTTCCATTTGTTTTTTGTTCGAGGAAGAATAATCGATCGTGGGCGTTCGTATTATTGTGGACAGCTGTTAGTAAGAGAGATATTTTTATTTTTAACGTGTTCTGAAAGGAATTAGAGGAATGGAGGTAAAGGTCTAAGGATCTTCTTTCAATCCACTTTACGCCAAATTTAAAAATTAATTCATTATCACAATGCACGATAATGTGAAATCTTTACTTCTTTCACAACTTCTTACGAATCTCTCTCTCGAATATAAAAGAAATTCAGCTAATCCTCATTTTCTACTGAATGAACAAATTCATTTTCGCTTCAATTTTCAATTAATTTCAACAAGCATCGATCTACAAACAATTGTAGATGAACAATTAACGCGATCTCGCCATGCTAAAAAGACGAGTTTCGAGTTTGAAACTTTTTTTCTTTTTTTCTTTTTTTTAATCCTCTCCATCGAACAGCAGGCTGGGCAATCAGTCAAAATGGATGGACGAAGAGAAAAACGAAAATCGGCCGAAAGCAGTCTTGTATAAAGACAGATTCGAAGATGGAATAATGCAAGTGCTCGATTCAAATTAGCCGGAACTAACGAGCAGATGGAATGCGCGCCCGTGGAACGAGTGAGAAACGGAGAGGGGTAGAGAGATTAAAAAGAAAGAGACAAAGAGAGAGAGAGAGAGAGAGAGACTGATGCATCATTTCGGACCTGGCCGTATTTGAAGAACGATCGGAGGCTGGATCGGGCGACTACCGTCGTTATTCTTTAATTAGGCAGGGGCTACATGCCGCCGAATCGAAGGCTTAACGATCGGATCCATCGATCAGCGTATCCGTTTTAACGTCATTAGTGTCACGACGGAGTGACGCGAAAACGAAGAACACGTCCAGACGAGGAGATAATCGATTTAACGGCTATCACAACATCGTACATCGATGAATCGTACCTGGCCTGATTAAGAGCATACTATCAGCAAAAATTTACATTTTATTTCCGCTTATGTTTGTGAACGAGATAAGATTCATGAAAAATCGAAGCGACCAGAAGATATTTGGCGTTTCATAATTTCAATCACGAATCAACTTGAAAATCTTAATTTTGACCAAAAACTTTTGAAAAAATAAAATCGCCTGTATATAAACTACAAAAAGAATTCTAAATAATAATCCATCCGAAACCTCTTCCTCGATCTCTCGCACAATTTAAAATAAAGAACGTCAAATTCCCTGATTCTCCACCTTACACACACCACGATCGATTAAACCACACCGATCCCTACTCGATAACCTCAAAAGTATCCCTGCCCAAAAGCCGTCTGACCGCACCCTTTTCTCCCTCCCCCTCCCAAAATCATCCCAGAAGCCAGGACTTTTCCATCCACGGTTTAGCCTTTGGCTGGGGGGAGGGGGAGGGAAAGGAGGAGGGAATTCGAGGGAAAGGAATTCGAATCGAGTTATATCGTCTAGGCCCTTTCCTGGAGACACATCGGAAGGTCTCCCGGATGGGCTCAGACAAGCATCCCATCCGAAGGCATCCCATACCATCAGCCAACCCATTTCCCATTCCTCGCGCTGTACATTTCCCAGACGTGGCCCTCCAGCCGGCAGTCAAATGCCAATACACGGCACTTATCCGTGGAACCCATCCCTCCCTCCCTCCCTCGTCTTCGACGCCCCTCGCCCCTCAAACGCACGTCGAAAGCTTTTAAACCATTACCCGCGGCCGAACCACGCATCCGTGGATCAGCACAATTCTCCCGCGTGCACAATTCGCCGTGTGTCTTCTTCTTCTTTGAAATACTTCGACGGTATTTACGGAGATGAATGCGCCGCGATGGGGTGGGATTCCACGGCGAGGAAAATCGATCCCGATTTACGGTGGAGCTAAGAGAAATTAAGGGCGATTATTTTCGAAGTGTGGATGATGTTGAGTTCCTTTCCTTGTTTGCTTTCCGGTTTTTCGAGGATTCGCGAATTTCTGGAGAATAAACGATCGTTTCGAGATATTTTGAACGTATATTTCCGGAGGACGACTCTAATCTTTTATTATCACGTCGAGGAAATTAAGGATGGATTATTAAGGAAATTAATAATAAGTTAGGTAAGAATATTAAAATCATCGGGGAAAGTTTTGATATGTTCGAATTATATTATATATAAAGTTGAGGAATGTCTGGAGAAAATTACCGTCTCAAACGTATCGCGAGAAATTGTTTCTCCCGTCCCTCGGGATTATAGAAATATTCGCGCGCGTTCGCTCGATCGATCGATCGATCGATCGGGGCTGCAGCCTCGCGATCTCCCGTCTTTGTGCAAGAATTGATGAGTTTTTCACAAAGCCGAACGCATCCGTTTTAAAACGGTTCTATTTCATTCCGCCCGCCCGTTGGACGTCTCTCCTCTCAGTATTCGTAATACGGCATTTGCGTTCCACCCGTATATTCCTGATAGTTTTCAAATCCACAGCACGGGAATGGGATGAATCTCGAGATACCTACATCCGAATATTTCGCCATTTATCCTTACGATATTGACGATATGGAATTGACGTTGTTCTGGCCCGGATCCTCGTGTATTGTTATTTGATACGAAGAAAGAGTTGCGTATAAGAGTTGAAATTATAAAATTTTTTAATGACAAAGAACGTTCTTTCTTATCGAAATATTGAGGGAAGAAATTATTTATTTCATAGCCGAGTATTCTTTTTTTTTTTTTTTTTAAGTTTATAGCTTTAAACTTTTTGATGTTTCTCAATACTCTTCTATATTTCTTATTCTTATATCACGGTAGAATTAAGTTAAAGGAAATACTGATCTTTAAGTGATCTTATTTTCAACACTTTAATATTTTTTTGAATATTATTATTTCTATAAAGAAATAGGTGTTACGAGATAAAATAAAGAATTAAACACTCTCGTAAATATTACGAATTATATTACAAGTACAAATATTTATACGTAACATCAAACAAAATTTCGAAATAATCGTACGATCATTATCAAAGGTACGAAAACAAATAATGTAATATTAAACGATACGAATAAATTGCAAATCGAGCAGCACACATTCTCTCAATTTTATTCGATTTCAATAATTGAAGTAACACTTGTGCTAACCCTAAAAACATAAAAATTGTTCCAAAGTTAATAAAAATCACCTACATCGTTCTATCATTCCTACTTAAGAAATTACGTGAGAAATCAAATACCTCAATTCAAATAATTAACACGCGAAGTCTTGCGTGACTCGCGTTTCGCAATATCAATTTAAAAAAAGAAAAGAAAAAAAAAAGAAATCCTCGACCACCATCCTCCACGAGCAAGCTAATCAAGTTACACAACGTGAGCGCGATCGTTAACGAAACGATAGTAAGAAAAAGGGAGGACGAGGGTCCGGCCGCGATTAATTAGCATAAAAGCGGCGTGGAAGATCGCGGAACTGGTCGGTCGGTCCAAGGGATGGGCGAGGACCGGTCACTCGGCCGGGTTAACGTTTTCAACGTGTGTTAAGGGTGATTGAAAAGAGGGTGTTCCCGTAACATCGTTCGACCGCAACCTAGCATTTCTAGGGTGCGGTCAGAGGCAACAAAGCGACGCCCATGGAACCGGTTCCACCTCGTCCGAAGGATATTAATTTCCTCCACGATAAATCAATCGGTGGTTTGTGTGTGTCCACTCGTTCTACTCCTGTGTGTGTATATGTGTGTATATATATATATATAGCGCAAAAATAATGGTAATTGGAATTGCGCGCCATTTTAATTTCGACCGTTCGTTGCGCCTCTTATTACGTTTTTTCGTGCATTTTTTCAATTTTTAAGCTTTCTTTCTTCCTCTTCTTTTGTTGGGGATATCACGAGTTTGAAACGATTCGAAGATGTTTTTTCTTTTTGTTAATTTTTGTGTTGGAATTAGAATTAATTTTGAAGTATTGTAAGATTATTATAGAAATATTCTCTTTCGTTGCTTCGATAGGAAGTTTAACAGTATGTGTGAGGTAATTTATTCGTATCTTTATTCTTTCATTTTCATTCAATTCTGTTCGCTAAAATTACAGAAGAATTGAACGTTTAAACGTTTGTTCCTTCGTTCCATTGGAATTGATGTCGTCAAGTTTGCACAATTTCCTCCGTCAATTTTATGGTAAATCGGTCGTGTTAAAGTTCGAGCTCAATTAAAAGGGAGATAGAAAGAGTTTTCCGGATAAAAGGGGAGGAAATATATATACATACGTGCACACAACGTTCTCCCTTTAAAGACAAAGAGTCTTTAAAACTTTCGTCCAAGTTGCCGCGTAAATGTTTCAGACGTTTCTCCGCGCAGAGAGCGGGCGTCGAGGATTTAGTTTCGCGCGGAGGACGAGAGGAAAAGGATTTTTAAGTATTAAGGCCACCGGCGAAAACCCGTTGGGAAAGTGGAAATCGACCGTGGTTGATCGGACATTTTCCTTTTTCCCTGAACTAACTCCGTCGTTTCCTTTATTTCCCTCGATGAGACCCGCGACTTTACTTTAAGGACCGCCACGATTTTCGTTCTTAAGCGCGGTACTCGAATGGAGATGCTCGTGGAAATTGTTTCGTTTTATTTTAGTTATCGAGAATTTTATTAATTTTATTAATTTTATTAATTTTTTTTTTGCTGGAATAATTCGATATTTATGAATCTAGACGATGAATTATTTAGACTATTTAGACTATTTATATTTGTGAATATTATTTTCGAAGAATTAAAGTAAAAGAATTTCCATTGATAAATATTGAAATTAACTCGTTTAACTTTTCCTTCTGAATATTTCAAGGATTTTTTTTAAGTAAGTTATTATTCATAAAATTTCGTATAAAAATTTCACGTACGTCGGATCCTCTTGATCCCAACCGAGAGAAAAGAATTTTCAAAGATCGGTAAAAAAGTATAATAGTTCTTGTTACGTTTATGCAAATTGTATTTAAGACTAATAGGTCGTTAAAATCGTGCAGTTGATTACGCTGGAAGAAAAGGATAAGATATTAAGGAGAGGAGTTTTTTAATAAAGATAGATTTTATGCGACTATTCTTTGAAAGATGATCTCTTTTTACTCTAAACAAGGATATTATATTATACTAGTCGTTCGTTGCCTTTGACGATATTATCTTCCCCTCGACTTCAAAGAACGTAAAAACAATTTTATGTCGTATATTTTCAAATTAAAAATTTGCTTCCAACACAACCTTCCTTCGTTCCGTAATATAAATGTTCTTTATCCTTTCTCTCTCTCTCTCTCTCTCTCTCTCTCTCTCTCTCTCTCTCTCTCTCTCTCTTTTTTCCTTATCATTTCAATTATCAAAAATCAAAAGAAACTCGAAGATTTAAAAGAAAGAGGAATGAAAAAAAGAAGAAACAAGAAATAAAAAAATGCGAATAAATTTATATCGGTGATCGATATATATATATATATATATGTGTTTCTTACGATTTTCTCGCAGACGTAATCTTTTTATCGAGGAGCCAGGTGCTTGTTATTTCCCGATTCGATGGAGAACGCTGTTTGGCCGAACAATTTTATTGCTGGTGAATTAAATTCCTTTCCAGTTACGTCTGAGAATTCAACATCAATCTTGTTCTTCATTTTCCGAAATACATCCTATCACATATTTTACAGAACGTAGATATACATTCACAATGGCGCAAAAAAAAAAATTAGAGAAAATCCTTGGTATATTGCTTCTTGAAAAGACAAAAAAATAATTTATACTTAAAGAAAAAACGAATACTTTTTCTTTTTGCATTTTTCACATTTCTTGGAAAAATTCATTCACAACAAGAATTGAATTTCCTTCTTGCTAATCCAACTTAAAATTAATCATCCTCGACATCCATAGATATAACAATCTCTTCGACCACAACAATTCTCTCCTCGATTAATCTCGCTTAATTTGAAGAGGAAAAGGAAGCTCGAATTCGATGAGAATCGTGGATCCAGGAGGGAGAACCTGGAACCTGGAAACAACAATAACAATTCCACGAAGAATAATTCGAGGTTACAATTATTCGAAACTGATCCTCTCGATAATGATCGTCCAACGATAAATTCGCGACACGTTTCGACGTGCGTGAAACATAATCGTGGCACTTGACGAAGAAAACCCCACGTCCATCCGGTGATCGCTTTTTCAACGGCATAGAGGGGAGGGGAATCAATTTCCAATGCCTAGTTGTTATTTCCCAGAAATCAGTCGCAGCTTCAGTTCTTGGCCCCTCTTAATTGCCGCGCCATTGTCCATTTTTTCTTTCCTTCTTTCTTTCCTTCTTTCTTTCTTCCCTTGTTATTGCCTCCCTTTCGATAGCTCGATGAAAACCCGAGATCCACCAATTGCACGTTTTGCTCGAACTTTTGCCCCCTTTCCCTTTCCATTTCCCGCCCCGTGTTCCCCGTTGTACTCGTTTAAACGTAGAAATCCTGCACACGTATCCAACTGGAATAATCGAACAAACGATTTGGTCGAAGCCAACGAAATTTAGAGGGAGGAGGGGAAGAGGAAGGGGAGGTCGCTGGCAACAGTTTGTCGTTAGATTTGCTTTGGATGTGGATGGTCGATGGACTGCTCGAATCTGGACTCCCCCTCTCTCTCTCTCTCTCTCTCTCTCTCTGGTCGATTTTACGGGGATTTTGTTTTAATCTTGGACTGGGGAATGGGATTGGATGGAATGGGGATTAGTGAAAAGTTGATAAAGGCGATAATTGAGAAAGATTTTGTGGCCAGGGATTATATTAATTTTGATGGTCGTGATATTTGGTTAAAATTAGATATTAGATTATATAGATTGTAATATTGTACGACGTGTAATATCTTTTATTTTTATTTTTACTCTACAGAACTCCTTGAATTCTTGATTTTTGAAGAAATTATCAATTCTTCTAGTACTAGGAAAAAAGATAACGCTCGTTGGAATCTCAATCTCGGCCTTCGAATCTCAAATTTCGATCGTTCGATTTTTATTGGAAAGTGAAAGTGGTCTTCCTCGAGTCCCAAGTTTTCGACTTTTATCGTGGAGGAAAGACAAGGGTTCTGGTTTCGTTTACCATTATTCAAGTTTTGCCATAGGACAATTCCTACAATCCTGATTTCCGTTTATCGATTAAAGAAAGGAAAAAGCGGAATCTTAATGGATCGTGAGTCGTGTGCGAGGCGCGACAATGATAAGAGCCAAGGACGCGTGATCCATAAACGCTCATGACCAGTTCCAGTGATAAATCAGTCTATGCCTTATCAGTCACGCCAT
Source organism: Apis laboriosa (assembly GCF_014066325.1). Lineage (NCBI taxonomy): Eukaryota > Metazoa > Arthropoda > Insecta > Hymenoptera > Apidae > Apis > Apis laboriosa. The sequence continues at coordinate 7,179,941 of NW_025224966.1, forward strand.
ATTCAAAGCGGCTTGTCCTGAGCCAATGCTTTCGACCAACCGGTTATTCACATTCATGGCATCCGGTAGAACGATAGACAACAGTTTAACCAAACAAAAGCGATGACACGACACGACTGGTTTGGAAGGATCTGTTTGAATCTGTTTAAGTGCGTGATGATGATTTTAATTGTTACGCGGTAACGCGTGATTGGATATCGATTGGATTGATTAGCGATGCGGGATTAATTGAATTAATCGTGAGAAGACGATGGACGATGAACGATAACGATTAACGAAAAATAATTTATTTATATTTCATCTTAGGAATATTCAGATTATCGATGCAAGTTTAATTCTTTAGTTAATTGGAATAAATATATGTCTGTTATTACATTATAAATATAGATTTTTTATATGGAAATTAAAAGTAAAAAAAAAAAAAAAATAAAAAAAAATGTTAGAATTTGTTGAAATTAAGGATAATGAATCTTTATTACGTGTTTAACACGTAATAAGAATATTTTCATATGTGCATAAATTTAATGAATTTTTGGAATATTCCTATATATTCGTATGTATCGTGTCAATTCGTGGTAGAATTAACTTGATGAAGGTAACGAATATAACGTTCCAATTAACTCGTTGAACAGAAAGAATAACGATATTCACGATGTATATCTCCGTGAATTCGTTTCAATAAATCAGGTTACTTCTGGTCCAATTTGTAGCTTCATCAANAAAAAAAAAAAAAAAAAAAGAAAAGAAAAGAAAATGTTATACTCATTAAAATTCAATTCAATTCTAAAAATCTCCTTCTTCTTCTCACTTTAAACAGATTAATTAAAATCTAAAATGTGATATTCAAAAGTATTTCTACAATTTTTTCCCACACTACAAACTTTCCACATTTTTTTTTTTCAAACTCCATAGGATGATCATCATCTTCTTTACCTGTCAATATCTACAAAACTAAATACAAAATTTTATTAAATACACAAATATATCTATGAACCTACTATACTGTATTATAATTTAATAATTAACATTCCCTCAGCATCAAGATTCTCCCAAATGCGCAAATTTCCATTAAAAAGAAAACCAGCACAGTTCGACGCGCAGTTTTATCGAAACGAGCGGGCAAAAAAAAAAAATCAAAGATATTTTGAGCAAAGACAGTTTGTCCAACAGTTTCTTCTCTTCGGTTGATAAATTAAGTGGCTCAGACGCGGACGATAAATCCGTTGAGGCCGAGCGGTGGCCGATGATTTATACGAGGGACTACTCCAGGAAGCCCGTGATCTATGACCCCGCGAGGGTCAGCCCATCGAGGTAAGACAATGCGCCCTGAGCCTAGTCTTCCCCTCCTCCCCCACGGACGCACGTGCGTTTGCGTGTACGCTTAAATGCATCTCGCGGATGAGCGATGACCGAGCCGCGCGGAAACTCATACGCGACTAAACGTGCCACGTGAAAAATTGACCAACCAAATGTGCGTGTGTGTACGTGTATGTGTATGCATCCTTGGAGAATACATCGAGGATTTTTAAACGGGGTTGAAAAGTTCGAGATAGTCACGATATAGGTGAAGAAGGTGTCTTATTCTTCTTTCTTCTTTTCGATGAAGATTCGTGGAAATAATTTATAGATGAGATTGAGTTGAATCTAGTAGAGTGAATTTGTTGTTGAGTAAGTGTCTGAAAATTTGGAGATTAAGATAAATTTGGAGATTAAGATAAATTTGAGATTACCTGTTTGAAGTTTGTAGAATTTAATTTTGGAATTTAGGGTGATATTTGTGCAAAAGGAAAAAAGTCTGATGAATTATAATATTATTCGTTTACAATGAGGTTCTAAATTTGGAGGTTAAAATATGTTTGAGGTTTGTAGAATTTAATTTTGGAATTTAGGAAGAGAGTGATATTTTTGCAAAAGGAAAAAAATCTGATGAATTATGGTATTATTCGTTTACAATGAGGTTCTAAATTTGGAGATTAAGATATGTTTGAGGTTTGTAGAATTTAATTTTGGAATTTAGGAAGAGGGTGATATTTTTGCATAAGGAAAAAAATCTGATGAATTATAGTATTATTCGTTTACAATGAGGTTCTAAATTTGGAGATTAAGATATGTTTGTAGAATTTAATTTTGGAATTTAGGGTGATATTTGTGCAAAAGGAAAAAAGTCTGATGAATTATAGTATTATTCGTTTACAATGAGGTTCTATTCGATATTGACGCAGGAGTTGACGATGCTTTCATGCTGTGCATCCTGGACGTATTCTGAGAAAGAAGCTTTCGTTTCGTGCTTCCGATTTTTCGTGCACGTTATATTGACTGTACGTGTATCGACGTTGTTTGATATATGGACACGTTTCTGCGAGGTTGGGCGAAGTAGTTTCGTTTAGAGGAGTCTTTGAGTGATGTATGCTTGGCGGAACATGCAAGCTGTTATGAGCTTGGATTCCCTGGCTACTATTGGAGAACATGACCAAGTTCTTTCGTTATTCACCTGCCACCGTTGAAATTCTTTTTTCGTACGTTCGTTCTTTCTCTCTGTGTCTACATATTTTAATATCCATAGTTCAAATCTAAAATTCTTGATTCTTCGTTTGCCTCGTTATATAAGTTTATTAGAAATTGAGCGAAACATTCTTTGGAATACTGAAGAAATTTCGCTCCAAAAATATATAAAATAACTACTCAAACATTTTCTCATTTGTATCATTCATTTCTCTCTCTCTCTCTTTATCCAAAATGTCGAAACTTTAAGATCGTTCTCTTTCTTTTCAACTTAAACTTCGATTCACCACTTCCTACACTATAACTTCGCTCGAAAAAGCCTCTCCATCGAGAACAAGAGGATCGATTCTCTTCTTGTCTCGTCGTATTCTAATAGCAGGAATCGAAGAAGAAGAAAATTGACCGAGGAAGAACACGTAGGGAGCTGCGTCTGTCCCTAAGGAAAGCCAAGGAAATTACGAATATCCATCTTCTTCCGGACATCGGTATGGCTTGGCTCGGATGGTGAAAGATGGCATTAGGTGAAAACGCGGCCGACCATCAATCCTCGAGTTATAAAATATCTATGAGCCTGATTCGACGTTCCCTTCAACCTTGTACACGGCGAATTTCATTGAATCGCCACCGGAAACGCGAGATTCAACCGTCTCCTCCCTTCGAGAATGCGATGGAACGAATGATGTATGGCGAACATGGTGAATAATTTTTCGTGGTATTTTATTTGAAATACGAATTCAGGATTTTTTAATCTTTGTGACTTCTGTTTCGTTTTATAGTATATTTAGCTGAAAATAGTTACGAGTTATAGATTTTGATATAGTTTCATTCTACAATTAGAGGAATGTTTGATCGAAATATTCCAACTTTATTATTTTCAAATCGAAACAATTTATAATATCATCTATGTATATAAATTTTCTAAATTTACTTTCTTTAACTTACTATAATTTTTTTCATTTAATTGCAACATTACAATGCTATATCACAGATCGATCGCGAGCTTTTCGATCTGCAATTCTTTCTACTATTATTATATAACTCCTAGTATACCAATTAATCTATTATTGTGCATTATTTACTTAATAGAAGATAATGAATTGCGCATTAGTTACTAAACTCCTCCACTAAGCTTAATATTTAATTATATTACATCATGCACGTATACAAATATTACACAAATCCTTTAATATCATATGACAAATGACGATCCATACCTCAAAAATGAAATTCACGTTAAAATCCTTGGATACCCACATGCTAGACGGATTGTTATGTACACGGATTAGACATCCTCGATCCCTTAATTGCTTCGTAATCAGCAACGTAATCAGCGGATTCCTTCAAAGGGAGGGGAAGGGAGGCCTCGTTTTACTTTCGCGGGCAAAGCATGGTGCGGTCGCGTGAGATTTGATATCCCATCAATTTTCCAAATTGCAAACCTTCCATGTTAATGATCACAGTGGTCGATGGAAGTGGAGAAAGTGAGGGAGCCGAGAGGAGGGAAATATATATATATATATATATACACATGCTCACACAGACGATACACCCGTCGTGAAGATCGGCCTTCTTGCCCAGCGAATCGTGTCCCGTTTAATTACAAATTACCTCCGTAATGAGCAATTAAATACCGGCTGGCAGAGGGCTAATTAACTAAGCGTTACACATAATTGAACGACCGATATGAGTCGGCCCGTGCTTTGACATTTGCATACCAAATTATACTGCGCGATACGACACTGTTTACACGGAGATCGGTTCACGCTTTTCGAAAACGCGTGTTTCGAGCCTCTTCATTTTAAATTAGATTTTTTATGCAAATTCAACACGGAACCATGGATGTTAATCGTGGACGGGCAGAAAGGAATTTCTCGTGTATCAGATCCGTTCATTGTCCATCGGTTTTCCTTCGAATCGTGGCGAAACACGATTAAATATAGATTCAGATGAGCGTAAATGAAAAATTGTTCTTAGTCCAGATGTTATTCGGAAGAGATACTGGATTCCTTCTTTCGTCCATTCCATTTGCAAATGAATTTTCCCTGGTGAGTGGCGATGAGTTGGAAGCTGGATCTGATTTAGAAAATGTTAAAGATAACGTGGAGGAAATGTGAAATTTTGACGAGATGTCTGAGTGACTGATCCAAAGTAAATATACTCGGTTAATATGCTATTGGACCTAGAAGAGTTTCTTGTGTTTCAGGTGGAAATTTTATAGAATGTATTTAATTAAACAAAGAAACTTCGTGGCTTCTTTTTTCCTCTTTTCATTGTTCAATTTCACATTTCAACCTTTAACTGATAATTAATCCTTCTTCGACGAACGAACGAGAGAAACTCGAGGGATCTGGAACGTGACGAGAAAGATCGAAAGTTTCGATTATTAAAACTTTTGCACGTATCCATGAATCATGAATATGTAACGTTACGTTCTCGATACAACGAAAATCCATTAACTGATAACATTTATAAAAGTTTTAAAAAGATTATCAAAGTTAAGATCTAAAAGTTATTCGATCCTGCCAAGCGAAAAATATCTCTCTAATTCTCTAATCACAAAAACTTTACGATTTAATTTAACCAAGTCGATATAATTTAACCAAGAAGATCGTTCGCGAAAAATCTTGAATAAAGATTCTACGTTGAAAATTAAATCGAACCGAACGAGGACGACGAACGAACGAGAATGTCTAGCCAAAACCAAAACGATACGATCTCGTCTCCCACGGTGGAACCTTTATATATAAACATAAATACATAACATTTCGCTCGCGTTATGAGTCATGATTTCAATGAGTCATAGAATAGTAAACAATCGAACCAGTTTCAACCGAATCGCTGATCAGTTTACGTATAGAAACCAGTAGTGTCGTTCCACCTCTCCGTAGAAACACGTGATAAGTCGTAGAAACATCTTCACGCCTGTCCTCTTCCATTTTCCTGTCTCTTTGCTCCGAGGATGGAGCCCCTTCCTTAGTATCGTTGACCAACAGCGATATCGAGACGAATCTTCGCAGCGTCAATTAGTTAATGGAGGAGCAGTTTAAGCAGAGAACGGCGTGCAAAAATTGGAAAACGCGACGAGTCGCTCCATTAAGCATATTGCGTCCTTTCTACGCCTCGAGGATCCTGGAAACCGGTGCGAGAAGAGGATGAAAGTCGAGGGAGGTGGAGATTCGAACAGGAGGATATTGATTATCGAAGGTATGTGAAATTCATAAGGATTTTGAGAATTATTGTAAGCGATTTGTTTCGTTTTCACTGGTGCGAGATTTTATGTATTAAAAATGCAGATTTGATTGCGTAGATTGTTATGGAAAGATAAAACGTTCAAATTTAGAGGTTGAAACGCGTTATGTATTAAAAGTAGAAGAAGAAATTTTTTGAAAATTTTGAAATCGTTTAAAATCAAGAAACGTGATATATCGTGTCTTTAGTTTAAAAGATCATCAATTTCCCTTGACAAATCACCGAAATGTTCAAGTTTTATCGATTATTCCAAGAATCACTCCCCTTTCCCTTCGTTCCTCAATCTATCCATTTGAATTCTCCACGCTCGAAAGCCACTCGTCACTCGATTGCGAACGCTCGTGGTTCAAGAGGATTTTAATTAAATGCTCGGTCCTCCCCCCTCGAAGATCCCATTAGATTGAATTCCTCATTGAATTCATGAGCACACGTCTCTCATGCATCCTTCGATCCAAACATTTGTCCCCTAGGAAAAAGGCTCGGGCAACTGGTTGGAGAGAAGAATTTCGAGTCTTTTTTCAACTGCGATCTTCGAGAGTTTACCGATTACCCACGTCTCTAGAATTCTTTTCTGAAAAGGTCTTGATTCCCATCAAATAGAACAGAATCTCGCATTAACGATCCCTTCTTCTAGGCCGAGTTTCAAATTTTTTAAACTCTCCAGTCCAGTTTTTGAATGATTCGTTGCTGGGAACAAAAAAAAGATTGGAAAAATTGCAGTTGCGCAATTGGGGTTAATTGTATTTCTCTGTACATTGTTCTCAAATGTGAATCTGAAGAAACTTTCATCGTATAAGATTACGCGTTGGTTAGTTTACTGTTGCGAAAATTTCTGAGGAGAAAATTATATATTAAATTCGTGAATGTGTATTTTTATTTTACGCAGTTTGAACCCTACCTTTCTAACCACACATTAAATAGAACATAGAAAATAAACAATAGTAAAACTAACCAAATACAAGCAAGTTTAACGTACTTAACGCGAAATTTAAATACACACGAAATATACACGAAATATTCACATTTCAAAGAACAATGGAAATCCCCATTCATAATCTTCATCCGACAACAAATATTCTTATTCTTCGTGTATTTCCCTTGACACGTCGTCGAACAAGAGACGGTTAATAACCTTCTCGAGAACAAAAAAAAAAAACCACCTCGAAACAAACACACTTTCGCATAAATCTGCGCCTCGGTTAACAAAATCGCCATTAAAAGAAGCATGCCCCCTCCCCCCTCTCGATAAGCAATGATACACAGTACGATTATACGGAGTATAATAACGTAGTAACGAGCAAATAATTATAAAGTTTCGAATGATTTATACCATTTGTTATACACGCGGATTATCGGTGGAAGGGGGAGGTAGGCCCCCCCCCCCCATTAATCGAGTCGCGTTACATCCTAAATAATCCCCTCCTCCGTGTGTTGTTACACGACGCTTTAACGCCCCGGCCGGCTCTAATTTGCATCCCGTCAGAGTTTACACTCCAAGGTGTGCGCTTGAGTTGTGCGTGCTATGCGTGGAAACACGCGAATCACCTGATCACCTTGCCCCCCCCGGGCGGAAAGGTGAAACCCGCGATCCAGGTAATTTTAACTGGAACGATAGAGGGGGAGGGGGACACGTGGAAATTTGATTTCGATTTGATTTGAAGATAGTTGGGAATTTGGGGAGTGGGATTGGTAGTACTGGAGCATTTGCGTTAAGATTATTTTTAGAACGTAGAATCGTTGAGGTCGAAACTTTGGGATTTTGGATTCAGAGAGCGATATTATTTATTTATCTTTTATAGACTTTAGAAAAATTTTGAGAAGGAATTAAAATTAAAATTCGTGATCGATTGAATTATATTATTTAAGCGTTAATTAGGTGTTAAATTTAGTGGGAATATTGGGAATTGTAAAGGTTGTATTGAATAACGTTGCACGTTGCGATAAAATGATTGTATTATTTTTCGACGATCGAAAAATGCGACGATGTATATAATGTGAAACTGGATCCGTAGTTTCGTTTCACGAATGAAAAATACTTGAACAAGAAATCGTGTACGTTGCAGAGGATATTCGTTATTCATTCCGTGGCAGGTAGTTTTGATACATTATTAGTCTGCTCGTTAACAGGTATCAGCCGATACTTTCGATGAATAACAAATATGCCGCCATTAACAAGCTCGAGCGTTATTGAACGTGCGAAACTGGGCCATCCCGAGGATAGTACCCTCGAAAGGGTCGAACACTGTGAAAAATATATGTATTCCATGGCTGCTTATAATGGCGTCATAAAGTGTATACACACACACACACACACACACACAAAGTTTTCAGATGGAAAATAAAAAGTAATAAAAGTAATAAATTAGTAAGAAAAGGGATAAACAATTTTGTATTAAGAATCTTGAATCTTGAAACTTTTCGTGTACACGAAATTGAATTTAATGAATTTAAAGGAAGAACTTCTTTGATGATCACTTTCGAAAAAGTCAAAGATCAATTAGCTTTGTTTATTTTGCGATTGTTTTAATAAGAAAGATTCGTATATGAATTATTATCAATTATAATATTACAAATATCGCCTTAATAACTTTCCAATATTTATCCAAACAGTTCGATTTAATTATAATTAACGTCAAACGCGATAACGAAATACGATAGTTCGCCCAATTATGTTATTAGCATTTAATCGGATATATCGAATGGTCAAAGTACGCGTGAATCAAGGAATGAATACGCCATAGAAAATGACCAAATTAAAAAATATCGTTTTCTCGTTGTAGAATCTGGTTGTTCGTTATAATTTTCGCGTGTGATACCGCGGTGTAATATATTTTATATGTGATTCCCATGGGACCCCACCGTGCATCGTACCTTTAGAGAGAAAATTAACGACGGTCATTAAGTTGCTCGTATGCGAAAATAATTTCACGTACGAGATACGAAGTTTAGGAAATATCTGCATAGATTATGCGCTTTTTCTAATATATTCAATTTTTACTCTCTTTTTTTTTAATACTTGTAGAATAAAATAAGGCTAATTTGATTCGCGTACAAAGAATTCTTTCGATCGATCTTGAAGGAGATTCGAAAGAGAGATTCTTTTTTTTTTTTAAATTTAAATCTCTAATGTATTAGTTTCGAAAAATTAAAAATCAAATTCTTGGAAAATCTTGGAAAGAATTCTTTGGAAATTCGTTGCTATTGATTTTTTTTTCTCATTGTCTCATTGTAAAACAAAATAAGGCTAATTTGATTCGCGTACAAAGAATTCTTTCGATCGATCTTGAAGGAGATTCAAAAGAGAGATTCTTTTTTTTTTTAAATTTAAATCTCTAACATATTAGTTTCGAAAAATTAAAAATCAAATTCTTGGAAAGAATTCTTTGGAAATTCGTTGCCATTGATTTTTTTTTTCTCATTGTCTCAATTTGCTCGAAAGAGATACTATTATTTTCACTTACACGCGCAATTTGTAGTATCTTAAGTTCTAATTAAGACAATACACGTTTCCTTAAATGATCTCAGAGATGGTTCGAAATTTCACATTGCAGATACGTATGTCCAAGTTGGGGATCTCTGAGAGCACCAGCTCGGAACTTTAGCGACCAACGACCCCCCGTTTAACGGCGTATTTATGGGGATGATCGCATCGTACCTCTCTGCCCTTGTTCACGCTCCGTAAAATCACACGGTTCGTTGTATGGTTGCTCCTTTGTCCGAAGATATTCCATTGGAATATCTCGTGAGAAATCGATCGAACGTTTCTCGAATATTTTCGAGTGTATTACTCGAACGACGCTTCGAAGCCCTTAGAATAGAGGAAAAACAGAGTGGGGTAGTTTTTTTTGAAAGGGATGAATTCGTATTTTCCTACAACATAATAATTAATAATTCTCTTCACCGATTCTAAAAATTTCTCCTGAAAAAAAATTAACTTTTTTTCCCCCTTTTTTTAATTACGACATTCTTCTTTGAAACGAGAGAGAAAATTAAACTTCTCTTCATTTCTTCTCCCGTTTTTCATTGACTGCTTGATTTACACACCCCATCGCGAAAACTTTATACGAAAAATAAGTTTCAAAGATAAAACCAGAGACCAGCTCTTTTATATAGCTTATGACGGAAAGATTTCAAATCGTTCATTGTAAAAATTCCTTTTTGTTACTATAAAGAGAGAGAAGAGAAGAAAAGAAGAGAGGGAGAGAGAGAGAGGGAGAGGGAAGGAGAAAAGGAAAACTCTTCTACGATCCCTGATGCTTCTTTATCCTCGTGAATATTTAAACTTGTAATATTTCTCTCAAAGCTTCTCCGTGTTCCACTTCGACCCAGAATTTCCCTTTACCCATAGAAAATGTTCACTTCCATTTCACCGATATCATCACCTCCTACCTAGTAGATCCTGTGATAAAGAATTTAATACCCTTTACAACAACTCCAATTAACCAATCTATTTATCTAGAAGTTCGTCAAAAGTTTTAAGCTGTTGACAACATTATCAGGGAAAGTTGATACTTCGTACAACAACGTGAAACAAACTTTTTGAAGTTGGAATAGTCGATTAACACGTTCCACCGAAATTACTTTGTTATTTTTCAATTATTATATCACGTTTATAATACGCGTATCTTTATAGGCTTATTCAATCTTTTACGCGATTATTTTATGATTTTGTACGAATCTCTTTATACGATAAAATAATTAAATAAAAATTTTACTTAATCATACGACTCAATAATTCTACATAAACGATATAATATTTGAAGAAAACATTGCAACGCGTAAAAGTAAATTAACGAATGAAGAAATTAAGAAATGTTACAAAAAAAAAAAAACATGATCTCTGATCCCTCGAATAAATTCTAATTCATCCCTTCTTTCGTGCAATTCCTTTCACATCAACGACAGAATCCTGTGCAAACTAGCCTCGAAATGGAAAGCCACCTTTCGTTTCTTATCTTAACGAGAAAGCTGTGAAAAAAAAGAAAAGAAAAAGAAAGAAAAAAACGTTCGGTTTAACGAGCAAAAAGACGCGTTAGGGATTATCCTGGGGGGAAAAACGTTCGATCCATTATCGGGCTGGGATCCGTTCAGGACTTTTCCTCGACGAGGTCTTCCTTCTGGGCCACTTTTAATTAACGTCACTCCCGTTCGCCACTCGATTCGACATTTATTTTTCCGGATACACGAGGTGTTCCCTCCACTCTCTCGCCCGCCCTTCGCCCTCACTTTCGTTATTCGACCCGCCCTCGAATCGTCGTTGATTGAATTTTATCGGTTAATTACTAATCACGCTCTTTAAATTTCATTTAATATGGGCCTCCATAGATTTTTCTTCTACGAAATTTTATCTCGACATTCGGGACGAATATTTCCTCAATTTTGGAAACGATGGATCCTAATAATTGTTCGTTGCAAATTTTAATATAATTAGAGGGAGAAGCTTAAGTAGAGATGTTCATTTTAAAAATCGTAATGAATATTGTACTTTGAATATTTTTTCTTTTCTTTTTTTTTTTTTTTATATCATGTGCATTTCGTAAATTTTTGAAAGTGCATTCGCAGTCTACTAATGGTCTCTGGATGGAAAAAGAAAAATGTTCTTGTTAAAATTTTGTTCTGCGAAAATATTTAGAAAAAATTTAATTTCTCTCCTCGTATTTCTATAACTTTTATTTCCTACAAATTATTTAGAAGAAAGTAGAAAATAAAACAACTTTTGGAAATAATTGCTCTCGATATTGATCGATTACTTAATCACGATCATTTAGATATCTGTGTATACGAATTTAATTTGACAATCGTTTCAAAAAATTACCCTCGTTTATATATTAAATTCGATAGGATAGAGATTAAATTTTAAAAATTCTAATAATCGAACCATCAAAATTAGACTTGATTGTAGATAAAACGCGTAAAACGATGAACGCTATAAAAGTTTCAACGTTTCCATTTAACGTTTCGATGAAAATTCATTCTGTCCCTGGCTAAAAAGAGAGAAATAGAAGTTTATCCAACTGAACGACGCAAACTACGAAGTGAAACGTAAATCGATTTTTTCGAAACGTCAACATGACCTCAAATGCAAAACAGTTTCATCGTTATTCCCTTCGGTTTGCCTCGATGATCAATTGATGAAAATTCTCGAATTACAAAAAAAAAAAGAAAAAAGAAGAGGAAGAGAGAGAGAGATAAAAACGAGAGAAGGAGAGGATGGACGGAATCGCAATATCGTTGCAATTGGGGAATTACATTCGTTCGGGGCTATTATTGATTTCAAAACTCTCTCTCTCTCTGTCCCCCTCATACCCCCATTGTTTAAAACGTTTCTCGTCTATCCTCGCGAAATAGTACTTCTAACCCAGTTTTCCCTGACCCGATTCTCGGTTAATAGGACCGGTGCACGAGTGCGAAATAATTCTCTTCTGAAATGGTGCTCTATTAACAAGCTTCCAATCAGTTTTTCAATTTCTTCAAACCGTTCAGCGTTTCGATTCGAAGGGAGGGGGTGAAACGAGAGATATTTTCCGAATTTTCAAGATTAGTCGTGAATCCGGATTAATCGTTTTATGTATCTTTAAATATGATAAATTCGAAGCGTAAAAAAAGAAAAAAAAAAGAAATTTCTCCTAATTTCCCATTCATTTCTCATCTACTTGATCCTAAACGAAAGCAACGTTTTTCTGGAAACGTTTGGAGGACTTTTACCTCGACGGGGGTCTTTGTAAGAAAACCGCGTAACTCGGTTAAGCTCGAAAGCTTTCTCACGCGCGTCGACGTCCCTTCCTCCAACCCTTTTCCTTTGGCCGTGATAATAACGGAGAACTCGATTTCCCGATAAATTGTTATCTCCCGTCTAATTTTATTTCCCGGGGCTTAATTAATTTCTCGATGATCGTTTTTTTCCTTTTCCTTTTTTTTTTTTTTTCCTCCTCCCCCGGCGCATAATCGATAGCTTAATCGGCAGTAATAGTTCTCTCGATATTAAGCGGGAGGGGGTAGCTACCCCCCTCCCCGAGGCGGAATAAAATCGCTCGCCCTGAACGACGGGGCGACGATCGAATCCATTCAGAGGTTGATGCATTTTCATTTCACGATCCTCCATTCAATTTTTTTTTACTCTACTTTTTGCTTTTCGAAAGTTGTAATTCCCTCCTCACCTGTTGATCTTCGAAAAAACGATTATCCTTTCTTCTTTGATTCTTTGATTGTTTCTTTTTTTGATTTGTTCCCTCCCCTTTTTTTCCTTTTTTTTCTTTTTCGTGAAGAGAGTACACGTTATTTTTTTTTTTTTTTTTTTAATATATAGGGTGATGAAATGATCGAATATCATTGATAGATTATTTAATAAGATATATATCGTAATTTAAAAAAATAAGAGCGCGTCTTTCTTCGATATTGAAATTAATTAAATACATAAAATTTTTAATACAAAATTTTGGTACTTTTACCAATTGTTCGTCTTTTTCGAATAAATATACATTACACACGAACGTTTGAGAATGTGTAAGAAGTTAATCTGACCGTGTAATATCTACATTTGACGAGCATTATGATAAAAATAAATTTTCTTGGTAGAATTCTGCCGGAGATTATTCTCTTTTTCTCTCTGGGAGGGAAGTATTTCAAAGTACGATTCCCGTGATGTGATTCAACATTTCTTTGTTAGAGGAAAAGCGTCTTTCCCGTGTCAGGTCCCGCGGGAAGGCAAGGTGCAAAAATTAGGATCAACAAGGGACCGTGGGACGCTTTTTATCATTGTCGGAGTTACCGAAGAAGGATAACCTTCTCATCCGAAAAAAAAAAAAAGACAATCGCGGATAATGAGCCACGCCACGCGTGATCTTTATTTTAACTTCCCCGTGAGAGAGGAAAATTGTGAAACGTGGCGTTTCATTTTTCTAGGGTTTGGAAAACTTTTTTTTCTTTTCGCGGATTAGATTTCTTTCTCTTGAGGTTCAGAATTTTGGGGAAACTGGTTTATCGAAGTGAATCGCTGAACACGCGCGAATGGAAAGATTTTTAGGTGCAGAATTCAATGGTTGAAATTTGAAATTTTGGTTTCTTGGAGGTTGCCCGAGCAATAGAATTTTCCTCCTCCTCCGAAATCCGTGTAAGAAGAATCAAATTTGGACGCTTGTACGTTCGTCGATTCCGTTCCAATACTTTTAAATCCAGGATAATATAAAATTAATATCCATGGATTCATCAAATTTTCAACCAAAAGAAAAATGTTAAATTTAATCGATATCCAAACATAAATTTTCCTCCGCCATCAAAATATAATAATACAATTTTTCATCCGCATTAAAATCCCGTTCGATTCTATATCTCTATCCTTCTCTCATCTAAATGAATAACCAATATCTATAAATTCTCTCTTAAAATATTAAAATTGGATAATATATAATTCCCATCCAAAAATCAAGAAACACTTTCTCACCTCTAAAATTCATCAATTCAATCAAATCAATCTCCAAACTAGACGCGCCCTTTACTCGCCATTCCCATTCATCCCCTAAATCTCCAAGTGAAAAGGAACATCCGATTCGAGCCTCTGCCTCGAGATAAAAATAAAAAAAAAAAAAAAATCACCCATAACCCCAGAAATTCCGTCCATAACGGTGTTAACCCCTCGTCGTAACCGCCATTTGTATTCCATCCCCTTGGCTGAAGCGAAACTTTGCTTGGCCGCCGAGAAGTGGCCAAGGCGTGCAAGCCTTGCAGCCAGCGGGGATGGTGGAAAGCTGGGACTCGTCCTCGTGTCGAGATCGAAGAAATGGGACGCGACAGCGGGGGAGAGGAGGGAAAAAAAGGAAGCGGAGGGGAGAAAAAGAAAAAAAGAGAGAGAGAGAGAGAGTGGCGCGGTGGCATTTAGGGGGTGGCGTGAAATTTATTGGAACGCGTTAAAGTTTGTTGCTTTTATGGTCAGGTGTGTGGGTACACGTAGCACGGGTGCGGGTCAAAGAAGCACGCTGATTTATGCGAGTTGGAAAACTTTATTAACTTTCTGTCAAGAAACGTGTGTTGCGAAGTATAGCCTGGAGGAGAAACTGTTGGAAGTAGAAACGTTGCGTTTCAAACGCGTGGGGTTTGTTGAAGGAGGAAGGATGTGGTTTCCAGGATTGGAAGGATTACGAATCGTAATTATTTAGCGTTTTCGTGGGGAGGGATATATTAGAGGAAAGAGAAAGTATGCACAATTGGAAATGGCATAAAAAGATCATTTAATTATTTTATTCTGTATAATAATAAATTGTTGTACAGTTGTGAAAATAGTGAAGGGAATATTTTTGAGATTAATTGTATCTTATTATATCTTGGATAGAAAATATAGAATAGTTTGTTGTTGGCAAGAAATTTGGAATTGAATGAAATTAATTTTGGAAATTTTCCGAGTATATACATTGGTATTCTAGTTCTCTATCCAATGGTTTTAGATAAATATTTTCATCGTATCTTCTATTCTCACTTGCAACTTTTATAAATAAAGCTTTAAGCTTAATCTTCGTTTATATATATAATAATCGTAAATAATAATCGTAAAAATCTTGTAACATCGGTAATTGGTTGATTAAATTTTTTAGTGGCTGTTAATTAGAGGAAAAGGTTGAATTTCGTACATGGAATATAATATTGCCGAAAATCGGTTTTATTTGCTTTGATAATATTTTAGTTCAATATTTAATTCGATATAATAAGAGAGTGAAATGTGTATTAATGTAATAAATAGTGCGCATGGAAACTTCGTTTCCAGTTCACTTATTGAGTTAATGATTTTACGGCCTGGTTTCTCTGAAAATCTGCCATACGTTATCCAAATAGATACGCAGTCAAACGTAATTTAAATTTAAATTCAAATTTAAATTTAAATCCTGTTTTTAATTCAACGTTTAAATTTGAAATTTAAATTTAATTTGAAATTGTTTAGCTTCGACAGAGTGGCGTGTTTTTTCAAAAGTCACGCCGGTTTCTGTTATTGTAAAATCTTTTCTCCGTCCGATAAACCGTCGAATAACAAAGATTCTTAATAAAGGGGCGAAAAAATTATGAAAAATTACAATTTTCACGATTAATTAACGCAAAAAAGAAATTATAATAGTTAAATTATAATAATTCATTCTTCGCGGAATTCACGTTAAAATTATCCCTCGATTATCCCCGATCGAAATAAAACTGAATTTTTCTCGAATTTTCCAACTTTGCAAATTAAAAATTTTAATCATTTCTTTCATTTATCTAAAAACTATCGTGCTTGCTTTCTTTTTTTTTTTTTTTTTTTAAATGTAATCAAGGAAGAACAACTTTTCGAAGATGGAATTGAGCCTTTGAGCGATGAACATAGAGAGAGAAATAATACAGTTTCGGATTTAATCGCGACGACAATAAAGCTTGAAAGTTTCTAGTTATTAGGCCAGCTTGTTTTTCAGGATGTTCGTACCCGCACCATGGTTGCATTACTGGTAATCCTGAAAAGCTGAGGAACTTTTTTACCGGATCTTTCGAAGGAAATCCTACGTGAAAGAGGAAAATGTCCGAGATATATATACGAGGTTTCGTGGCTAAACTTCTCTCCTTTCGTTTATCTATTCACAGAATTTTTGTAATATTCCGTAATTGTAATTGTTCGCAAAATTTTTTTCTATTCGATTAAATGGAAAAGTATCATGATCGAGTGAAAAAAAAAAAGGAATAATAAATAAAAAAGAAGAAAACGATATTAAATATAAAATAGTCAGTTTTATAATTATTTTTCATAGAAAAATTTATATTTTTTTTTATTTTGAATAGAAGAAATAGAAATAATATAGATTATACAATCCTTATAATTTATAACATAAGGATTGAATTTTACATACGGAAAAGAAATTATAAGAATTAAATCGTTTAAATTTTAATTCGCGTTTTTTAAATGAAAGGAATTAAATTGGACAGTGACCGATTCAAGGGAAAAGAATAATTAACATCTTGTTCGAAATCGCGGATATATTCATTAAAAATTTTTTAACAAGAGACTCTATAAAAGGTCGAAGATAATTAATTTACGTGTGGTTTCCTTTTTCTTTCTTTCTTTTTTTTTTTTTTTTTTTTTTCACCGACCGTTTATCGTTAATTCAATGTAATTTAACAGTTTCACGATGCTTTTACTTTTGTCTTCTCGCGTATACGTATAGGAAGGCTGCAAGACTCGTTAATCAAACTAATTGCGTTGCCTTTATCGTTTCAGGTGAGTCTTTGTGGCCGAAGTTCAAAGCTGTTCGTGCGCCACGATTGTCGGATTGTAAATCGATTAAAAAATTGCGATGAACGATCGTTATAATCGATTGAAGTTAAAAAAAAAAAAAGAAAGAAAGAAAGAATTAAAAGAAAAAAGAAAAAAAACAAAGCAGAGGATCTTGTTATATATAATTGCGAGGATATAAAGGTGAGTTTGTTATTCACAAATTTTATATTCTTTTGATTACGAGACTATGAAATGGATTTTTTTTCTTTTTTTTTTATTTAAATGTAAAAGCTTGTTAGAAGTATGTGCATTCGTATTTTAAGGATGAGAAAATGAATTTTATCCTAATTAATTTAATGAGACAAAAATATTAGGATGATTTAATTAAATTCAGGATCGTCTTTTGTAATTCCAATTCGCAATAATAGGCTGTCGAAGTAAAAAATCACTCGATAATTCAATATAATATAAAACTTTATAAATTTTAGTATAGTACAAAATTCAAATATTTCTTTCTTTTTTTTTCTTCTATTTCGATTAAAAATAAGTCGACTCGTTCGCATACCAGAGTCAAGCATGCAAATCGCGATAGAAATTTCTCACATCTTTCATTGAAATCTTTCACGCCTCGCGATAATTACGCGTTAATCGTTCTAAAAAAAAAAAAAAAAAAAAAAAACCTCAAATTGAACGAACCATGCGAGCAAACACATCGCGACTCCGCGCGAAACGCTTGTTCTCTCGCTTCATTTCTCTCTTCCCACGCCTCGAGAAAAAGGCGAAACCACTTCGAACCATTCGAACAGAATGGCGGAGAATGGATAAGAAACGGCGAGAACCGGGAAGGGACGTTGGAAAGTTTCGCGAATTCTTCTCGCGACGTGGTTGGCGAGAGAAGAGAGAGAGAGAGAAAAGAAAAAAAAAAAGAAAGAAAGAAAGATCGCTCGTCAGGATGCGTTTGTGCCTTCCTTCGACTCTTCCTCGATTTCTTTACGCTCGAAGCCTCTCTGTACACATTCGAAGAGGATGAGAAAAATCATCCTGCAATGTTCCTTGATATTTTCCCTTCCTTGCTATTTCGAGTTATCGCGATATTGCTTCAGAATCGGCATGTAATCCTCTGTATGCACATACAGGATGCGTATGTATGTGTATGCGCGCTGTATGTTGTATCTTCCAAGGATGACGAGAATGTTTTTAGAAAAATTTTTAAGGTAAAACTCAGCTCGACAATTTTTCTAAAATCGAAATATTATTAGAAAGTAATTTTCCACTAATTCTTCGTTCTCTCTTTATCCTTCAGATCCTTAGATCTCTTCTTGATTATTTCGCGATACGTACTTTTCGTAAAGAAAAGATTCCATTTAATAAATCAACGTGTGCTGCTTACACCAAACAACTTTATACCTTGAGATTTTCCCTCGAAGGATATTTCGCTGTATTTAGATGAAAACAGGCATCCCGTACATATTCCAAGAAAACGTCTTAGCTCGGCAAACGTAATATTAACTTAAGAATATTTCTTTCGAACGCCCCTCTCCGCACGGAGAGAACCACCTCGATGGTTAAATAAAGATCAAGCGACGCGGAATAGTGAAGGAAAGAAAATTATAGATTTACGAATTGTGATTTATGTTCACGTATTGGATATACGCATATTTTATCGAGAATATCATTGGATCCATAAACATAAAGAAGGAAGGAAGAATTCTCCAGTTTAGATGATTTTGTTTTCTCCAATCTTTTACGTATTGCGATTCCTCAACAATGTTTTAAATTATACGTGATATCGTCGAAGTAGAGACTTTCATCGTGTACGAAAGAATAATAGAACCCATCTCTCTCTCTCTCTCTCTATATATATATATATATATTCTTTTATCTCGACGAGAGAAAAAAAATATTCGTTCGTGTTTTCATCGGAAATTAAAACAAAATTCTCATCGCTTCAACGGTACAACTCGACAACACTCAGCGCTCATTTCTTATTCCTCTATTCCCTATATACGCGATACGAAGAAAAAGAAATCTGGGAAAAACGTGTATCCTCTACGTTTGTGGATTCTACCGCTTCAGAATCCGTGTCAAGAGCCAAGGTACACATTGTTTCTGGTCTCTCTCAGTTCAAGAGAAAGAGAGAAGGAGAGGGAGAGAGAAGAAATAACCGAAGAGAACCGCGAAAAAAAAGCGAACGGACGGGAGAAAAGGTGGAGGAAGTGACGAGGCGCGAGTAAACCGTGTGCAAAAGTCGTGAAAGGAAGGGAAAAGGAAAAAGAATGAGGAGCGAAGACTCGAGACGGGCTTGTTTCGCGAACGTATTATGCGGTGTTAATGACGATGAGTGAAGCCGTCTTCGAACTCGAGATCCGCCGTTGTTTGCTCAATCCTCGTCCTCGTCTTCGTGCCTCGACTTCCATACGCTTCTATAAACACCCTCCTCTTCCTTCTTTCGCGCTGCGAGCGCCATTCTTCTTCTTCTTCTTCTTCTTCTTCTTCTTCTTCTTCTTCTTCTTCTTCTTCGTGCAGAGAAGAGAATCGTCTTAACGCCGACATCTTTCTTCACAAGTGCGAGTTGTTCGTGGAATCGTTTCGAAGAAGGAAGTCGCGGCTATTGTTTCGAGATGCGTTTTCGAGAGTTGGGACAGGCTTGGAATAATAACACGTGTGGAGATTTTTCTTTTATTCATTAATCTCGATGCCCTTTCGACACGAGAGATGATTTCTCGAATATTCATTAATTCGATTCGATTACGATCGAAATGATACGAGTGGAAATTGTTATAATTCGACGAGGTTGCTTAAACTTTTCGACAGGTGAGGGGTACGTATCTTCTTTTGCTTTACGTTAGAAAAAATTCTTCGTGTAGTTGTTTGTATGTGTACTGTTCACTTCTGGAAAACAAATTATTGAAATTAGAATAGAATTTTGAAGATACGATTTTTTTTTAAAGTGGAAGTTAGAATTCGAAGAGGCGTTAATTCCAGTAGAATTTCCATTTCTTTCATCCTCAATTTTTGCAATATTCATGCATCGTTTTAAAGATGAACGACGTTTTGCCATTGAAAAAGTACCTAGAAAGTACTTGAAGTACTTTCTCAAGATGAAAAAGCAAATCAAAGCGAGTTCCTTTGAGAGAAACGTTGAATATACGTAGTTTATAGGCCAAGTAGTTTCGCGATATACGAAATTGAAGCTTCTTATTCAATACCTGTAAAAAAAAAAAAAAAAAANAAAAAAAAAAAAAAAAAAGGAGGAAAAATTCTTTGCTTCACGTATTATCAAAAAAATTATTCCCAATATTCACGATCGACGAGTCATTTATAATTCATCAAGAATTCAATTTATGATTCTCATAAACTATCCATGCACAACAATTCTTTTTTCTTTTTTTTTTGCGCCATTCAAGATTCAAGGGATGATCCGATAAAAAGCGAATGAAACTTTTCGACTCTGTCGCGCGATATTTCGGACATAAATAATCCCCGAATACGTGGAAAAAAAGCCACAGTCGCACCACAGCCGAGTGATCTGACGGCTCGATATCTAAAAAATTCCAATCTCCCGCTTATCGATAAATGAACAAACCGCGACCGAGTCTGAAACCAAACTTTGATGCGCGTATGAAATGTAGATTTCGATACAAGGTATCGATTGCGCGAGAAACGAGATCCATATGATAGATCAATGGAAATGAAACTTTCTCCTTGATGTATAAATTATTCAAAGACAATGAACGAAAGTTATCGCAAGATGTCTTTCTCGAAAAAACACGAAAAAAAGAAAATAAATTATTATTATATATTTATCATTAAAAGTGAACAGATAACTTTCAACTTTATTAATTAAAGGCAAATCTGTCACGATTATATTATTCTATACGCGTATTGTAGAATAGAGGCATCAAACTTGCATCGACCTGCCATCGTGCAACAACAATCGCCAACTTGGAAAACAGGGTGAAAAAAACGTGGCTGGCTGGCAAAACCAACACGCCCTCCTCTTCCCCCCCCCCCCCTCCCCTCCGTTGCAACGTCTCGAACATTCGTTGAAAAAACTCGGCGAAAGAAAACAGTCGCCACCTAAATCGGGATCGATCGATCGATCGATCCATCCATCTCTCCGCTTCGTGGCGCGCGATAAGCAAACGAAGAAGAAACATAGTTTCAGGGGGGGGGGGAGGGGGTCGATTCTCGACCCGGGAGCAAAGCTTAGGCTCGGTTTCGCGTGATGGATAAACATGGATCCAGGGAGAGGAGTCGCGTATTGCGATCGTAAACGGGTGAGTCGGCAGGTTCGTCGAGGGTCTGGGCGCGTGTTTGTCTTGCCCCGAGGTCCTGAGAGAGCCGTTTCCAGAGAGCTGTTTGCATTGGCTCGCCACCTTCTTCTTCCTCTTCTTCCTCCTTCCACTGCGAGCGAAATGATTTCGTCGAAGCGTCGAGCTGGTTGACGAGTGTTGCTCCTCGACGGATGACTTTCGATTTCGTGGACGGTGTGGCTTTCTTATTTGGTGGTGGAGGATTCGTCGAAAATTTCGTCGAATTAGAATCGGGTAGATTATGTATTCGTGGAGCAAGTGTGTATATAGGTATATAGGTAGGTCTCTTATTCGATGATGATTGTGTTTGTTAGATTTTGTTGGGAATAGGTGGAATTAGGAAAAAAGAAAAGGAGAGATCAGTTTGTAATGGAAATATTTTGTTAATATAGGAATTTCAATTTCTATAAATATAGGTAATTTCTTGGATATTTTAGTATAATGGTTTACGTTTCTGAAAGTGATGTGCTCTGGCAGCGTGTTATTTAACGAAAAACGTGGAGCGTCGGTGCAAGGTGGGCGTGAAATGTTCCATACCTCGGAAGAAAAATGTGAAGGTTTGAAATAACACCAGAAACTCGGGCGTGAAAGGTGAAAATTAATAGTTTTCTCAGCGTTGTCAGAATCTGAGACGTAGGTGTAATAACGTTCAACAAATATGTATTTAAAGGAATCGTCGTATCATTTCCAGACAAATGAACCAGCGAACGTTCTGAAATTAATGTTACAACGATTTCTCAACAGAAATTATGACAGTTATATTAAAAAATATTTCATAATCGTTATGATTTCTAGACGTTGTTTTCGGTTATTAACACGAGTGATTATTAATGCTCGTTCAATTTGCCTTGAAACTCGACTAAAAACCTATAAAAATTAGGAAAACTTCGAACCGCTATAACTCCGAAGATAATGACTCCTTATCAACGAATAAACGATCATTCGAAGCGCGGAATCTTCCCCCTTTAAAACGCTTTTTCATTCATTCCGATACGACTTCCGGTTTCCGAGATATCGTCGTGCAAAGAAAAAGATGGGTTTTCAATCGTTTACCTTAAACCCTATTAAAATTAGAAAAACTTTGAACCGTTATAACTCCAAAGATAATGACTTCCGGTCAACGAATGAAGAATCATCGGAAGCGCGGAATCTTCCCCTTTAAAACGCTTTTTCATTCATCCCGATACGACTTCCGGTTCCCGAGATATCGTCGTGCAAAGAAAAAGGTAATTTTTCATCGTTTACCTTAAACCCTATTAAAATTAGAAAAACTTTGAACCGTTATAACTCCGAAGATAATGACTTCCGGTCAACGAATGAAGAATCATCGGAAGCGCGGAACCTTC
The DNA here is from genome assembly GCF_014066325.1 of Apis laboriosa. NCBI lineage: Eukaryota > Metazoa > Arthropoda > Insecta > Hymenoptera > Apidae > Apis > Apis laboriosa. The sequence continues at coordinate 7,202,575 of NW_025224966.1, forward strand.
CCCTTTAAAACGCATTTTCATTCATCCCGATACGACTTCCGGTTCCCGAGATATCGTCGTGCAAAGACAAAACTAATTTTTGATCGTTTATTATCTCCATCCTCGTCGCTTACTCGGACCTCTCGCTCGCGCCTCGCCTCACTGACCTATCCCAAACTCGAGGCAAGCGTACTACGCGTTTCCAGGAAAAAATATAGGTCAGTGTGTCGCGGATCCATTCATAATATTCGCGCCGTCTTAAGAAACTTGGAATCCTTATATCTCGGCAACGAATTGAGATATCGGGATAAATCAAAAAGCGATTTCAATGGCATACTTTCCCCTATTTTTTGAACAGGTTGTGAAGACATATATATATATATTTTATTTAAACAAATTTCCACTTTTAATATAGACAAGAAATTGTTTCTGAATTTGGAATTTCGAATTCTATTCTATTCTATTCTAAGCGACTTCAATGGCATAATTTCCCCTATTTTTTGAACAGGTTGTGAATACATATATATATATATTTTATTTAAACAAGTTTTAATATAGACAAGAAATTGTTTCTGAACTTGGAATTTCGAATTCTATTAAACGGTATATAAATTCGATCGAAGTTTGCGATATCGGGGAGATCGGAACGAGATCGGGTCGAAAATTGAGGTTGGACGGAACGGAAGTTGTTGTTGGTATGGTAGCAAAGGGCGGGCCCCTTAAAGGGGCGTAATTGTTTCCATTGTAGAGAAGAAATGGGAGGGCAGAAAAGAAGCGTGAATTGGCATCCGGTTTGAAGCCAGGCAGTGCGTGGCAGGCCGTTTGTTTCTCAATGGCGTTATACCTCGTACACTATCGTATTGACACCAAGCCAAGCCTTTTGTCTGCGCACGTTTGATATTGCTTGAGAAACACGGAATTCCTTTCTTCGAGGCAAAACGTTTCTCCATAGAGGTGTACGCTTCGAGCCACCTCTTCGAGCTGCTATTTCGTTGTTGTTAAATCTCAAACGATGTCTCGTTTGTTCTCCACCTTCCTACCGGGCAAGGAAAGATTCTTGGAATCTTATTCTTCCCGCCGATTGAATTGTACTGTACGCTTGTTTACTTCTTTTAGAGATTTACGGAATTGCTGCTTTGCTCCGGGAAGTTGAGTTTCAATAGTGTTTGTCATGTCAGAAATTTTGTTCGAATATTTCTTGCTTGTTTTTTTTTTTTTTATTTTATCGGATCAAAAGATGTATATATTATTCGTTGTTAATAAAATAAAATTCAACAGGCTTTTAGAAATTTCAGAAATTTTATTTTCTTATTATAGTTCAACAATTATTACTTATTCAATTTTTTTTACTACTTCAATATCTATTATAATAAATGATATCAAAAATAATTAATTCCTCGATTTTTGATCACAGCAAGAAATACTATCAATTAGAATTTCTTTTCCATCTAGTAAATAAAACTTTATATTTAGGATAAATCTACTTCACTTGTTCAAAATCATCACTCCGAATATTCCACTGGTTGGATCAATATTTATCCTAGTTATAGATATTTTTGTATTTAGAATAAATATACTTCATTTACTTGACAGTTAAAGCCATCACTCTAAATATTCCGATCGCTCGTTCAATATTTATCCAAGTGGTGTAAGTGAATCTCAAGTACGCACGCATACGATATAAAAATAATATGATATAAAAATATTTCGAGCTTATTATGTTTTCTTTTTTTTCCGTGTAATATAATAATAATTGGATGTTTTCAAAAAACTCACAGCTGTTTAAACAATCGGCGATTAATAATATTGAACGCATAAAAATTGGGACGTTTGAAAGGAAAGCTATTTGATCATTTCATTCCTCCCCTGCCATTCGCATTCTTCGACTTATTCGCTGTCTTATCCCCTGTTTCGCTTAACCGGTTTATACGCAGCGAACAGTTACGAATAGCGACGAGTTACTTTGATCAGCCGGCGTATCCATCGACGCAGGAAATCCGTTTATCCGTGCAAAGCCTTCGTCTCTCTTAAAACCACCAACACCTGTACCGAAACCAGTCGGTTGCTTTGACGGTTCAGTCAGAGAAATCCTGTTACCGCGTGTAATTCCACTTGCTTCTTATTCTATGCAAACTCGTTTACAAACGTATGGATTCTTTTTTTCTCTTTCTCCCTCTCTCTCTCTCTTACCTGCTGCATTTCAGAGATTTCAACAAGTAGAATTTTTTCAAGAACCTGGAATAAAAAAAAAAAATAGATGGATATATAAACTATATATATATATATAAATTCAAGAAGATGCAAAATTTAATTTTTGGAAGCATTTTCATTCAAATTCTTCTATTCAATTATTGTCTAAAAAGAATAAAAGTATGGACACGTAAACCATCCAAGTTGAAGGTGCAAAATTTAATTTTTGGAAGCATTTTCATTCGAATTCTTCTATTCAATTATTGTCTAAAAAGAATAAAAGTATGGACACGTAAACCATCCAAGTTGAAGATGCAAAATTTAATTTTTGGAAGTATTTCCATTCGAATTCTTCCGTCCAATTGTATCCGACAACGAATTTTTATGTAAATATTTTTAGAACAAAGTTTTAACTAAAATTGCGGAATAAGATGGTATCGTATGACAGATTATAATAGTTGTAAAAATCCATCCGAGCAATCAAGGTGCGAGGAAAATCTGTGTGACCGCAAAGTCACGGTAATTTTACCCGTTACCGCAACACGCTATTCCATGGGATCCACTTCTTCCTTTATTCGACCGCAAATTATACTAATCTTCCCTAGCCATCGTAAGCGATACGGTGTCTTTCCTGGATCACGTGTGCGTATCCATCCTGTCGCTAGGAATTATCATCCTGGAGCGAAAGTTTGAAACAAAAGGCGCGCGAGGAGCGAGATGATCGGATCAAAGATTTCCAAGATCCTAATCTCAACTATCGCTCTACAACAAATATATCAGCGCATTATTGCGGTGCAACGATACGTAAAGATTACGCAAAGATAAAATCAAATCTCGATCGAATTCAACGTATGAACTCGTACGAACGTATACGAGAAATACAAATAGAAATTTCCAACGCGCGAATGTATAATCAGATCAAATAAGAAATTATACGAAGATAAGAAATAGTTAACATAAGAAATATTTAATTATAAGAAATATTTAATTATAAGAAATAGAAATTCCAAAGCGACGAATATCAAGAAGAATCATGGAATAACGAAGGGATCGAGATGAAAAAAAAAAACTAACGAGTTATCTAAACCTCTCGATCAATCGAACGACAAACCTCACCGTATCACTCCTCCGTAACAAGCCATATCTCAATTCGATCCACCTTTCACCACCCGCCCACGAAAATTCCAAAACTGTGTCCACCTATCTCTCCACAACATCGCCAACGAACGATCGGCAAAACCCCCTCCAAGAAATCTAGCCATATCGATTTAAACAAGTTTCTCGTGGCAACAAATACAAACAAATATTTCGTACCTTCTCTACTCCTTCGACAGATCTCCTTTCTACCTACTATGAGAAAAGCTGGCCGCTCGTAAGTCATAGGAAAAGTGGACAGTTTGCAGGTAATTGAAAGCTATTAGGGGTACGTTTATACCCCGTATTATCACCCGTGGCGTTATGGTATACGTGTATACATATATATATATATATATATATATATATACATATATACACGAGACGTAACACGAGGAGAACCGGTTCTCGGAATACATTACAGCGGCGGCGTTTACCGTATTGATTGTAAATCTCATCGGGAGACCGCCACCAGGACTCGGTTGTTGTCCGTGTTCCGCGTATCGGACGAGTTCATTCCGCTCTCCGGTAACGGTATTAAACGATGGGGCCGACGTAATAGAAAGAGGCGTGTTGGCCTGGTTAAAATTCATAGAACGTCGCCGATCTGTCGAGCCGATTAGCCTCGTGAACCACACCGGGCTGGACGATGTTGATGACCGGTCGGCCCGCCGTGATTGAGATGAAATATCCAAGTCGGACCGAGGCTGCGCGTCTCCAGATGAGACGAGCGTGGCCGCTAATTGCCCTTTGACCGTGGCTGGGAGGTCGAGGGAGGATGAAGCTTTGGCCTAGCTTCTGGAGTGACCTGGAAGCCGGCGTGGATTATTAGGTGAAGGCTCGTGGATTAACGTGCAACGATCCCTCCATCTCTCTCGATCGACTCCCACGCTTAGCCTTAGGGGATTAGATTAAGTGGTGGTATCGTTTCGGTGAGGATTACGTCTGCGGTTAATTTGATGATAAGTCGGCGGTAGTATGGCGAGTTTCTAAATTCTGCTTCAACTGGGAGTAGAAGTTTCAATGGAATTGGACCGAGATTCGTGATTTTATTTCTGTTTTTGTTTTATTTTGGATCGAGATTCGTGATTTTCTTCTATTTTTATTTTGGACCGAGATTCGTGATTTTATTTCTGTTTTTGTTTTATTTTGGACCGAGATTCGTGATTTTCTTCTATTTTTTGTTTTATTTTGGACCGAGATTCATGATTTTCTTCTATTTTTATTTTGGACCGAGATTCGTGATTTTCTTCTATTTTTGTTTTATTTTGGATCGAGATTCGTGATTTTCTTCTATTTTTGTTTTATTTTGGACCGAAATTCGTGATTTTCTTTTATTTTTGTTTTATTTTGGACCGAGATTCGTGATCTTCTATTTTTGTTTTATTTTTGATCGATTCCAAGAGTTTTGAGCTTCGTACGAAATGGTGGGAATAAGAAATTCCATCTTGATATTGGAACAGGACGTACAACCGAGGCACGTTTCTCGACAACTCGTGGATTGATTCCATTACATGAGGGGGACACGAATTCGATAATGCCAATTGTCGCGCGAAAAATACGACCGCAGCAAGCTCGACTTTCCGAGGGATCGATGCGGCTTGGCAACCACTTTCTGATTTCGTCCAGCGCAAGAAACGGTAATGGTCTGACGCGTGACCAGGCTCAGGTGGCCGTGTAACTCGCATTTACATACCGGTTACCCACACGCCACCCACACGAATAAATATGTCGAGTGACTTGACTACAAACATCGCGAATCCGGGATTCGTAGGCCTGTATTTACAAAGATTCCATGTTTGGAGAACTCGTAATTATTTATTTTTATACGATTTCTGAAGAGATATGATAAGATCTTGCTTGATAACCACGTGCAAAGAGACGAAGCTAGAAGCTTCTAAAAGGAATTCACGAATGTATTTGACTATATATGCGATCAATCTATGACAACAAATACGTGATTTATTCTCGAATTCTCGGAGGAAAGGTATGAATTCCAGTGTATCAAAAACGTTTCGATCTATCGCTTGGTAATTAATTTATCTCTCCCTGATAAATACGTAGCGTGAAATAAGCCGGTTAAACGGTTTAAATTCCGAAACGATCTCTTCTGAAACATGCACAACGACGGTCAATTTACCTTCTTACGATCCCAGAGAGGATAGAATCGAGGGAAGATTCTAGAAACGTTCGCAGTTAAGGGATGAAAACGTTTTGCAATATCAGGCGGATTGTCGAGGCGTTACGTGCGGGCGCATTAATTTATGGGGTGTCGTTAAACCGTCGTTGGTTCATTAACGAAGGAATAATGCGGCGAGGTGGTAACGTACGAGCGTGCATATCACCTTCTCCGGAGAGGTTTTAAAAATATTGAATTGGAAATGCGGTTGGACGGATTAAGAAAAATTTCCTGTCGAAAGCGGACGTTACACGGTTATTGCATTACCATCCTGGGATTAATTCCTTCTAAGTGTGAAGTTTACGAGTAGAGGAGTATTCGAACGAGATATTTTATAGAGGAATTCGTTTAATTTAAACAAATCACGCGTGATGGCAATTTTCTTATGTAGGAGGAATTCCTTCCAAGGGATGAAGTCAATCTGTCCAAGTTATCAACAAGATGAGAATTGATTGAAGGGTTTTTTTTTCTTGGAAATTTGAATAAATATTATTGAAGATGAGGGATTGTGAGAACACATCGAATAATCAAAGTTGATGAAGAAATTAAGAGAGATTGGAGAATAACATCTTTGAGAATAATCCAAATTTAAGCAAAAAGTTTAATTTTATTTTATATTTATGTTATAATTTATACTTGTGTACATAGAAAAATTCTATGTAAACTAAAGTATTATTAAATCTAAATTAATATACACGAAGGCAGAAGATTTAATTTCCAACTTTTCAAATCAAAAAATTATCTATCCAACGAGCTAAAATTTCTAATACATCTCCAGCAAATTACCTCCCTTACCATTCACCGAAATGGAAGCATAGACAATAAAAAAAAAAAAAAAAAAAAAAAAAAAAACGCGAAAAAGAATCTCAAATGAAATTCGCGTGCAACTCACGAGGGACTCGCTCGGCTCAATCAGAGAGCCACGCAGTCTCTGTAAATTTGTATTTCTAAATTGAACCAGCTCTGGATAAATAATACCCAGAAACTTTTCTCGATGAACAAAGTGGTAGTTCCTTGGCCGCCCCTCCTCCTAAGAACGAAGGAATAAAGGGATGAAGGGGATGGGTGCAACGTTCCTTTGAAGTTCGTGCATAACGTTCGAAATTCCCAAAGAGTTAAAAATATCTTCATCCTCGAGGGTTCTTCAACCTCGGCTTGCATTTCCCTCCCTCCATCCCTCCATCCCCCCCTGCATATTTCTGACGGCGATTTGCCCCGATTTATCGTCCCATTTCCATCCATCTCGTTCCGATTCATTGGAAACGAGAGTAACTTAACTCCATCTTAGCTCGGATATTATCCTGCCCGAGTTAAAATATTAATCTTCCACCCTTGGACGCACGATGAAACGGTGGAGATGTCGCCTCGACTCGAGCTCCGTTTCACGAATTCGTCCGGCTTTTGTCGTCCCTTTTCTTGTTAAATTGGATCTTAGGCGGGACGACAAACGAAATAAAAGTTGACGACGGACGGCTCTATGCCTATTTTACGTTTGGTAATTTGATTAGGCGTCGACCGGGCATAATTCGATTGGATGTAATTCGATTGGGACGATCGGAAGCCGAGGGAATTTTTGGATCTCGCGAGACGATTTTGAAATCCGTGGTTAAATTAAGGAAGGAGTATAATTGAACGAAGAAGGGGAAGAAGACGTGTATTTTTGTGTTTCGATTTTTGGGGTTGGGATATTTTCTTTTTTCTTTTCTTTTTTTTTTTTTTTTTTTCTACTGAAAGTGGCGCTTGAAATATTTGTTCGTACGATATTTGTATTTACGTAGCATGGATGTATATATTTGATATTTTTCTTTCTCTCTTTTGTAAATATTTGATGTGTATAAAAGGGACTTGTTTGTGTCCGGAGATGGATTTTTGTAACGACGATTTGTATTTGGACAATTATTCTTTCTTGTTTTTTTTTTCCTTTTTCCTTTCTTTTTTTTTTTTTTTTTTATATACTAGATTTATAACATATTTCCAAAGATTAATGCAACGTGTTGTAAAAACAAATTACTGTTTTCTTGTATAGAGTTGATATATGAATCGTTTATAAATTGAGTTATAAATATGAAGTATCCTTTCAAACAAATACTAATATTATAATATATAACATAAAATTTTCTAGAAAAAAAAAAAAAAACAGGAGAACAATCTATACAAAATCAAGTATAAAAAGGATAAAAGTTTGTAATTTTTCCTAAAAAGAAAAAAAACAAACGAAATACAAACGAATAACGTTGAAATGGCTCTTAGCAACGTTGAGAAATCTAATTTATTACAATCTACGATTACAAATTACTATCCGATTACAAGTCTAATTGTTCGGATCGTGCGATAACGAGGCTCTTGGCAACGATGAATCCCTTGCGAAATAATATCGTGAACGGAACGATCACGAAGCCTCCAGGTGACAAAGAGGCAACGGCCGCTATCTGGTGACGGGCCTTTTCACTCTTCTCGAGTTGAGATCCTTGTTAAAAAAGGTATCCTCGCGGTTCCTCCCCTCCCCCTTTTCCTCCTCCTCGCGGCGACACGCGATATCGTACACCGAGATAACCGAAGAGGTGAACTTACTGGATGCCTTAAGGGGTGTTGGGCGCGCAACAACACCCCTTAAAAGTGTTCCTGGAAAAAGTTAGCACGGGATTATCGCCGCCCCAGAAACGAGGATAGAGCTAGACGAGGCTAAGGAAGCTTGCCGTTCTGTGTGCAGAGAGGAAATTGAATCGAGGAAAAGTCATCGTGATGGTCGTTCGAATATCGCGTTGTAAGTTTGAATTTTAATGTTCTAATCTTCGATGTTTTTAAGAATTTTAAATTATAATCTTTGTTTCGAATTTGGATTATCCAAGAATTGAAACGGAACTAGGTGGAAAAAGGTAGATAGGTTTTTGTTCTTCGCGTATCCTCGTGTTTATATACGAGTCTCTGAGAGGTAGAATGATTAAATTTTTTAATTAAATTCATTTAAAGAAGCGTGAGTATCGTTGCACGTTGGGATTCTAATATTTCAATGTTGTTGAGAGAGAAATTGTAAATTAATGGAATCGTTAGTTAATGGTACTTGTTATTTTTCGTATATATATATAAACAATCTCTTCTGAGCTTTCTCAGTTATTATTATGAAATTTTCAAGTAGATCTTTCTAACTTAGAATGCAATTAATTGCACCCGAGGAAGAGGAATTAATTCTCGTCCGATTTTAATATCTTCGAGTATCGGTTGAGCATAGTTTCTCATAGTTGCTCATAAGACCTTTCAGAACCCACGCCCTCGTTGCATCCACTTTAACCCCTTCAAGTTCAACTTCAATTAGCCCTTTGAACGGCTTGCCCTTTGTAACACGGAAGGAATTGTGCTTCCACGGGTACTTTTGATGTTTTGTAAAGAAAGCACCTCGGCCTTCGACCCCTCTCTGCACCATCTATGATGACTCTTTCCCAGAACGAAGGGTCTCTTTCCCTTTATACGCGTCTTTTTTCTTTTTTGAGGGGGAAAGGTTCTTCGAAATATCTATAGACGTCCATCTATTTCACATGAAATGGAATTTTTCGTTAACACGCCTGATAAAGTGGAAAGATATTTCGAGCGCAAATTGAAACGCGAAACTTTTTTTTAGTTTCTTCCTCTTTTTTTAATTTCTTCTCTCCTTCGATCTTTGCATCGTCCCATTCCAATATTCACACGACGTGTAATTTTTGGCCGTCTTTTAAACTATAATTTCGCGAATTTTGAACCGAATATTAAATACGTTTACGATGAAAATTTAAAAAAGCACGGTTTCTTCGGACGATTTCCGTTCAATTTCTGTCACGACATACCTCTGTCACAACACTGTATCTGCACTCGTAGTCGAAATGGAACTGGCGTCTCTCTTTTGAATGTTTCCAGCCCATCATAAAATATTCAATCCGCAAAAAGAGTTTCGTACGACTATAAACAAACGCGAGGCAATTTTTCTTTTTTCTATAGGGAGGTATAAAAAAACAAGTCGATTGAATTTCGTCTCATTCTCCATCCATAAAATATATATCCCCCCACCATTTACCTACCCATTTCTTCTTATAAAAATTTATAACCTGTTATAAATTTCTTAAATTTCTTATACCTTCGTCATTTCTTATACTTTCAGAAAATTACTAAATGTCAATCCTTCTCTTCAATCATATTATAACACTGATTCCAACTTCGTTCAAATTCGCCAACAATCACTTCCACTTAATTTCTCTTCTCTAAACGCGAGGAACCGCATACCACCTCCCTTTCCCCCCCTCTCCCCCAACTCTTGTTCAACCCAACGCAATCTCGAAACCAGAACGCACTCGACACCAGAACTCGCAAATGGAACAAATGCAAATCGACCAAAAGTGGAATCTCCCCCTGCTACAGTGCATACGACGACCAACGTTCTTCAAAGTATCGACTCGAACTCCTTCCTGAAAGGGGAAGATCGTGTATGTGTGTGTATACGTCCCCTTAGCTTTGCCATAATGGAGCCACGTTTTCTTCGTGGCGCTGGGAATTATTTACTCACGCCGGGAATGCGGGGGAGGGCGACGGTTGTAAGAACAGCCCGAGGTCTCACCTACCAACTGTAGCTGTAATCCGTATCGAGATTCAACGAGGGGGACGTATATACAGGGTGGCTCGCAATTTATCGAAAATAATACAAGAAACACGGCACGGAATAATCACGGAATAACAGACGTTTTTATTATTTTAAAATATGTGTGTTTGAACGATTTGAAAAAGATATATATTTTTTTTTCAAAGCGGAAGAAGAAGACAGCTGTGCGAATTTTATGCAAATTTTTGCCGTTCAATTTCGTAGAGCAAAGGTGAAATTCAATCAATCGAATCGTTCGTTCTTCGATTCTTGGAACTTCTGCCATCCCCCACGTAACCACGAATTACGTATATATCTGGCCACCCTGTATACCACCCTTCGATGGCCAATCGCCCCACCCCCCGCCTCCTGAGATATCGTTACGCAGATAAAACCGCATTGCTGAAAGGCTGGCGAGCTAATCGGGCGCTCGCGCGCCTCTTCCTCGAAACTCGCGCTTCCTCGAAATCTTTGGGCCGCGCGCGGAATGCCGATGTTGCCGATCGAGCGAACCGGGGGCCCCCCCTCCCGATAAAACGTTTGCTTCCCTAACAGGCGTTGGGATACGGGCGCGAGGCGGATGTCGGTGGTGGTATCATCTCCTGTTCGTCTCTTTGGACGAGAGTCGGCAGCCATCGTGGCGGGAATTTTGGTGATAAAACTGATCGATTGGATTGCGCTCGGGTACACGTTGAACGATGATCGAGAGCGGATAAGTACCTTGTTGCTCGCGTCAACCTTTTGATCCGATCCGATGATGCTCTCCAGGGTTTGTTTTCTTCTTCTTCTTCTTCTTCTTCTTTCTTTTTCTTCCTCTTTATTATCGAGGAAATCGAGGAGCAAGAATATTCTCGTGATGAAGATCGATCGAGATTTCGTTCCACCGAAGATTTAATTGTTTAACTCGTTTAATTTAATCGACGATTTAATCTCTTTGTGAAACGAAGAGAGTTAGAGATTTCGACGGGAGCGTGAAACGAGTTTGATGAAAAAGATCCCCCTGCTTGTCGCACAAAGACACAACGTGGTATTCGAGAATGGTACACAAGTGTAATAATTCAGAAAAAAAAAAAGGAAAAAGAAATTATCCCACCCCTCGATCAAACCTTTCTCACTTCACGCGAAACGCACGCATTCCCCTCGCCCATAAAACCAGCGTGGCACGTCGAGGGATTTCAGGGTTTCGCATAATGCTATCAGAAGGCGGCCATCCACCGTCTTGGTAAGGAGACGAGGGCGAGGAATGAGAGAGAGAGAGAGAGAGAGGCAGGGCTGGTTGATGAACGTGGCCGTTTACATCTACCGGCTGGAACCACCGAACGGGCAGCCGGTCGACGCCGAATTCCGCCGCTTTCCAATAATTTTATTTTTGCTTTTAATGCGCGATGGGATCGTGCAACGGTTGCCTGGCGGCGGTCGATGGCGCTTCTTGATACTAGATAAAACCGTGGAACGACCGGTCCCCCCTTTCTCTCTCTCTCTCTCTCTCTCTCTCTCTCTCTCTCTTTCCGCTCTTTCATCGTTCCTTCTCCCCCTCTTTGTTGGTGGAGGATGGTTGGACGCGCGTAACCACGAGTCCAGTACGCAAAGATGGCATCGCGAAACTGGAGAGGAAGCAACGAGATTGCCTTTTCGACGGCCTCTCCGAAACCATCCAGACCCGATATTTATTGCCGCGCCCCTCGCTTTCCTTTTTCGATTCACTTGCCGCCCCTTGGTGATCGATCTGAATTCCTCCTCGCTGGATTTTTTTCGAGATTCGGCAAGGTGTATTGGAGGTTGATTGAACAAGTTTTTTCCCCTTTTTTGAGAATGATTTTTGGTAATTAAGGCTTTCTTCCAAGTGAGCGGTTTGAAAGTTGTTCTTCAAGATCGAGTCTAATTTTTAAATGGAAAATTGATAGTTTACAATAGATCTTATAAAATTGTAATGATTCGTTGATCTTAAGGAAAGGATTTTATTGCAGTTTTTTAAGCTTTCGAAAGATTGGGCTCTCATGTTTCAAAAAATTTTCATTGGTCGTCGAAAGACTTTTTTATTTTCCATCTCGATAAATTGTTTATCGATAGAATCGACGCGCGCCCTTGTACTTGAACCTTTGATATTCGATGGAAAGAAATGGAGAGAACGTTAGTCACTTCGCTTCGAGTTATTCTCACGAATGTAACAAATATTCAAAGTGCCTGTTGTGTTATTTCTTGAGCACAACTTGAGAAGAGAGCGTGAATGCGCGAGATCATCGAGGGGGCGCGAATACGGAGAGGGCGGTAAATAATGTCCACGCGTGTGTACAGGCGTGAAACGATAAATCACAATGGCCCGGCGTGACAGGAAATTGAACTTTCGCGAATACTTATGCCCTCGTGATTATTCATGTCGATGGCGTTCTACTTAAGTGAAAAGGAGGCAGGGATTGAGAGAGGGTTGTACGCTCGTCAGATATTTTTAGCGGCCGATAATAAATAACACGCTCGTTGTTTTCGTTATTTGTGTGAATGAGTTAAAAAGCTGCTTATCTCCTTATCTTCTATTTGTCTTATTCGTAGGGGAAAAAAAGAAGGATTTAATATTTTATTAGAGAGAAATTGTCGAGATTGAAAAATTTAATAATTTTGGGAATTTTGGGTAACAATTTCAAGGGGTGGGTTTTTAGCAGAATTGCGTTATATCCGCTTGCGTTGCCTGCTTTCTATGATAACAATAGTATCAATGAAAATTATTTGTTATCTTTTGATAATTCTTTCTTCGCTAAAAATTCGAAACGAACAGTTTGAGAAATCAAATGGGATTATACGTTAAAAAGGAACCTCGAGGAAACGTGATTAAATTCGGGGGACGAAACGGAATAAAAAAGAAAGAAAGAAAGAAAGAATGAGAAAGAGATCGATCTTTTAAAAATCCTTCGTTCGCGCGTTGAAAAATAATGAAATCCTCGAGAAGACAAGATCGTACGGCCAAGGCTACTTTGTAACGCGATCAGCGTTGGTCGCGGGCCAAACCACCACGGAGGACTCGCATCTGCGCCACTGAGACCGAATTTATGTGCGGCCTCTTTCCAACCTCTGACATACGGAACACGTGGACTCGGACCGGTTGTAAACCAACCCTTAGAAACTCGTTCAAAGGCACACTTTGCCCGGTTAATTACATCGCGTGGAAAGTTTTCGTTTACAATGATGTTACCACCCCCGTGACTTCCACCCCTCTTTGAACACGAGTTATGCAAAACTCTTAGCGTTATTTCTTTTTTTTTTTAATCGTAGAAAATTTTCTAGATTCACATTTAAACTTTATATTATAAATTTTCATGTTTCTTCTTTTTATTAATTCTTAATTAAAATTTAAATTCATTTGAATCTTCGATTCTTATCGAGAAGTAGAGGAGTGAAAAGTGTGCGCAACAAATAACAGAAAATTAAATAAACAAGTTTAAGAACTTATCAAACACTTGTACGAATACACAATGGAGGATGGAAGCGATCGATCGCCTTGGAAGCTGGATTGAAAAGACGTTTAAATATATGAGAGGCGTTATTCGAAGATTTTGCATACGTGCGTGCATACGTGCGTGCGTGCGTGCATGCAGCAGTAGGCGAAGGATTAATCCAAATCCATGGACCGTTATCCATTCCAGGAATGACTGAAAACCGTGTTGTCAAGCAAGACGTTGCATGCACGACGTGCGGGAACATTGCTTGTTATCGCAGTCTTATTACATCTTAAGCCGGTTGTCACTCCGAAACGATACGGGGTTCTGGCTTCCAGTTTCCACGTTGGGGAGCTATTGTATGGCTTGTTACAAGCGAGCGAGTGTTCAACGCTCCTCGTATTCTTTACCAAGTTTGCTAATGCACTTTGGATTTATTACCCCTCGGCGTCCCTCGGGACTAGACTCGAGCATTAAGATCCGTGAGACTCGTCCACCATTTAGAGATACGCGTACGCGTACGCATTCACCTCCAAACTTACCTTTCGACGATCATTTTTAATTCGCGTATAATACACGGATATCGTTGAAATCTTAAAGATCACTCTATCCTCCTCGATCCCTAACCTCTCTTTTACACTCTTTAGAAACAATTCTGTCCACGAATCGTAAATCGAAGTAAGAGGCCGAATCTTCTAATTGTAGTCCCATATGAAAGACTAAGGCCGAAGACTAAGATCGAAAGAGAGAAAGAGAGAGAGAGGAGAGAGAGAGGAGACGTGGAAGCACAATTTGGCGGACGAAGAATATCCGCGAATCATAAATCGATAATAAGAGGCCGAAAACTAAGATAAAGAGAGAAAGAGAGAGAAAGAGAGAGAGGAGACGTGAAAGCACAATTTGGTGGACGAAGAATATCCGCGTATCATAAATCGATATAAGAGGCCGAATCTTCTAATCCTACTGCTACACGAGGCCTAAGACTAAGATCGAAAGAAAGAAAGAGAAAGAGAGAGAGAGAAAGAGAGAGAGAGAGGAGACGTGGAAGCACAATTTGGCGGACGAAGAATATCCGCGAATCATAAATCGATGTAAGAGGCCGAATCTTCTAATCCTACTGCTACACGAGGCCGAAAACTAAGATCATAAAAGAGAGAAAGAGAGAGAGAGAGAGAGAGGAGGCGTGGAAGCACAATTTGGACGGACGGAGAAAGAAGGGGAAGAAAGGACGGGCCTTGAACGTATTAACCCTATCGATACGATGATGCCGCGCTTCCCTCGTAGGTAGGTACTGTAATTACGGTAATGTTATGCGCGCTAATTGGAGGATTTTGCGGGAGAGGGAGCGATAAAAACGAGATTACCGAGTGCGCGCATCACTCGCCCCCTCCCCTCTCTTTCTATATCGTTCCCTTTACATCGTGGAAAGAGAAATTGGCGCGTCCCGGCCCGGGGCCCATTATCTTCGCGCAAAAAGTTGGTAAATCATCCGCGATACAATCTCCTGCTCGATGCGTGCTTTCACCTTCCCCGACCCGTAACGTAATGAAACTGAAACAACCGTCAATAGGATAATGCTGTGGTGCGTGGTTTTTTAATTAATCCTCCCTCCCCTCGATGGGGGAGGAGAGAGAGAGAGAGAGAGAGAGAGAGAGGAGATGGTGAACTCGCGTGCACCGGGCTCGTTAACGGGTACGGGTAATTGAGGCCGCCCCCGAAATCTTTTGACCGCGTCGATGCACTTGTTGCGTTCCATATCGACCCCGTCGTGTCGACGTCGACACGATCGATCTGGTGTAAGGGAGGTGTAGCGTTTATCGTTGAAATTTAAAAACGAGGGGAATCCGTGTAATTTAATCGGTGTGAAATTTTTGTTTCCACCAATATTCAACGGGGTTTGGACTTATAATTGATTAATTATTAGTCGAGTAAATCTAACGTGATGAAGGATATTATTCGTTTCTGGGATATGTGGGTCGTGATCAGTGATGGACTCGAATGTTATAGAGGTAAAGGTTTTGAACTATTATGAGTATCGATCGAAAGTTTTGAGGGGTTTGTAAAGGAAATTAATTAATTAGTCGAATTTTGTTTGTGGAAAATTTGTTGGGGTAATTAAAAAAAAAAAGAGAAAAGGAAGGAAGAAGAAAGTAGGGGAGGAATGGAAACGATGACTGGTTAATTTTTGGTACGGCAATAAATAATTATTCGAGCGAAATAAATGGAGGAGAGGGTGGAAGGAGCGTTGGAAATTTTTAAACTGAAACATCGGTACACTCGGGTTGGCAGAAAGTTCTTTAATTAATGCCGGGACACTTCTTGCCGTGGAAGCTGCGAACTTGCGCCGCGCCGGCCAGAACTTTCCAGCATCCTTCCAATTAGTTGCAAAGCAGAGAAAACATATAAAACCACGCGCAAGGTGCAAGGGTTGGGTATCTAATATAAGAAACTGAAAGAAGAAAAAAGGTGAAATAGTTTTCCTGCAAGAATGTTTAACTTTGATTTCTCGTTTAATTTCTTCGAGTAAACTTTCGTTCGATAATTGATGTGTTTATGTGGAAAATACATACATGTGAAGAAAAATGGAACAACGGAGAAGGATCAGGAATCTGGAATAGGATGGAAAGGCAAACGTGAGAAAAGATTCGACAAACATCTTGTTGTTAATTCTTGTTAAAACGATACCAGAGAAAGGAACGTTATGTTGATTGTGAATAGAATTAAAAGAAAAGTGAAAAGATCGAGTATGAAAATAAATAAGTAATTTAAAAAAGAGATATATTAATAATATCGTCCCTAATATTAAGAAAGAAAAAAAATTCAAGAGATTAAGTTTCCTATCCGTTCCTCCATTTTCTTCTATCTTTTTCATTCTTCGCTCTTCGAATTGAACGTAAATATTAAAATATCCTTCCAATTTGAGAACAACGAATTGATTTCCTATGGTGTCTGAAATTTCTCGCCGATAGTTAATTTTAACGGAGTTCATTTATAAAGCAGATCTTTTTCTTTTATTGGCTGAATTTTCAAATTGCAATCAGCTCTACTAATGCATAGCCAAAACGTCGATTAATTACCAATTAATGACCAACAAATTGGTCCGATTTAATTGGCTTGGAATAATTAACATAACCAATGGAATATAATTGACGCGATCGTCAATTGATCAACGTCTCGATGTAACCCAAACACTGCGAATATTGTTATTCGAACAGAGGACAACGAAAACGCAAGAACTTGTAATACAAATGAAAAAAAAAAAAAAAAAAATCATCAATCGACGGATGTAGCAAATGGCAATCCGAGTTGAAGAATTTGAATGGAGAAAGAGAATGAAAATAAAATTATACATTCTTATCGAGATTGCATTCAACCGCTGTCCACCTACTTGAAGGTGATAAGAAAACCGTGCTACATCTGTGAAAAATACACTGAAAATTACCGAGAAAAGGTGCGAGGCGAGTTGCATCTTAACAAAGAACAGTGGAAAAGTAAGAAGAAAAAGAAGGCTGCGGCCAAAAGACAAGGGAGCCGAGGGTGGTGCACGCACAATGGCCGATGTAACGTATGCTCGCATTGTTTACCGGTGTCTTGGCGCTTTGCTTCGGCCCGTTCCACGCGGCAAACAAGGAACACACGTGTCCACCCACTGTGCGCGGGTTACTCAGCGACGCCCACGCGTCCACCCGCGTTTTTCGACGCCGAACTAGCAACGTGACGATGGTGTTCGGCTAATTCGACGTTGTGTCATGCAAATGGCGGCGAGAAGAAATATCCGGACCACCGTGACCGGATATTGCATTGTTGCATCGTGAAAAGTGGAACGGAGTGGATTTTTTTGAGAGAGAGAGAGAGAGGAGGAGAGAATTCGTCGAGGAACTCGTGGATAGCTATTTTTAACTTCGTTTTCTTCGTAATGTTCTGTACGATTTTCTAAAAGCAGAGATTCTTAAAGTAATGGTTTAGAAAAATTTTAAAGTTAGGGATCCAAAAGTTAATTTCATTAGATAAAGAAAGGATTAGGAGTTTGATAAAAGATTGATAAAATTTTTTCATTCGAATTAAGTTAAGTTAAGAAACAAATCGATTAACGATTAATCATCGATATTTCTTTATCGTTTGATAAGCTTTCAAAAAATCGAATAAAATATACTAATTGATCGGTGATTGCTAGAAGATAGAGAGATGTTAAGAAACGTTTGAACTCGACGATAATTTTGTCCATTTTAAAAGATGTAAATTGCAAACAGAATTAAATCGAAATTATCGAAAATCTGTTTTCCATCGAGATGAAATTTCGCGAAATTAATTATCTTTTATCATAACCGATAAACTCGAACGCAACACGAGTATTTATGCCATCCATCACGATTAAACTCGTTTTCCAAAACACAGTATCCACGTCAAAAGTAACGTGGAGGTAATCGAATCTCAATCAGAACGAGAATTTCATTATCCACGCATCCAATGAAATTCTCCTCTCGAAGTTTTAACAAATTCCATCGTGTCGGAGCGTCTGATGAATTGTTTATTCCAATTTCGTTTGGCGTACGTGGAGCACAACGGAAGTAACCGTGCGTTGAACTTTCGAGAATGTATTACGTCGATGATGAAAATGGCAACTTTTCCATGTAAATTTTTTCCCAACTACTACGGGGAACGAGAACGGGCAATTGTTAATTAATCGTTGGATCGTGGCCGATCGCGCAGATTCAATCTTTTAATTAAAACGTTGTGCACTGTTCCTGAAACTTTTTACACTTGATTTTTTTTTTTTTTTTTTTTTTTTATTCTTGTCTTTGCAGTTAAGAGTTTAGAGTTATTGCGTGCTTCACGATCGATATTTCTGAACTTGAGAATTTGAAGAAAGGAAATTATTAATATTGTTGCAACTTCTTTAATTTCGAAAATTGAGTATAATTTATTCCTTAAATAAAGTATAGTCGAGAAACGTTGTTTAAAAGTTTATTAAATTTGATAGATATTTTGAAATTCTATGGTAATTATTCATACGATTTTATTAAATTGTATTAATAATTTTCATTTCAATTTCATCTAAATTTTATATTAATAAAAATAACACTTTTTATAAGGTGGCAAAATATTTGTGAGTGGCTATATAAAATAAGATAAGGAATAAAAATATACCAAATTTTCTGTGATTCTTATTTAAAATATTTCAGCAAAAATGTTTGTTTAATTATATAACTTCATAAATAGATAACAAGTGATATGAGCATCATAATTTTTTCTTCAAGTATTTCAAGTTTCTTCTCATAGAGGGCCAGGTCGTTAAACGAGTTCTCGCAGTAGGGAAAGTACAGAATTGGCTATATATTGTATCATTGTGGCTGTGTAAATCAAGATCGTACTTCACAGGATCATTTCTGTAGTAGATCTTCTCAAAGCTCTGCCCTAACGTAGAGTTGATGCAGCCACGATGAGGAGGGATAGCATCTTTCCCTGAGCGTGAGGAAGACTCGAGAAGTTGACTTTTGTTTCAACTTCTCAGTCATCGATGATCGTTCACTCCTTGTACTCAGTGCAAGGAGGATGGGAAGGATGCTTTCTGAGTGGTTTTGATTATTGAAATATCAAACAAAAATTTCTTGTTGCATAGAAAAATTAAATTTTTATTTCTATAGAGACAATTGATAATTTTTATATTCTCGATTTAAAGCATTTGTAAATTATTACAAATATTAAAAATTATCCTTATTATTCAAATATTATTTGAGTAATAATGATATTATTATTATAGATTGTTCAAATATTATTTATTTTTTTAGAAAAAAAGTTTTGTGAATAACCACAATTATTGTTATTAAGAAATATATAATAATATATTTTGTTACTAAATAAAAACGTTACATGTTAAAAGTAAAATATGAAAAATAGAGTGTAGAAAAAATTATTTTTAAATAAAAAACAAAATATATTTTCAAACAACTCGTTTTCGCAGTCGGTAGGACTCGAACCTACGCTCCCAGAGGGAATCTGATTTCTAGTCAGACGCCTTAACCACTCGGCCACGACTGCTTGTTGGTAGCCTTTCTCTTACAAATGAACATTGTCTACTATACGACTAAATATAATGTTACTTTAAACACTTCAAATAATTTCCATCATAAATTTATAAATGAATTTTAAAAGATATAAACCTTTTATTTAAACAAAATATATTTTCATACATAACACCTTAAATTCACCTAATCTCTCGAAATACAATATTTTTATTTTAATAATATCGATAATATTGTTATATAATATCATTAACTTAACTCTTTCCGAAAAATTATCCCGAATACAACAACAAGCTGGACCCGCTGACACCGTGCACAATTAGAAATACCTTCATCCAATAAAATAATAAAAAAACCTTCATAAATAAAACGAAACTACACGAATCATGTCCAAAATCGAAAGTCCTTAACTTGAAAAGCCAACATCGATAAATCACAGCCACCGTCCGTTATAACAACAAAATCTAATCCCCTTTACACTGCTGGCCAATTCGAATCAATTTCCATCCACCGTTAATACCCCGAGATCAATAAAGAAGTCAAAGCGACCGATTAACAAGCTCCACGAGAGAGGGGAGAGAGGGAGGGATCGTAACCTATATTTTATCGACACGAATCGGTCAAACATTATTCGACAACGTTCGTATCGAGAGTTAAACGCGAGCCGAGCGAAAAACACACAAAGCCTGATCCGAATCAACGTGGATGAATAAAAAGAAAAAAAGAAAAAGAGCAAATCACGGACACAGAGGGACGAGAGGGATGAGCTAATTAACGAAAGTGGATGGCAATGATGCAGCACGATCGTATAAATTTATCCCTTAACTTGGTAATATCCCCTTCTATCCGCGCAGAACTAATGGCAGCGGTATTTGCACGGTAAACGCGCGTCGTTAGTTTCGTCCGGCCGAGGCTAAAGGCTTTATTTAACAGCAAACAGGAAACGCGTGCTGCCGCACGGGACACGTTGTAACCCCGCGGCCGACATGTCACCGTGGAAGCGTTGTACGACCTCGTGTCCACGTGGAAATTATACGATATACGCCGAATTACTTTCGAAATTGAATTTCGATTTTTCTCGACGGTGAATCGAAGTTTCGACCATGACACATCGATAACGTATCGTAGATGCGTTTAAAGATTTACAGAGCGATAGTTGAATTGCTATGAAATTGCGGTGGATTGGAAAGATGATGATTATTCGAAAGTGGAATATTTCCCTTGACGATCATTTCGAGTTTCTTCTGTTAACATCAAATGCTCATCAAACGAAGATATCCCTCCACCAGGAAAGGCAACTAACTCGCCATCAATAAAATAGTCAGACACGGGAAAGACACGCCTTATCGCTTTTCATACCTCGTTACATTTACCATTATCCTCGAGCGGAAATAGGATCCGTAACTCGTTTTAAATATTCACAAAGCTGTTTCATCTTTTTCTTATATATATATATATATATATGTCGATCACGTCTGGACACAACTACGATTTAAAACGACGACGTTGTCGGATTAGCTTCTTCGTCTCCGGGAAGACGCGTGTGTCGACGAATCGACGTCGTTCTTCGGATGCTCGGATTCCGATTCAGGCTCATCGAGGCGTTAAGCTGATAGCTTGGCAGTGGCGAGACGCAAATGAGGGGACATTCCGCGAAAGACATTCGCGGGGCTGAATTGGAAGATTTGCTCACAATCGCGAGGGATAATGCGCTCGACGATACGAGCAGCGAAGAGGATTAAGGGAAATTTGGTTTATTTTTGTTTTAACTCGTCTATTCGTTTCCTCGTTTCTTTTTACGTTGATTTTTCTTTATCGATTATTGATTTTGTTCTCTCAGAGATTAAAATAATTTCGAAGTCAAAGGGATATATTATACATTTAGAAAATTCTTCAAGATCAAATCCACGTTATTATTATAATATATTATTAAAATACAAATTTAACGAACGAGGAAAAGTATCTTCTTCTACGATTCTCTCTCTCGCAAAATTTACCCCTTTATTTCCTTTCCTCTCCTTCTTATCCCTTTATTGCCACGTTACATTCTCTCGGTTACATCTTTCTCCTTTTATTTCCCTCCCTCCTTTCCCTTCATTTCATCTTCAACGCTCCTTATCTCGCGAGAGACCGTTCCCACTTCTCTTCCATTTCGCCCCAGAACCCTCCAGGTTTCGACCTCCAATCCTCCGCTTCCCTCCCTTTAACTGGCTTCGTTCTCACCTATGGCCCCCGTTGTCTCTATTTCGAGGCTGTTCTCCCCGTGGCGTAACTGCTCCATCGACGGTTACAAACGATCCCGTCGAGTTTCGTGGGGGTCGCAATGGATTTAAGTCACGTTCGCTACCCTTCCCCTTCCTTAATTCGGCCACATTCTTTCCACGAAGATTCTGCTCGAGATTCGTCGACGACACGAGCGTCATAATTAAGACGTAACGCGGGGAAATAATCGGGGGAAAGGGAAATCGTGGTGGATCGTCTTTTTCGGGGTTGCTCGAGATCGATGTGCTCTCGAGAATCGCGAAAACGGTGCAGGAAAACGATTTGGTTTTTAGGGGTGTTTGAGAAAGATGTTTATTCTTTTCAGAATCTTTTCAGAAATCTATATAAATATGCACAAAATACATTGAGCAAAGAAAATTTGTTATTTAAGCTTGTATTTTTAATTCTAGAAATTTCATAGAAATTTCATCTCATTATTTCCCCCTACATTTTTAAACCTTTCTTTCTCCACTTTTTTTAGAATCATTAAATTTTCCCAAATTCCGATAAATAAATAAAAAACTAATTTTTCTTTAAATCGATATCTCGATCGATATTTCAAAAGATACAGAAATTCGAAGCAAGGAAACATGGAGAATTTTGAATGGCGGTAGAGATTCTCGTGACCTCCTTTCCCCTCTCCTCTCTCCCCTGGAAACGCGTACACGTAGTAATAGAAGAAAGAGAAAAAAGAAAAAAAAAGATCAGTCGGCCACCGAGTCCAGATTGGATCGGGTCAGTGATAGATTCGAGTTGTACGAGCGAAGGAACGAAGAATTACGATTCGAATCGAACGATATCTCTCTAGGCTAGGAGGAGTCGCGGTATTTATAGTCGAGATAAAAAACAAAAACTGTATCAAAACGGGAGATTTCACAAAGATGGATAGAATTGATTTTGCTGCCTCCATCCTGGTACATGCACTTTCAATTAACAGCTATTTTTCCACCTCGACACCTGTACTCGTGATTAAATTTTGCTTTGTATTTATATTCTTAGTATTTAAAAAATTCTACTTACAATAATTAATTACAGTTACTCCCCCTTTACTCGCGCAATAATTATTATAATTATTAATTTATTAAAAATCGTATAATTTATTTCCAATCTCCCAAAATCGATCCAAAGGAAAAACTTTATGGCAAACACTTTCTTATCAAGGGGGATATAAAAGGAATACACGCGTAAAGAACAACAATCGTACATCGTGTGAAATTCGTCAGGCTGCTAGCTCGAAACGGTTTCCACCGGACGACGACGACGACGACGAATTTTCGTCCGGTAACAATTTCGGATAAGGATGGGTGAGGGGAGGGGGGATACCGTGGCCGGAATTACGTACAAATGGATAGCGTTATCCACTCGCGGCGCGCCAATAAATCGTTTTATCCGGGCCCGGCGTTTATTTAAGTTCGGCCGGCGGGGCCATTTTTCTGAAACTATTCCGTCCGGGGCCATTACGGGGTGGACGGAGGAGGGAGGGACGTTGCTCGCAACCGTTTCGGCTATCGTCATTGCGATACGATGCAACTTCTGTCCCCCGGGAGGAAGCCTCTCTCCCCTCTTAAACGCAAGCTTTAACCCGCTCCCGTCCATCCTTTCATCCTCGCCCACCCTCCTTTCGCCTCCGCTTGTAAAACGTTACGAAGGGATGAGACTCTCTCTTTCTCTTTCGAGTTTTTGAGCAGATTCGTGTTTATGAGTCCGAACCTCGCTTTCAGCGGCGCGCTTTCAACATAATTATCACGAATAAAAATATATATATATATATATACTTTTATTTGTGCATGTAAATGTAAATCCTAAGTTTTTTGGATAATTGGTGAAAGTAATTTTTGGTCAATTTTTGTCGCGAGGAAAGCTGTATTTATCGTGGGATTTAGATATTTATCGTATTGTTTTTCCTTTCTTTTTTTTTTTTTTATAACGATTGCAATATTAGAACAATTAACAAATTGGTTACTTAGAATTTTTGTTTTAATTTATTAATTTTGAAAAAAAAAGAAAGGAAAGTAACGTGGTGATTTGAAAAGGGATTAAAGAAAAAAAAAAATAAAAAATTGAATCGCTCGATTTTTATAGTTGGATGTTTTCATTCATAGAGCGTTGGATCGAATGCGAAAAAAATCTTTTTTTTAGCAAATGAATTTATCAAATGAAAAAAGTGTTATGCTCCTTATGAGGATTGCTCTTATGAGGATTTTTTTTATTAAATAACGTGATACAAAGGATTAATCGGAGAAACGAAATAAAAGAATATTTCTAGTGATTGACGAACTTCCTTTTATCGTATTTCAACATTCTATTAAAAGTAAAACAAGAATCACTTGCACTTGCATAGTGAAAATCGCGAGTATCTCTGTTTTCCCTTTTTTCTCTATTCCTCTCTCTTTCTCTCTCGTGAAACTCGTTAATCCGCGAACCGTATAAAATTATTCTTTCCGTCCTTTTTCCAGTCACCTGATTTTATTACGAATTCGCCGCGAGAATTGTATCGTTGAATTATTTTCAACGATTTAACGCGATCATATGGAGTTAAAAAAAAAAAAAAATAAATAAAGAAAGGAAAAAATATTTAGCGTAAAATTACGAGTGAAACGAAATTTGTGAATAATCTTTCAATCTAAAATATACCGCGGATATATCATTTTTTAACCTAAGTCTTTTTCACTCGTCGATATTAATTTCTTTACGATTATCGATATCTTTCGAAAAATAAGAACCTTCTAGAAAATGTTCGAAAATTTTCGAAATCTTCTGATCGATTATTGTTATCGGTACGACGATTATTGTTGTCGTCCCCCCCTTTCGATCGATCTTTTCTAAATACTCTAAAGAAAGCGATTCAATTTTTTATTTTTTTTTTCTTTAATCCCTTTTCAAATCACCACGTTACTTTCCTTTCTTTTTTTTTTCAAAATTGATAAATTAAAACAAAAATTCTAAGTAACCAATTTGCTAATTGTTCTAAAGAAAAGTTTTGTAAATATTGTACGATTGGTAAAATTCTCAGAATTGTACGTATATAAATGTATATATCTACACGCTTGGAGAGGATTCATAATAGAAAGTTTATGTTATGAAATTGTACGGTTCGCGGAATTCCCTCCGGCACGAACAAGTGTTATTGTTATCATTCGATACTTTCGCACCGTGCGTCGAACCGTGCGGACGTGGATCGATCGCAATAATCGAGAGCAACAAGTAGTCGGCAGTCGGTCGACTTTTCCGAAGCGCAATTACAAATACCATTAACGGCTCCCGGCTTCTTTATCCCTCAAGAAGAAAGAAACATAAACTCGGCCAATTTATACGG
The DNA here is from genome assembly GCF_014066325.1 of Apis laboriosa. Classification (NCBI taxonomy): domain Eukaryota; kingdom Metazoa; phylum Arthropoda; class Insecta; order Hymenoptera; family Apidae; genus Apis; species Apis laboriosa. The sequence goes on from NW_025224966.1 coordinate 7,227,689, forward strand.
ATGGAGAGGGAATTCCCCTTATCGATTTCATCCGCTCAATTAGCCGAATGAAATCCTTTCAGGAAATAACCTGGCTCGAGCGTTTATTAGAATTGGTCGATCGATGGCTTCTTCTTCCGCTGTTTCTGGTAACAATTTTATAATTGCAAACTTGTACGCTCAATTCTCTAGATCACAATCCTCGATTATTAGAACTTTTTAACACCGTTTCCATCGTTTCGATAATTTGTTTTCCAATGGATTATCTTATCTTATCTTTTCTTTTTATCGAACAATCAAACTGGAAAATTTTCCTTTCCTTTTTTTTTTTTTTTTTTTTTTTTTCAATAATTTCTCGATTTTAATTCAAATTAATGAATCGTCGTTTTGTTATTTATTAGGTCAAGTTTTCGGTGTGACGAATAGGAAGAAATATAGATTATAGATGGAAACGTATCGAGGAAAATATTTCAACATTTCATTTCAGTTCGTTTGTGTCTTATAAACTACAAACTTTAATTCTAATCTTTAATCTGCGCAGTTAACACGTTGTCAATGATAAAATTAATTTTATCCAGCTAGTATAACGAGTTAAAATTACACGTATAGGTAAAGAACCTAGTCAAACAACATTGCATTAGTTACAGTCGTGTTTATTGCGCGTGCGAAAGGGGCTTGCCTGAGTACTGTTTTATGGCAGAGAGTCGTAAACCAAGCATTCGAATCTTCGCCAGACACGTTGCTTCTTTTGATACCCACGAAAGAATGTCACGAAACTGCTTGACCAAATGTCAATCGTGATATGATGAATGCATTTATGAGAATGATGAATCATAAGGACTCGACTGGAAGAGAATAAGAAATATTTAAATCATCTAAAAATATATCGTAAAAATTGCTATTTTCACGAGAGTAAAAACTTTCTTATTCGATCCTTTCATAATTCGAAATTTAAATCATATCATTTCGGATCATCTTCAAAATTTCGACTCACTCATCTGGTCGCCTAAAATTCTCAACGCTCCAACCCGATAAATTGTAATAAAAACTTTAACTTTTGAAATTCTGAAATTAAAAGATTCTAAAAATAACAAATAATCTCATCTTTCAGCTCGATTACATCTCACCCCGACAAAAAAGCGGACAACAACCACGGACAACTCCATTAAACCGTTCGTAATCGTAACAATCGAAAGGAAATTACTATTACTATAACCCCTCTCCCTGTCCAGGAACAAAAGTTTCCCTCGACTCGAGTCCACTAAAAATGATCCCCGCTTGTAACTCGTCCTATTCTCCTATTCTCTGGTAGGGCCGTAAACTCGGGCGTAAACACCTGTAGTGGAGAGCGGGGTGGCGGGCGTAAAAGCGCATTGTCCCCGGAGGAAGGGCGGAGAGGACGAAGGTAACGCGGAGGATCCGTCGGGGTTGTCGCGTGCACAATGCAACCGGCGGACGACACCGATGTAACCGATCGTTATTGCTACTTTATTGCTCGTAAATCGTGGCCACGGTCTGCGCATCCTGCCCATAGAAGGGCACGGGCATGGACGGGGTCCAGCGTATCTTTTAACGGTCGTCTCCACGGGCCGATGTCGCACTCTGTCTTCCCCCTTCTTCTCTCTCTCTCTCTCGACGTGTTTCCACGGGGAAACGAGCTTCCATTCCGCCGACCACCAACGAGAGGAAAGAATTTTAGACGAATCTTTCTCGTCTACCCGATAAGGAGAGACGAAATGCAAGTCTTGATACGATGATTTCAACTCTCGATCCTTGAGAAGAGAGGGTTGTTAATGTCCAATTGTTTTTGTATTTTTTGAATGATTATCTAAATATTCGATTTGTAGAAAAAAGAAAACGTTGTTCCACCTGGGAAGGGAAACGGAAAGCGGGGGATACGTTTTTACACAAACTTCCATTCGACACCTTTTAATCCAGATGGAAACAATTTGTCGCGTCAACGGGGTGGTTAACACCGGGCCAAGGGGTTTTCCACGTTTTGCACCGGAATTAACAGAAACGCTGGAATATCATTTCTACGGATGGCTGTCCGCCGTGGGAACGTATTAATACCGTCCGGTTGGAAGGGCTGCGCGTTCCCATTAAATAATTAACGTTGGACAGGTACTACGCCCTGCACCCAGCTTATTCGAAGTGAAATCGACCGTTTTCGGAGAGCGGATGCTCTCGTCTTTGTGCCGCTCGCCCGTGTCACCTGCGCGCTCCAAATTCGTGGGTGGAGTTTCTCATGGAACTTTATGACGATATATCCGCGTATATATCCAGAATCGATAAATCGAACCGAGATTTGGTTTAATTCCTCTCTACGTATTGGCACATTGTTATCCCGTACGAAGTAATGTTCGGCCAGAATGTTTCATTTGTAATTTTCATTCGGGGTGTATAATGGGATCGTGAGTGAATATTCTACGAATAAAAGCAAGAGGACTTTACTTATCGTATGTAATTCTTATACGCTATAATCGGTTATCCTATCGAATAACGAGGATCGATTAACTGATTATTATATTATAAAACGATAAACTGAAATTTGGTTTAATTCTTCTGTCATTACGAAATAATGTTCGAATGTTTCATTTGTAATTTTCATTCGGGAATATACAATGGGATCACGAGTGAAAAATATTGTATACGACGATTTTGAAGTGTGATCCGCGGGTAAAGTAAAAAGCAAGAGGACTTACCGTATATAATTCTCATACAAGACACTATAATCGGTTATTCCATCGAAATGGAATAAGGAAGATCGATTAACCGATTTCTCACGATTTTAACGGATTTTAATCGTTCAAAAAGAATCATTGAATCATACATCGCTTCATCCCCTTTCTGACGTCGCTCGACGATCAGATCTCCTTGTGACCGAGATGGCGCCTCGTGTCGCATAAAAATCCGTTGCGCGGGAAGTTCAATTCGATGTTATCTAACGGTGGTAGGCCGTCGGTGGAAACGAAGGAAGGGGGGAGGGGCAGGGAGGACCAGCCTCGGCCCAGCCATATAAATTACGTCCAGGATGTCGCCCGATGTAAATGCAATACAAATTGGACCGGGCTACTTATTATTATTCATTGGAGACATTTGTTAGCTTATCTGACGTCTCTCCTCCTCTCGCCTCTCCTCCCCGTTCCGCTCCACTTTTTCCTCCATTCGCTTCGTCCTCCGTTCTTCGTTTCTTTCTCTCGTCCCTTCCTTTTCAATTTGATTATTCGCTCTCTCTCTCTCTCTCTCTCTCTCTCTCTCTCTCTCTCTCTCTCTCTCTCTCTCTGTACGCAGATTCGATCGTGGCTCGAAACGCGAGTTTGTTGTTGATTATTACCTGTTAAATGCCTCCGCTAAAACGGACCCGGGACGCATTTAAATCGCGTTCATTTGCAAACCGAGGGGAGAGAGGGAGGAGAGACTTTGTAAACCGGCTGTCGCGCTCGATCGGAGTTATCTTTATTGTTCCTGGAAGGGATCGGTGAACGAGCGGAATATAAATTTATCCCGGGGCCCGATTCGAAACTGGCACCGGTGTTTCGACGATTTTCGCCCGAGTTACGAGACAGTTGCTCGATAACTCGAGGGATATAGGTCTTTCTACTTAGAGGATTTTTTCGAGGTTTCTCGCTTTATGGATTCTTTGTTCTTTTTTTTTTTTTTTTTTAAATTTTTTTTTTAGGGAGAGAGGAAGGAAGGGGAAGAAAAGAGCGTGCAGTTTGGATTCTTTGTTTGGTAATGTTAGAGGGGGGATGAAATTGTTTATCGTCATTTTGCGTTTTTGCATGCAAAAACAATTTTTGGATTTGGTCTTTCGAGAATTTTCTTTCTTCTTCGAATTCTTCGTTTCTTTTTTTTTTTTTTCTTCTTCTTTCTTGGATTTTAATATTATAGAGAGAAAGAAATTGTCGAAGTTCGTTTTTTTCGAAAGTAGATTCATTAAAAGCATTTCGATTCCGCATTTATTAATACTTTTATTTATTTATAGATAAAATTTGGAACAAATGGGAAGCTTTCAGACTTCTATTTTCGATATCCCAGACGCGTCGTTTCAAGAATTCCTCGATAAACAGAGAGAGAGAAAGAGAGAGAGCAATATTAACTCGATAAAACTTGGCTTAAATCGAAGCAGAAAGAATGGAAACGGGTCACGGTTACGGCAATTCTTAATATTTCCAAAGCGTGGAAAATAATATGGTATTGAAATTAGCCACGACAAAGGCACAGGTATAGTTAACTCGCATTTGAAATTCGAAAGCTTTGGAACATTAAGGGATACGAGGCACAAAGCGATCCTTCTCTTTTAACGAGATAAGTGTCACGAAAAACGTTTCCACGGAAAAATCTGTGAATATCTTATAGCCGTTGGGAAATTTTCTCGTCGAGCCGAAGGAACCACTCTATTCTACCGTCAAAGCGCCAAGGTCGTTTTAATTAATCTCTAGGAACTAGGCGAGGATCATTGTTGCTGCGCCGACGAAATCGCTTTGTTCCAAACGGATCGCCTCGAATAGCGGCTTGTGGTGGTCGAGGCCATTAAATGAAGTTAATTATCCCCCAATTACGATACGATACATCCCAGAATTCCACCTACAACGACGATTAACAGAGAACGAATTATTCCACGTTACGCAACGTCTTAATTGTGACTCGTACGCGGATGAATTAATCGATCTGTCGTTGCATATTCCTCCACATCCATTTCGCAGAATGCAAAACATTCGTATCCAATTATAAGAATACGAATTTTTCTAAAATTTTCTCTACGTTTCTTGTCTTATTCGTCTTTTTTCTTTCATTCAAAAAAAAAAAAAAAAAAAAAAAATGTAACGACACGTTTCTCGCGTCAAAGTTTCTGACGTTTAGTCGATAAATCCACCTGCCTCGAACAATATCACGTTAGACGAGACTTCATAATGCTACCTCCCTCTCCCCGCCTCTCGTTTTGCATGCAAAACGAGGAAAGATTCGGGGCAGCACCACAGGAAATTATTCAGTTCGACCATGCATGGAAATTGCTTCTGGCCGAGAGCACTCGTACGCAAAACGCGTGCCAACGCTATCCGCTGTTTCCTTCCACCTACTGTTTCGCGGTTTTCCCGTATACGGGAAACAGAAGAAACCGAATTTTATTCGAGCGCCACCAATTAAAATAATTAGCGCGGTGGCTGTTTCGATAAGTTTATATTGGAATAATCGGATCGGTTATTTTTAACCTCCATGGAGATCGATTGAAATGTATCGACATGAATAAACGAATATATGAATTTTTAATAAATGAACCACGTACGGAGTGATATACGGAGTCGATTTTTCTTTTTTGGAAATATTGCTAATTTAATTTGAAAAAAAAAAAAATAATTAAAATCATAAATTTTTACAAGTACAAGCGAATCTCTTTTGTTTAAAACTTGGGACCAAGTGCGTCGTGTATAAATAAAAAAAAGAGAAGAAAAGAAACGAGTTGATACATTCTCTTAATCGCAATAATAATATTTCTTAAAAATTGGCGCATACAGCTTTCTTTATATCCGTTCTCCAATTACAAAAGAATGTTATAAATTCAAATGTTGGTTATCTCGGAACGGAAAGATTTTTTCGAAACGAGTTGTAATTTCAACTTTTATCACGGGAGCATAAAGCAACTGGTGGAGAAATAAATTATAAAATATATTGGGGATAATTGGCCCTGTCGCGTAATTGGGACTGTCGCGATAGAACGTTACCGAAGTGAGAAAAAGCCGAAATGGATTCCGCGAAGGGGTCGGCCGAGGAAATTGCAGTCGAGTCGAGGTAGCCGAAGAAACGTTCGAATCATCGGCCAAGGAAAACCGGATTGTTACCAATTAAACGATTCCAAACGATCCACCCTACCTCCTATAATTTAGATTTAACTTCGCAATTATGCTGGTAAATCGCGCTTTTAATTACGCCTTCTCGGCTTAGCCGCATCCCCCCACTCTCGCCGCATCAAAACACTGGGGGGGCTGCATGAGTCTCATCTTTCTTTGAGCTGAAATTATTTTCTTGGGATAATTCGACCAACTTGTTTCTCGAGATATTATCTCGTCGTCCCGTCCGGAGTGGCGTTACTCATCGTGAAAATGGATCTTCCTCCCTTGGACAAGAGATGCTCCACAAAGATGCGTGGAGCAATTTTACGTTTTAAATGGAAAGGGCCCTTCTTCTTCTTCTTCTTCTTCTTCTTGTGTTTTTAAATGAGCTCGAACGTTTCTATTATGTAATTAGTTTGCATAATAATAAAACGAGTGGAATTTACACTCGAACGGAGTCGAAGGAGCTTTCCACTTGGAGCAAATGCAAATCGTGCATTAAGAGAGAATCTTCAAATTGTCGAAGAGAAGATTCGAGGATATTTATTGCTTACAATATATTTGTCATATTTATGGAGAAATAGTAAAAGTTTATTGGATTCTCTTTTTTTTTTTTTCTGTGATATTTTTGTAAATTAAATATCAATTAAAATAAGGATATCGGAGAGGATAAAGAGATAATAATTTTCCAACTGATTTTCAACGCGATGTTATTCGATATAAATTTAGATATTTAAATTAATCCATCTTGCGCCCGGTATTTTGCAACATTGTTATTAAGTAAAACAGAGACCGTTCGGACGAGTTAATTTTAATGCAGTAATTGAGATATTTTATTGGCACCGGTATTATCGTTAGCACCGATGCGGAAGGTAATAAAATTTCATGGTAAGTTAAATCACTTTATGACCGGCGTTATTTGGCTTCCTGTTTATGAAAGCTGCAAAATCAATACGTGTACGTGCTAAATATATCTTGGGGATTGCCGTTAATAAGGAAAAATGCTTTGGTCAAAATTACGTTACGTAAGCCCGGATAAATGTTGCGGTATTCCACCCTCTGGATGAAATATCAGAGGTTTATGATTGCGATGTTTATCTTTTTTTTTTTTTTTTTAAATTGAAAATTTGGAAAATTTATAGACCGCGCAAGGATTGAAATTGAAACTTATTTATTATTACGTCGGTCACAAACGATTGAATTGATATTTATAAAAATTTCATAAACTGGTTATTTTTCAAATTGGCCTGTATTCACATTGGTTGAATGAAAATGAATCGCACAAACACGATATTCGTTTATTTTTCTTCATAATTTTCCTCTACACTTGCGTGTTCGTTCTACGTGAGAGTATTTGTCTGGAAAATAAACCGCTAGAAGTTTTATAAAAAAAAATTATTTAAAAAGAGTTCATTGCGGAGAAGCTGAAAATTTGGAAAAAATTGTTTAAAAGAATTCGTTGCAAAAAAATTACTCGAAAGAATTTATTTTTCAACTCTCTTGAAACTTTGCGAAAATTGCGCATAACGATTCGGAAAAAAAAGAAGATAGCTTTCTTATGAAAATTTATAAAATTTCCCAACAAAGAAATATAACGTAGAGAATGATTTTCTTCGCAAATCCTGTTACAAATTCAATCCAATCAACTACGAAACTACAAAGATCCATTATATTAATTAAAATTAAAAAACCAAGAAGAGCGAAAAACCATACGATTGAAATGGGAAAAGAGTTTTTCTCTGAAGAAAATGTTGTGCCTTTTTTTATTTTGATTCCATGATACAACGTAGAAAGCTACCTATCGAACGTTCAAAAGAGATCGTGGCGTTCATGAGAGTGCATACTTTAATCACATTATCCTTTCTAAAGAGGAAGTCCGTTCCGGAGAGAGGAAATTCATCCCCTTTTTCCCCATCCCCATGTTGCCCGAAAGGGATCGGGTCCGCTAATTAAAGTAACTCGAATGTGCAACGCTTACATAATAATATGATTACAAATACCAACCAAATTGGAAGAAATTATTCGAGAGAATAATCGGGATATTTAACGAGTTCATTAGATAATTAACGAGACATCGTGAATTGTAGACTCGTTATAGTCTCGTTCTTTCTTCTCGTCTCACTTCGTTCTTAAAAACAAATTCAAAATCGTTTACAAAAATATTATCATTTCATTTGATGAATAAAGTATTTTCAATTTACAAACGAAACGATAACGATTCCTCGAATTATCCAATCCTCCAATAAAATTCCACCTTCAAAACCACCACGCATATCCCTTCTCGATTCTCTCTCTCTCTCTCTCTCTCTCTACCCTACAACCATAAACGTAACGCGATTGAAAAGAATTCGAAATTGAAAGCGGCCGATCGTTAATAGGGGAGGAAGAGGGAGGAGGGTTGGATACGCTCGGTCGTTTGAAAGTCCAGATTTCCAATCCGCGGCTATACACTCGAGGATAGATCGCTAATCCTCTCTGCCTTCCAACGTGGAACGAGAGGGAAACACAATCTCTCCTCCTTCCCTGTCCTGGCCATTCTTCGCTCCTTAAGGGCGCGCGGAACGCAGAAATGGCAGAGTGGAAACGGGAAATTGTCGGCACTCGATCCACCTCGGACGTAAACGAAGACGTAGTGAGGCGTGCAATGATCAAGTATATCTTGGAAAAGATTAACGACCGGCCGAGAATAAGAGAGAGAGAGAGAGAGAGAGAGAGAGAAGAGAGAGGCGGTCGAGAGAGGAACGACAAGAAGAGAGTCGAGGAGGGCCAATTACGGCCGTCTCTCCGATCCGTCTCGCCTCGATTTCGACTCGATTCCCCGATTTAATCGAAGTTCGACGGGGGCCACGGACGCTGCCAACTTGGGCGCAGAAAATGTCTAGAAAGTTAGGCCGTCCTCCCCTCCCCTCCTCTCCTCTCGGCAGCATCCCTTCGAATCTGAATGCGGAATACGGGGGTTTGACGGAGGAAGTTGTTGGTGCATTGGAGATCTTGCAATTAAAAGTTATGGTCTCTCTATCTCTCTCTCTCTCTTCTTTGATTTTTTGGGATAGAGTGCAGGATGGAGGATGATTGGAATCTTGGATAGTTGTTGCGTGGATCCTTTGTGAATACGCGATGACCGAAAAAATTTATCTGCTACAGCATCTCGGTATATTTTGTGCAAATAGATCTAGTTTCTGGATTCGTCAGAGGATATATTTGGGTTTTAGTGAAAGGATCAAGATAAATTGGGATTGATGTCTCTTTATAAAGATCGATGGTCGGATCTTGAAGAGGGGAGTTTTGGGAACTTGGGAGTAGATTTGTCATTGTTACTCTGTGTCTTGGGATGGTTTAAGAATAAAGGATGGTGGGACTGGATCGTGGATAAGATAGAGAAGATTCTTCTAAGATTCTTATAATAAAATAATTTTTTCGTTCGATAACGTTGCATAAATTAAACGCAAGATTATTTAAGTATACTCCCCTCAGAGTCGTGAGATTATTTATTCCATCAAACTTCATCCGAGACTTCGTCCAAGATCAATTTAAAAGTTCGATAAGCAATGATTAGCGGATAAATTTGATTCAAAGTATTCTTGGCGGGTATCGATGGAATATCAAACGAGAATACAAGCGAATACACAATCGTAGCTCAAAAATAATCTCACAAGCGATGTCGTTCGAAGGACGAACTTCTCAACTCTTGAAAACTGTTTCAATTTTTCATATAAAACTTCTTTCTCAATTATCTCAATTATCGAATTAAAATTAATACCAAGAGATAGTTGCCAAAATAAATAAGATCAAGTCTCGTTACTTTTTAAACACGTAAAAGATTCGATTGCGCAACACCACCATTGCACACGATCGTTTGCCACTTGTTAGACGCATGTCTTGATATTGTTCGAAAGGAGTTTCGCTCGTTCCATTATCGCGAGCACGTAAAGGTGGAGACTTCCGTGGAACTTGTGGAATTCCAGACTGGCTCTTATCAGGCCATGAAAACGAAGTACAGTTTCTAAACGATCCTGACGGCGCCAACCCCTTTGGTTATACTAATTTTATGGAATGCTTGACCCTCGTATCATTTTAACCGGTTGCAGCTCTCCGATGCTTTGCGAAAATTTAAGGAACATTGCTGGAACAATTTCTGAAGCGAATCGAAAGATCTTTTCGCGATTGGAAATTCGAAGGACATGAAAAAGTTTAAAGAAATTTTTTTCTCGAAGAGAAGAGAAAAGAGAAGAGTGAGCAAAACTGAAATATTTCGATAATTTCCTGCAATCATTTTTCTCGTTTCTATGAACCCTGATCTCGCCAAACTCACATGGACGAGAGGAAGGATAAAAATCGTCGTTTAGGTGAACGAACGCCTCGACGAAAGGAGAAACGAGAGAGAGGAAACAAGAGGTTTGGTGTGAAAAAACAGGAGAGGGAGAGAGAGAGAAAGGAAGTTGAAGAAGTAAGAGGATATATCGGAATAGCTAATAAGGAGATGGGTAGCGCAGTCGAGCGCACCTGTCCCCCGTGTTGTAACAAGAAGAGAGGGAAGGAACGTTTGTATCAAAGGGGATCGCGGCACGGCCGAGTGTGTCCATTTGTTTTCGACCTTCCCTAATGATCGTTAAGGGCCAATAAATATTTCGCGGCGGAAAGAGCCTCTCTCGCGGAGGCGCGATAAAACATTTTCTAGTTTATATGCTAATATCAGCCTCTAAGTGGGTTTCGCGTGAGAGAGTCCCCCTTCGACGAGATCCTTGGATCCTCTTTGCTTCTCTCCCCTCCTGGTGTATCGTGACGCGGAATTTTTTTTTTTTTTTCTTTTCTTTTTTTGCGGAATCTTTGGAAGGAAGAACGGCGGAGAGTTGGAGAGGGAGGGAAGGGGGAGGAGCTTCGTTAGGACGGCTCGAAGGGGGCGCGTAAATGGCGAGGAGGATTCGAGTATTGCGGTTGTTGATAAAATTGTGAAAGGGGTTTGATTTAACGTTGCAATGTTGGTGAATGATTTTTATGGAAGACGATGCTCTTATGCTTTGGAGAGGTTTGAGAAGTGGATATTATAATTGGAATGTGTGTTTGGGTGATTGTTGATTAATCAATGGCGGTATTTTAAAATGGTGTATTTTATTCATTGGATATATATGTGTTTTATGGAATTTTATAGAATTACTTTTTCTCGAGAGTTAGTTTAATCGTGATTGAACGAGGGAAATGCAAAAGGCAGAAATAATATCGATTATTTATTTTCTTCGCGATTGTCGTTCAAGCTCGATGAAGATCGAAAACGATACGAGGATGTAATTGGATTTTCTTTTTCACCTTCTTCTCGGAATATCTTCTATTTTCGCGGGAATGGGTTGAAATCGAAATGAGAGAGTATGATCGATTGACGTCGAATATTTCACGATGTTTCGCGTGAAATGGGGGGGAAAGGAATCGCGATCGAAGTATTTTTTCCAATAAATTGCTGAAACGAATAGCATCAAATTCTAAGATTCCAAAGTTTCATTATACTTTCATTAAAATTTATATGAATATTCGCATCCACAAAAATTAAAACAGGAATAAAATTTTCACTTTTATCAAAGAGAATTTATTACGATTTATACATTTTCGTAACTTATCACGGGTCTATCCACCGTGCGAAACAGTGAAATTATAAACTAAAACGGGGATCGTAATTCACGAAGAAGCGGCTTGTCGTGCAAAGAGACAATAAAAAAAGAAGAAAAAGAAGAAGAAGAAGAAGAAGAAAAAGAAAACTGGTTCTTTTGTGAGAAACGCGTATATCTGCTCGCATAAATCTGTCGCTTAAGTGGAGTCTCTTATTTCAGTGTACACGTTATGCTCGTAGCAGCAGCGTGCTCGTGTCACGGCTACGCAAATAAACTTTAAGCTCTTCGAGGAGGGAATTATTTCGCGTATTCCTTTCCCGTGGGACGTTTAATCCGCGCATCGTCATTTGCGATAATTGAAGATTTGTATCTACGTCGACTTAGTAGTTATCTCTCTCTCTTTCTCTCTCTTCCCCTTATTTTCTGTTTTCTTTTTTTTTTTTTTTTTCTTTTTTTTGAATTAAAAAGCAAATTCGGTGAATTGTCGCGTGGAAAGAAGCTAATCTTCTTTGGGCCAATTGAATTACGCGGAATTAAATTTCGTAAAAGGGAATTGTTTGAGGATTGTTATCGCGATGAAATAGTACGAAATTGGAGAAATTAAAAGATGAAATATAATTTTATTTCGTTTCTAATTTTAGTGGTGTATTTCAATTTTTATAGGAACGAGAAATATTCGAGTAATTTATTTAAAATGATAGAATATGGTACTTTTTGTATCATTTATTTTATTATGTTTATTATTTAAATATATTTTAATGTTAAGTAAAAATTGAAGATTCGTATTATTATCTTTAAAAAAAGATCTAGTATCTAAATGTTCGAAAGACTAATTCGCAAACAAGAAATTTATCAAGTCGAAACAACGAATAACATATTCAATTTCGTAATAACTATTTCATACTATTTCATAATATTTCATAAGATTACGAATTAAAAAAATATTCCGCAATCGTACGATTATGATTAGTTTCTTTTGAAAAAACATTTCGAGGCGAGCAATTACAGTAAAAAGATATATCTCGTCCATCGTCTCAAGATAGTAACTTCGAATCTAATATTTATCAGTAATGTTACCACTGCCCGTATCGACAACTAATTATTCAGAGTAAATTATAAAAATTATAAATTGTGTTCGTTGTTATTCATTTATCGACGATATTCTTTATCTCTCGCGTGAAAATATTTTTCGTTACGTCTCGTCTCGTTTATATAAAAGAAAACGTTGCAAAACATTTGATATCACATGGAAATTAATTAAATTTAAGAAGCGGTCGTGTTGGGAATTATAATTCAATTTTGTTCGTTTAATGTATGGAACACGTGAAGTGATTACGCTCGATCAGATAAAGTAATAGCGAGTTAATTGAGACAGATTGTGGCCAAGTTTCCTCAACTTATCGATATTTTGTTTGTAACGTAGAAGATTAATTTCGAAATTTTATAGAGTAATCAGTTTTTAAAAATGACGATTGAAAAAATTCTGAAACTAATATAACATCTTCTCTCCAGAATCTGAATCACGTACGATTCAATTAAAAAAGAAAAAGAACACCTTTTATCCATAAAATTTTCAAATAATTGGAAACAAAAAATAAATTGTAAGAATCTTAATAAACCAGAGTTAAGAATTAAGATTTCTCTGGCAAATAAATTCAAATAATCTGGAATAATTTATTCTACGAAGGCACAAAATTCCAAGTTTCATTTTAACAAGGAAAAAAGAAATATTGTCTCAAGGGGTTAAAAGCAAAAAAGAATCGGATAAAGTACAATGTCAAGCCTAATTAGAAACACGTTCTTTCTTTCTACTTACTTTTAAATAAAAAAATATCACCTCCTCTTAGACCTTAACAAGGCAAGAGTGATTCGATTCGCTCTGGGATGCCAAAACCTTCCTCGTCCCGCGCTCTACGCGCTGAATCGCGCGCGTTCCGCTTCGATCCGCTCGCTGGCGTGTCGCCAACCATCTCGCGGCGTATTTTCAGGATGGCATAACATAAAGCCGAAGATTTATAACGGCGATGCGACCGAATGTGTGTTTCTCGACCGCCTTCGGGCCGCCTTGCGAGGCCCACCGAGATCAGAGATCGCCAATAAAACTTTGATCTACGGCTTGCACCTACCACGACCGCTTTCACCTGTCATTTCTCTCGAAAGCTTCGAGAAGAACGCGATCCACCCCTGTTGAAAATCTGCTGCCAAGAAGAAACTCGAGGAATTGTAGTCAAATTGCCAATTCGAATGAAAGTTTGAATTAACTCTCTTATATTCCTATATGTCTGTCTAGGGATTTAAGATATGTGAGTTAAAATTCGTTTTCTTTTTCTGAAAATTGATTTATTATTCTGAGGGATTAAATTCTTTTTATAAAAATTATTTTATATATATATATATATATATAGAATATATATAGAAATAGTAAGAACAGCAGTATAATAAAATCCTTACACGATGGTTTAAAGAGGTCACGGGTTCGATTCTCGTGTAAGGTCTTTGGCTTATTGAAAAAGAGTTTCATTGTTCGTCGACGAGAATAAAACACAGCAATAATAAAGAATGGATTATTGATGAGATTTTATATCGCGACCTAATTACAAAATTGCAGATTTGTCTAAAATTATCGATAAATATGAGAAGAAATAGATTTCGTAATTATAGATTGGAATGAAGGATATGGATAAGATTATAATTGAAGTAGAAGACTTGTATGTTCGACTAAATCGGTTCCACTGATATCTCTAATCTTAGATTCTATCTTTAACGGTGCTTCACTTTAAATATATATCAACATTAACGTGGAAATTATTTATTTCCAGACGGTTAAACGATACCATCATTTATCATTAACAAGAATTGAAAAATATTAAATGATATCAGTCAAAATAACATGTGTATTGAACATGTCAATTTAATTGATGATCATTTCAAGTTATACTTATTACTATTCAATTCATCTTTTCCTGTACATGTACGGACGTAATGAAACGCACGATTTTTAAATAATAAATTTAATCAAATGTTTTTAATTATAAATTTTCTCTATTGATTGTAAGAAAATATTGATATTAATAGTATTTGATATTTATTTGAAAATTTTCCTTGTGTCTTCAACGTGGCCCATTAGCTCAGTAGGTTAGAGCGTCGTGCTAATAACGCGAAGGTCGTGGGTTCGATCCCCCCATGGGCCAAGTTTTTTTTTTAACGTCGAATAATGATTCCTATACATTAAGAAAACATATGTCGATTCTTTTTTTTAAAAAACACCAATCATCCTTCGCTTCCTTTTTGCGTCAAAATTCGATAAGAAACTTTGAAGAAGTATATCCAAGCATTCGTCAACAGAAATCTAATTAATTCCAATCTAATTTCTTTTCTGCACGAAGAAATCAATATTCTTTTCTTTTCTCTATAAAAAAAACAATCCAATAAATACATAATTTATCCAATTAACGCAATTTAAATTTTTCTATGAAACGACAAATATAAATTCATCATAGTCTTGAAAGAATCTACAATAGTTTTGATTCTACGAAACTAGAAAAAAAGAATCTATACAAAATTTAGGAAAAATTTTCGAAAGAAAGATTGGAAAAATAAAAGAGAACGTCGATCCTGCCAGGATTCGAACCTGGAATCTTCTGATCCGTAGTCAGACGCGTTATCCGTTGCGCCACAGGACCTTGCGATTCTGAGATTTACAGTTTCTGGTTCTGGCCAATTCCCTTGCGAATATTTCCTTCGGTTAAATATACGAAACATTCTTTTTCCAAGTTTAACCCCGTTTAAACCTGTGAATCATAAATACAAAGCCGACAAAATAAAATAAACTTTTCATCGTGGAGAAAATTTAACGACAATCGTTAAAGCTTTACTACGAACGTAATACTCCATACGAAATGATATTTCGCAAGTTTTGAATATTGCTATATTGTTTCCAGTTTCGTCGCCGTGATTTGAACTTTCATCTGCTGTCGTTTCGTTTCATTGCGCAAATTAAAAATTCGCAAATCGTATCACGGAAGCTGAATAGAAACGAAATTCTGTTTGGACAATTTTTTGTTCCAATGTCGGTTTGCATATGATTTTGCAAATTAATATCATTATGCAGTGGTAACGTTGTAAATAACGAAAAAAGGAAAGTATTATAAATGATAGAGGATGAATGATTTTACGAATACATCTAATACACCTCATTATTCACCATAATATTAATATCATTCGAATAAAAATATATATATATATTTCATTGTGATAAAATCAAAATATCATTAAAAACAATTGCAAAAGGTATTTGCTCGTATGGCTTCTCTAGAAATTACACAACTTGTTCGATCACCACGCCCATGCCAATCAAATTCAACCAATAATTAAACACGCCAATAAATTAACGACTAATAACGCGACAATTAACGTCAACCATTGTTAGCATCCCCGCATTGTTATCTCAAAGATCAAATTCTATACGGCGCTCTACAAATCTCTCTCTCCGCATACGTGCATACACTCTGTCTCGAATCACCCTCTTTATTCCCGCGTGCACGTTATATCAAAAGCATTGTGTGTCTCGTTAACCACGCTAATGATCATTAATCCACGCCCACGATAAATTCTCGCAAGGGAAGAAGTGTGAAGAAGAAACAAGATGGAGGATTTGAGAAATTTTGCAACCTCCTCTCCCCTTCTCGACTAATAAAATATTTTCTCCCTTAAGCATCTGGAATTTTCTCCATCCACAAACTTTCCCTTCCCTTTTGTCGGAAGGACCATTCGATTTCTCGATTATTTGTGAAATCTGATCTTCAAAATCTCGACGAGTATTTCACAGAGTGTACCATTTGTCAAGGAAATTGAAAAGAGAGACAGAGCAGCGCTCCGCTCGAAAACATTTTAAACGTTCTGGAGAAAGAAAAACTGATTCTATAAAAGCGAATAGGAAGCCGGTGGTCGAGAAAGGGTTAACAAGGCCCGGTTCATCGATCTCGAATCTCGATGCGCCCTCCATCGTCACGAGTTTCTCGTTCTCCCGCGAGCCTCTCCTCGCAGACGCCGGTTTTAAGATCCACGACACGAATAACACGTTCAACACGTGACCGGTCGCGGCTTCATCGGTTCACCATGTCCTCGTCCGACACGACGAGCCTTGTTTTTACAGAAGCTTGGCGTCGAACGTGTCGCCTTTCTCAATTATCTAAGATTATTGAAGTTAACACGATTTTCTAAACTGTTGATTAAACGTGAAACGTTAAAAAAAAAAAGAAAATTAAATCGACTTCGAAAGGAAAGGAAACGTAATTTGTACTCTTTCTTTCTTGGAATTATATAATGATCAATGCAGTTGGTTACTTTTTAAGAGAAGAATGTTTTATCGTAATTATCACTACGAAAAATGAGGAGGTTAGATAAGATTCGTACTCCTCTTTGAACTCGTTCGATCGAATCCTTCTTCTTCGAGACGTAATTAATTTTCCACGAATATTTCAGCTTCCGGTCTTCACCGGTGTTTAATACATCTGGATGTCGAAAGGGAGGGAGGATGTTGGACGTCCGTGGAAACTTGAATCGTAAAAGTTTAATGGCGTTACGAGGGCGAAGGCACGCGCATGAATCGAAATCGATACGCTGCAACCCTCCCCCCCGACTTACCTTGATTCCCGCCAATCTGTCGCGCGGCGCAGCTCTTTTCCCGTTCCCCTAATTGGATCTAAAAGTAATCGAAGAGCGCATCTTTCCTGTTGAAGTTTCTCGTTAGAGGAATTCTGGATAATCGAATTCGTGGATTAACACGTTAAATTCTTTCAGAAGGAGAACGAGACTTATCTCGAGGAAATTTTAGGATGATAGAATTTAGATGCTTGTTGTTACATGGATGGAAAAATATATAATATGGAAAGTAGACGATATATATTGATGGCTAAGGAAATTTGAATATTGGAATATTTCACAGGAGATTTAAATTTTAAGTGGGCGGAGATTCGAGAAATCTTGAGACATTTATTTCTAATGTTCACTTTATTAAATGTAAAAACAATTGAGAAATGAAAAGATTGCGATATAGCAAAAGAAGTTTATGGATTCTCGGATTACTAAATACGAGACGTGTTGGGATACACCGACATTGCAATGGTATTATCCGCAGTCAGAGTTCGCCCGAGCATGTAATATTTAAGAAAGCAAGGTAAAACTAGCCTTTCTGTATTTTTATGAACAATTCACGACTCTTTTCCAAAGGTTCCATGACTTCGAGTAATTGCATAAGTAATCCTCCGTTCAAGAAATTACACAGTTTTTAGATTACATTACACAGCCTCGACTCTACTGTTATATTATTCCGTTCTTAAAGTACATCCTACTTTACAACTCGCAAGTTTTCGAAATAATCCATCTTCCTTTTGAAAGAGAATTGGAAAATATATCTCTCATTTTCAAATTAAGAAATTTGCCTCGATCCTTGGTATTTTCGAATTCATCCAATCGTTATTAATATACATCGCAATATTATTTCAATAAAATACGAATTTTCAATACGAATATTATCTGACGAAAATAAGAAAAAGAGGAAGAAAAATTGTTCATCAACGTTGAATGCGAAACAAGCTTGCCACCAAACTTTCCAAAGCAAAGATTTGGAAAAGTCGTTCGATTTCAAAAGGAAGCACCCTCCACCGTTTTCATCCCCCTAAAAGGAGAACGGCCACTTGGCGAGCGGAGCGTGGAATTTTTTTCTTTCCAACTTCGGCTTTAATTTCAGCCCGAAAGACTTGGCGGACAAAGTTTCGAGTAGGCGAAAAACGGGCGCAAAGTACGACGAGGACGAGGCCGGAAGGAAGGAAGGAAGGAAGGAAGGAAGGAAGGAAGGAAGAGGGGGGGGCCCAAGTTTCGTTTGAACGGTCTCTCTTACGGCGGAACCGGGGTGAAGTTATTTGAGAACCGGCTCGAGATTTCTTCATTATTGCGCTTTTAATGAACTTTAAAATATATTTCGCGATCACGATCCCCCATTGGCGAGAAAAGGCCTAGAAAACGGATTTTGAACGTGGATTACGTTAACTTCGGCGAAACTCGTTTCGACAATTGGCCTTTTGAAACGTTGAAACTTGTTATATATAATATAATATGTTATATATAATATAAATTGTTATATATAATATAATGTTATATATATATATATAATATATATATAATATAAATCGTATGTCGGAGTAGTATAAAATTAATATATCATAGTAGCATCACACGTCAAAAATGAAACAATAAATTTTGATTTATTGTTTTAAATAGTACTCGAATTACTAATGGATGGCAGCAACTACAGGAGATATAACAAAAGATGGAATTTTTTAAACTTTATGTATATATATATATATATATACAACGAAACTTGTAAATCGATCCAATCTAATAATCGATAACTTTTTTACAGATGGAGACACGGTTCTGGGAAATAATTAAATCAATACCTTTATCGTATTATATAAATATAATAATATTTCTCAGAAATGAAAAAATTAATATCGTCGAGAACGTGAACAACGTATCCAATTTAACAATATTTCCATCGGAAATGGAGACAAAGATAGACGTAGAATAACAATACTTGTTACGTGGCACGCGTATTAAGAGATTCCACGCTACGAGTGTGTCAATAAACAAACCGAGTTGTCACTGCGCAAATAGGTCTGATTCGAGCGAATCAGACGAGCATTCGTCTTCCAAGTGTCATCGAAGCCCGATGGCGCGCTCGACTTGGCCCTTGTTTGCGTTGATTCTTCGCGCCACTCGTGCCTCTCCTCCATAATTTACCGTGGCAGAGGACGCGGAATCGTAGTTTCCACCGGTAGTTTGCTTATATACGACGCGGAGTTTACGGTGGCAGTCGATCGTGAAACGTTTTGCACGGCCTGGAACACCCGTGAGCAGGATCTTTACCCGTGAGCGATCGTGCGTGTTCATCTCCATGTAAATTGCCTGTTTTTCAGAAAATTCAAAAATTGATTGAAATTCGATTCGCGAATCCACGTAGCGCCGCCTCGTTTACTTAGACAGGCGGAAGGAAGGAGGGAGATGGTGGTGGTGAAATTGGAAGTGAAAATCGCGTCGTGTTTTTCCAAGTTCTTCCAAAAGCGACGCTTGGAAAGTAGTGCGGAGAGTAGAGTTTCGAGATTCTTCAATAAGAATAATCTACGATCTGAATCGCGTATTGATTCATAATTTTTTATTCAGTCTTATTAGTCTTATATAATTATTGTTTTCATAATTTGTGGAATTCAAAATTTACAGTTCTATAAAATATATCAGTGAAATATGATTGTCGAAATCATAACGATTTAAATTTAATTTAATTATCGATATAATTAAAAACCCTTCTTTCTATCGTCACCATAAATCCACAACTTGTGAAACGCATTATTTTTATTACTCCTCTATATTCGTCTATTTTCTATTATTAACCGTACTTTCGTCCCTTCCTTCTCGCCCTTTTCGAGCTTCACTTTTCCATCCAGTTTCCCCCGCAAGAACGAGATTTTCTTTTCGAGATCCGCCATTATCGCTCGGTTTAACGTCAATATTTACCAGCTTCCAGGATCCCTATTTCCCTGTGTCCCGCATCGAACGGATCTTCCCCCACACCCTTTGTGTAGATCGCGATAGAAGAGCCATCCAGCTCTCAATTTTCCGCGTTACAACCGTACTTACGGATCATGTAAATGATACTCTCTCTTCTCGCATCCGTCCATCGCCGGCGGCCCTTCCGCCTCGGGAATTCGGTCCAGCCTCCAACCTCCAGTTGGCCGAATGGCCCGTGGAATATCGATGAGTCACGGACGAAGCCGGATCGATCGATCGATCTTTCGATTCCCTGTTATCCAGGGAGGAGTGGAGATTATCGTGGCGTGGAATTTTCGAAACTTATACGCGGGGTAAGTTGACGATCGACGGAAAGTCTCGAAACATTTTGGAATACTTTTTCTTTTCCTTTTTTTTAATTTCAGCGCTATATTGGTTCGCCGAGTAATATCTTTCATCTTCTGACGAATCGATTGGTAAGTTTTCAAAAGGGAGAAATAATCGAATATTTCACACTTGGTATTATGGAACCAAGAAAATATTTTCTCAATATTTTCTCAATATTTTCTCTCCACTCGTTTCGAGTCAGAAATTATCAGCCCAGAAGAATTTCGGGTTCGATAAACCCGTGGCCTTGATTCTGTTTTTCTGTTGCCACGAATTTTTCGCCGAGAAGCGAAAAATCGATTCCACCGGTCGATCGGCGGAAACCATAAAGATATCATCCCCGTCGTGGAAGTTTCGTTTGGAGGGCTTCCGGCAACTATATAGCGCGCACGGTTAAGTTACGTACATACGTGGGGCTTTCGGATAATATTCGAAAAGTGCAGCTGGTGCATCGTTTTTGTTCGCGCGACAGCTACGCCTCCGTCCTTTAGAATTTCTTTTGTGCCGTAACAACCTTTGTACAGCTTGGCATTTAAATTTCGGATCACGTGAAAATTGAAATTTATCGCTGCGATGCCAACAAGATTCCGGGATAAAAAAACGGCTCTAAAAATTTTTATCCCGAAAAATTCCTGGAATTCGTGAAAATATATTTATTATTAAGATTATATTCATGGATTCCGGAAGAGATATCGATAGAATATTCTTATAAAAAACAATTTGTATTCTCGAACAATTCATCCTCGTTCTTCTTCCTTCCTTATTCTACTCTAAAACAAACAAAGACTCGCTTTCGTTCCTTTCTTCTTTCATTCCTCCGTTCGCGCAACGATCGAACGAAATTCTGAAATTACGAAAAATCCACGATCCAGAATCCTTCCTCGCTCACAGCTTCGAAAATGTTGATCTCCCCTCAATCCCTCTCCCACGTCCCTCATAACATCCCTCGCTATCGTTCCCCTATCTCAAAGAGATATCAAAGGCGCAGTCCAAGAGTCCAGTCCTCGTATCCTTCGATTTTACAGCTCGTAAAAACTACGCACACATCCTGGCCGCGCCCTCGAAAAAAATTTCTAACGTCCACCCCCTCCCGTTGGTGTGTCCCCGAAGATCCAGCAGCGAGGCTCGAATAAATCCACGAAGGAGGTGGTCCGTTCCGTGGTTTACCGCGGCCGAGAATTTATGAAGTCGATCCTTTAGGCGTGTGCCTCCCGTCTGGGAATTTGTCAGGGGACGATCGAAGCGCGTTGGGAGAAAGAAGGAAGGAAGGAAGGAAGGAAGGAAAGAAAGAAAGAAAGAAAAAAAGGAGGAAATGAAGTAAAAAGGGGGAGGCGGAAAGAGAGAGAGAAGGTTATCGAGGATGGAAGGATTCAACGTTTATAAATATCGCCATTGTACGGGCGCCAAGGGCTGTATTTTTCATTCCTTATTTGTTGTCGCGAGTCCCGGCTTCGGTATACGCACGATCGTACATTTTAGAGGCGCGATTTGCGACCGGTTGGCTTCTATCCGGAGAGGGGAGGAGAGAGAGGGAGAGAGGATGAGACCGGTGGGCCCGTTTGACCTCTGAAACGATCCCACGACACGGGGGAACATCTCGTTTCGATGCACGCGTTCGGTGTCGCGTGAAACGAATCGACAGAGACACCGGGAAACCGTAACGAGACCGCCCTTGTATGGATTGCATACCTGAGCCACGAACCTGTTGCCTCTTTCGATTTTTCGTCGTGATTTTTGCCCAATCGTGGGACACCTTGAACACCTTTTTTTTGGATCGATCGTGGAACGTAACGTTGGTAAAATCGAAAGGAAGAGTGAAATAATTATCCTTTTATCAAACGAAATATCGTTGAAGAAGAAATTCGTATTGCAGTTTCACGAGATAATTATTAATAATTATATCGGTAATTTATAGATGATATATTACGAATAAACCGTTTTAAAATAATGACTCGAAATATTTTTTCGAACGAGAAATAATTGTAAAATTAATTATCATAGCGAGTTCATCGAGATAACAAACTAAATTCATCAAAACTAAATTCAAAAATTACTCGTTCAATCTACGAAACAAATTCTGATTAATTAGAACGCTTTATCTAACGAACCACGAAAAATATTCGTTCTCTGTTTCTATTTTAAAAAAAAGAGAGAGATACTCGTCGAAATTTTCACGAGAATTAAATTCGTCCTCGTTTACATCGCTGAGATAAAACATTCGTTCGCGATCGTTTCATTTTCCCTGTTTTTGAAATAAAACATGAACGCTCACTGCGCACATCGATGTTTATTAGTCGCGTGTAGTCCTATCGACGGCAGAAAGGGACGAAGCTAGGGATAAATTTGTTTAATGTGACGTGGGTGATGTTAGCCGCGACACGAGCAGACGTTGACGATTTCACGTTGCTGGACGTGCATCGATCGTTAATGGCCAATGGGAATGGCGAGAATTTTGGGGAAAAGTGACGATGATCGAGGATATTGCGAAGAATAATTTATTCTTTTATCGACAAAATTATTTCGGATTTGTACAAGTTTGTTCGTGGGAATTTCAAGTTGTTGCGTGCAACGATAGCAGTAATAAGAATTTTTATATTCTGGGATATGAATTTTTTGTATACGTAGTGCATTTCGGTCTTTCTATTATTACGAAACAATAGAAATGAAATTTTGTTTTGCAATGTATTAATTAGTAGAATTAGAAAAGAGAATGTTTCTATTTATATCGTTGAATAAAAATAGCAATTATGAATGATATTTTTCAATATAATAAAATTTTAGCAACAAATATCGTTAACAAGTAATTTTAATGTATGAAATACGATTCTTTTGAAAACCAGATCTCTCTAATTATATATTTAAAATTTTATTCACGAGAATGGAATACATAGCTACACGATATTTTATTTCAAAAATTTTTTTGTTAATTAAGAAAGATGTTAAGGTTCAGTTACGTATTTATGATTATTCTTATTATTCTTTTTACATGCTACAGCTGCACATGAAAAAATTATTTTCGAATAAAGAAAGATATTTTATTCTTCGCTTATCTCACCACTTGGAAAATTATCGAATAATCATTCGAATTAAATTCATTCGAATTAAAAAAGATTTTTTTTTTCTTTTTGCAATAAAATGTTTCGTCTCCAGTTTTTTTTCCCCGCTGTAATGGCTTCATGTTCCCGTTTATGCGAATTCTTGCCACAGTCTCTTGGGGATAAAGTGAGTCATGACCGTGAATCATCAGAATGGCTCCGTGTTCGCCGCGACCCTAACTGACCGCGAAATATAAGCTTTTTGTAGAGTCTGAAAAATGAGGACGCAAACTAAGAGTTAATATCCACGGTTGTAAAATTCTAAAGGGATAAAAAAAATCCGGTTGGTTAAGATTTAAAAATATATCGAAAACGAGAATTGAAGAAACAATTGATATTTAATTTAATTTATCAAACGTCTTTGAAATATTCGTTGAAAAGATGACGATCTGCAACCCACAATAAAATTCAAAAATACATTCGAGACAAAAGATACAACAACTTGTCGCGTTGAAGATCTCAACATACTCAAGATACATACTCAACTCAAGATACACCATTGGATTGCATTTGCGCAAAATTTGAGCGACAAATATCGTTTAAAAAAACATTTTTTGCAAAATATCCAAAAGAAAGAAAGAAAGAAAGAAAGAAAGAAAGAAAGAAAGAAACGAGCGGCGAACAAGGGACTCACGAAGACTCTCGCCTCATTAAAATCCTCGTCAATATTTATACAACTTCCTCCTTCGTAATTTCACCGTCTCCTCCACCATTGGCCACGATGTCCGCTCGAAAGAACGTCTAATGACCGATCCGTGCACCGTGGCCGATCACACGTGAAATATCGTCGCCAATAAAGGTCCCGGTTATTATTTATGGCGGTCGAACGAATCCTCGGGACGCAAGCTGCGCGACACTGCGGCTAATGTCGGTTCTCCGTGTCGCGCGACAGAATTAAAATGGCCGCGTGCGGCGTGCACAATCGTTTTTTAACCCGTGCAGCTGATCCACCGTGGCCGTTCAATTCAGTTTACATTGGGGGCGACGCGAATAATACGCGATGCAAATCGAAACTCGAGGGAGGAGGGAGGAAAGGGAAAGGGCTGCTCTATACACCCTGCGTTTCTCGATCGTCCTCCCGATCGGTAATGCAAGAACCGAATCCGTCCACCCGAAATCGCGTGATCCGATTGCGTGAAATTTGATTTTAACGCCAGAAATATACCGACCCATTATGTGTACCTTAACGTGGCCTATTTCTTTCTCTCTCTCTTTTATTTTTTTCTTCTTCTTTTTTTTTTTTAAATAAATGTGTTTTGTAATTTTGTATCGCGTAGCAGTTGTGATCTTGACGCGTATAAAAGTGTCTGTCGAAAGTACGTTCGCTTTGAATGTAATTTCTTCTATCCGTCGTTCGATAATTATTTCATTTACGATCGGTAAGAGGGTAGAGTTGAAATTGGGGACACGTTTAAATATTAATTTTAATTAAATTTCCCGTATAATGTGTCCGTTTTTCCATTGAGAGGATGTACAAGTGTATATACGAATAAACATGTACATTCTCTTCTCGATAATTTAATACTTAGGTGAAATTTAACTTGATCTTTCGCTTCTTCTTATCTCTGCTTTAAAACTATATTAAATATCCAGAACACAGCCAAATGCGATTTCTCGAATCACGTTTTCTTTTTGTCGCAAGGATTGGTCGAAAACATTTTCAATGCTCTTCTTTTATTCCCAAGTTAATATTTTATTACTTTTCAATCGATTCTTCGTACGCTCTAAGCAATTTTGTTGCGATATTTAAGGATTCTCGTGAAATGGGATGAAATACAAAATTTCTAACCGAATGAATCATGATCTATCCGTTGGTCAATTATTCAATTAGCCGAGAATCCGTGAATTAAATTTATCCCATTTGAATTTGACAACGCTCGAAAACGATTATTTCCCACTGATTGTTCGTTCGATTATTATTTGGTTATAATTATTACGGTTATTATTGTCAATTCTCGCGTTTTTATCCCCCTCCTCCCTTTTCTCACACGCGTAAATCGTTGGCCTATTATTTTAACGTGCTCGTATTTCGAGATAATAATTCAGGGGCTTCACCGAGCTCCGAGGAAATCTTCTGCAAAGCTCCTTAATTAATTTCGAAAGTAACTTCGTTAAAATGTAATGAACACCGATCACGTTAAATACCGCGCGAATGAATGTTCGCCTAATCGGAGGTATTTATCATCCGAGGAAAACAGTTTGCGCCCGAAACGAGCATCAAATAATGGAAATAATTAATCGATCGACCGAACACTCTCGCATCGATTCACACGCGCTTTTAATTCGTGTCAGAACGAAATGATATTTCTCCGTTTCTCCTCGATCGTTTTATGGATTATTATTTTATTGCTTACTTGAAAAGACTTTTTCCAATCGAAATTAATATCTTCTTTTTTTTTTTTTTTATATATATATATTACTTATAAATACAAATTGCCATTGCCTTTGAGCTGTAAGAAAGGTTTAAAGAAGGCATACTTTCCTGAAAGAAAAATCTAAAATTATACAAATTTTCATAGTTTCCATGCAAATTTTTACGACTTCGAAAGTCGTAAATGTTTTTTTTAGAAATTTGTACGTTTTCAACTCTTCGATAAATATTTTATGACCTGTTATTAACATTTCAATCGCTCGACCCCATTCCTAGACTTGACAACAATCTTAAAAAAAAAGGGGGAAAATACAGACTTACCAATCTCTTGATACTTCCATACCAAAGATCGTAAGATTATAAAGTCTACATCCGCAATCTCATCCGTGTTAATCCCACTCTCGTTAAACTCGTCTCGTTCCATCTACACATCCGTAAATTTACCGCTACTTAAAAGAATCAACTACTCCAAGAATCGTCCAACAATCGAACGATGATTTTTTTTTTTTTTTTTTTTTTTGACCTATTCGACGAGGATCCATAAAATTGTTATACAGATTTATTCCACGTCCGGCTTCGACTCGATTGATAAATCTGCATAACTCCGATTGAACGGTATGCGATGGTACCGAAATGGCGGACGCGAAGGCACGCGAGGCGAAATTCACGCGTGTCGTAAATCATCGTCAGTCGATCGTCCGCTGCGTGCGCAGTGTCGTCGACGCGGGTAACCCGTTCCCACGCGTCCCGTTTCCCCGGGATGGAAGGTACGCCCACGCCAATGCGGCCACGTTTATGCCGGCATAAAATTCGCCCAGGGAACGACGACAGCTGTCTTCTCGTCCGACTGCGTGATGAAACAAGATTTGTCTTCGGGACGCGAAGACTGGAGGAATCTCTGAGAGGCTATATATACGCGTGCGAGAATTTATTTATTTATTTATTTATTTTTTTTGTTTCTTTTAATTAAACCCTCGTTTTGAAGAGAACGTCTTTTATAATAACGTATATGATATCGAGAAATATAATAGACGTAATGTAAATCTAATCTAAACTTCAAGAATCTTCGACACATCCATTTTCCAAGGAAGAAACAACAAACGAAACGAAAGGAACGAAACGAGAGTCCGAGAATCCCTTTTTTCCCTCGAGCAGGTAAAAGCAGCGTAAATAACGCGAGAACGATGATCACGATAACGGTTCGCCGAGGGTAAGGGTGGTTTTTATCGGCGGCAAATGAAACGGGCCGCCACATGCCGGCATCGCGGCGCGACAAATGCCGAGTTCTGGCCAAGCTTTACGGGACGTAAACGGCGCGTAACTCACTATTGCCCGTCGCTAAACCGACGCCAACGTTACACGCCGAGACAGTAATTTATCCCAGGTATTGGGATTTTTTTCCCCTCCTCGGAAATCGTTGATCACGAAAGGGGAAGAAGCAATGCTTGCAACCGTTTCACAACAACGAGAAATCGGCGAAAACTTTGAATATTGATGGTGGGTAGTATCGAATTATCGTCTGATTGAGAAGATTTTTTGAAGAGAAGTTTTGAAAAGAAAAGAAAGAAAAGGAGGATCGAAACATCGATTTGTTGAAATTAATAATAATAAAGATTGATCGATGATAAAGTGACTTTACATTTGATCGTAACATTTGAAGGTTATACATTAGGAGAGAAAGGATTAAAATTGTGGATTTAAATAAAAGCAGTTAAAATTGAAGAAAAATTGTAGGATATATTTTACGTCCTCGATGAAATTAGAAGATTTTGAGGGTAATTTATACAAGGGGTTAGAGAGACATTTGGTTAGAGTCGAAGTTTTCCTGCGATGCGTCACTTCTAGATGAGGTAGAATTTATGGTTGTGACAGTGCGAGAGAGTTCTTCTCTTCTCTCTGGGTGACTAAATTCACCCTTGGGTGCTCTGTTTCAGGGACATTAAGGAGTTTTTAAGAAAGTTGATCTAAATCGATCCAGTGAAATCCGGTATTTGACGACGAAATAACGTATAATAATAAAATAATTGGCTTGAAAATTTCTTCTATCGTTGGTAAAAATTTTTTTAAAAAATTTTCCATTCATCGGAAACAGAGTGAAATGAAATTTGGATCGATAATACAGAATGAACGCTTTTCCTTTGCTTCGATAAATTGGCGCCAACATCGGTTACATTCACAATTATTCGGGGTCGAAATCGGGGATCCAAAGGAGGCAAAATCGACTTAATGCCTGTCAAAATTTACGCCTCTGTCAACCGATTACCATTCAAGAATCATGCGATAGTCAGCCGAACAAGTCGCCCCTTGTTACTGTCAGCTCATAAATTGCACCCAACGAATTGCACCGTTCGCTGTAGCCGCGAACCATTGCCAGTTAATTTCTCATGTGAACTAGCAGAATGCGATCCGAACCGAGGCGAAGTCCTCGAGATAAATGGATTTACCATTGATCGATATCAACGAACAAAGTTCGAAACAATGTCGAATGTTTGCCTTCTTCCATTAATAAAAGTGTTTAATTTTCATTTCGATATTTTTGGATATTCGTTGGGAAACATATAATGATCATTCAAAAGCCAAGTGGAAGTAAAATTCAAACTTGTCGAAACACTTGAGTTTCGACCAATGAAATGAATCGTAGTTTAGAAGAAAAAGAAAGGAAAGAAAAAAAAAAGGAGAGAGATTTATTCTCGCGGTATAAATCTTATCGATCCATCATCCGTGCACACGATACTAGGCTATGCGAATGCAACAAGATATTGCTCATAACGATGTTATTCACCGCTATCGGTGCCCACAGATAGAAAGTAGAAATGATACATACCACTGTCACGACCGATAACATCTCTAACCAAAGATACACATTCCAATTTCTGTTTCAATCTATTTAATCTGCCGATAGTTATCACGTTTCACCGGCATTTATAAAAATTTCACCATACTCGTTAAACACAATTTTTAGTCGCGTTTATACGCGATTCCTCCTCGTTTCGATATTCGTGACATTCCAAAAGACCACCTGTATTCCATTATAATGTACGGATATTCGTGCAAATTGAAATTTCGAGAGCAGAGAAACGGAGAACTTGAAGAGAGATCTGCTTGTTTAGGCCTCTTATCACAAATTGATTTATTTTAAATAATTTCTTTGCATTCCGTGAATTCAATAAATAAATTGTTAAATTGAAACAAAATAATTGGCGATCTTACGTAAATATCTTAAATGAAAGAACAAATTAAATTTGCATGAACACATCATCATTGTCAAAACTGTACGTGGAACACGCATAGCTGGTCCTTCGCATTTCATTCGATGAAATGATCGTGTTGCCGAATCCGATCTCGCTCGTTGTCCACGCATAATCATTTGCAAATAGTTTCAGCCCCGCAAACTTATCAGCTGTCAGTCGATTTGACTTTGTAACGCGGTTGGATAGATGCGCGTACGTGCACGTCGCTTTTAATACAAAGTATCCATTTTATTTGGACAAGTGCATCCTGCCTTTTACAGTTATAGTTCGTTTCTCTTTTACAATGGTTTCTTGTCTAAGAACCATTAATGATGTAATTCATGGACGCATGAAAATATGAGAAACGAAGAATTCTGTAAAATTGTACGAATTTTTGCAAATATCCAAGGAAACTTAAGAAGAGACTTCGATATTTAATTGAAAGCAAAAAGTTGTAAATTCTGGAATGAATTTGATGCATATTCGACTGAGATGTTCTCAGACTCAATGGAGAAGAAAATAGTATCAAAACACTTTGATTCTGAATATATATATATATATTCGTCTTTGTGCGTGAACGTTCTGTCAAGTTAATAAATACGTCGTTGGCGATTTTTTTACGATTTTCGTATCAACTTGGGCCGTAAAATAGAAGCAAGAAATTGGCATTTTCCAACCGGCGAATATCGAAACTGGCGACAGCTGTTAATGATTCTCCACCGCCAATGACCCGCCGTTCGTTTCGTGTTCCGTTCGAACGAAACGGCCGCCATTGTAACGCCGGTTTATATTCGCCTTGGATTTTAACGAACCGCCCCGGTGTTCACTTAGTAGACTGTTACCGTCGTAAAATAACGCGGGATATGAACGTAACGCGTGAAATACGCTGTGAATCACGCTTTATAAACATCGTTTCGCGCACGTGGTTTCAATGAAATTACATCCGCGTGTCGAAAAGCGTACCGTGTATCTGGTGGGTAATGGTGAAAAGTGTGTTCCGCGTGAGGTGTTACGCGCTAATTTTAATGATTGATGACAGCCAAGCGTTGGAAACAAACTTTCATCGTCGAGCCTTTCTCCAATGGGGCGATCCCATTTTCGTTGGATGTAAATTTTAAAAACACGTCCGAGGAAAATGGCGAAAGAAACTTAACGTTCAATTGTACATTTAATTTATTACGATATTGATCTCTTCGTTCGACACCACTATGCTAACACGATTATTTATCTCGTATATAATTTTCGATTAAACGTAGAAGTTTTGAATTTTGTTCGATCGAATAAACTTTAAACCCAGTTATCATTAAAATCATTGAAATAAAATTGTAAAAATTGATTGAACGAAATTCACGAAATTTATAGATTATTTGCGTATACAAGCAAATAATTAAGATTCAACAGCGATATTAAAGATTCGCCCGTGGGGAACGATGCAAATATTGAAACAGTTTTCAGAATAGGATGTGACAACGGTATTTGGGACACGTTTGAATAATGTAGAATTCCCGACACTGGCCGGATAACGTTTCGCCATAAATTATGTCCTTTTATCGATAACGCGGAAAAATGTAACGCGGATGAAATCGAACGGAATAAAAGTTGGAAAGTTAAATAAAAGAAGAGGAGGAAGAATATTGGGAATCGTCTTTTCAAACGTTGTTGTGTGTACGTGGAAAAGTCGTATTTCAGTCTCCCCCCTCCCCTCGCTGGAGCAAACAAACGGCGCTATAGAAATACTCTCTGGCGTAGAGTCTGGCGAAAAAATAACCATCTCCCCGTGCCATCCTGGGTGGGGGAAGACACCGCAGAATAGAGACCTCATTGACGAAACTATGCGGAAACCATTCAGTTGCGTTTGTTTTTCTTGCGGGTTGTCAAAGGGCCATTGAAATATGGAATGAAGCACGTTATAAATCTTCTGTTTTACAAAGGGTTCGATTGTTATATTTTTGTTATACCTTGTTCGAAGCGATTCGAGAATTAATTAACAAACATCGAATACTTTCCACGCTTTCAAAAATTCTAAAAAAAATAGTTATTTCAACATTAATCGTTCATTCATCCCGTTTCAATTAATATCGCTACATTTATATTTGCATAACTTTACGAAGAAACTGACCACGTCACAGAGCAACAACGATAAATCAATTATTCAAGTGTTCAAAGCATCGTCCAGAAAAAAATCTGTCCAACATCGACTCATCGATCAGCAATGGGTTAACAATCGGTTACACCCATGAAAATCGTTTTCACCCCCGCGAATGATCGGCTCTCGCCCCTCGTCCCTCCAGCGTTGGGACGAGCATCGGCGCGTATAAATCCGGGGGCGCGGCGAGATCGAGGAAGAAGGATGGCGGTGGAGAACGGCCGTCCAAACGGATATTTATCTCCGGCGTAATTTATACGCGTCATTTTCGGATTCGTCGTACCGAATTCGATGCGTCCGCTTTGAGATTTAAGCGGGGCCCGCGCTGCCCCGTATACAACTCAAAAGCTGAATTTATTGACTGGCGGGGCCGATAAATTGTTTCGTGGGTCTGTGGCGGGGCGATGTGGCAGACGTTATTGAGCCATTAAATCGTGATTACCCGCGTGTTATTGGGCGCGGTGACACGGGGACGGGAGACGTTTCTTTCTTGCCCCCCCTTCGACGGTTCCCCGCCTCGTCGTTTCGTGTCTATCGCGACTTCTGGTTAGTTGTTCCTCTTTTCTTTTCTTATTCTTTCTTTTTTTTTTTTTTTCAGTTTCTTTAGGAATTTTTTTACAGAGGGAGTCTGTCTTTTTCTTCTTATTATTCTACGCTTCTGTTTCGCATGGCGCATTTGTGTTGAGTGGTTTAATTCGAAGAATCTTCGACGATGAAATTCTTATTTAATACGTATTTTTTGAAGAATATAACAATGCTGAAGGATATTTCCTCTGGGTTGAGTGTTTTTATTTCGAGTACGTGGAATCGTGATTTCATCAATTGTGTCTTAATATAAATATTATTAATAAGAAATATTTACATAGGTTGAAATGTTGATACGTTGTTCCGCGAAATGTTTTGATGATAATCCTCAGTCGAAATATATTTCCTTTGTCGAAAATTCATTTCAAGTCGAAGTGTCGTTCTACGTTGGTTTGCGAAAGGTATCATTAGAATACATCGTGAAAATTTTCTGATTCAATTTAATCGTTTATTTTGCCATTATTATCAATTTGAGACTAGATAAAATTAATTTAGAGAAAAGTCGAGATACATTATAGAATATTATATCAAGTTTAAAATTCCATTACTCGAAAATTATTGAAATTATAAAAATTAATTATTATCAAATTTCCAATATTAACATTGGAATCGAATGTATACTATATACATCTACTATACGTATTATTAAAACGAGCTTTTCTCGATTATAAATATTATATTACAAAAATATGATCTATCGTTGAAACAAAAGCAGCTTGACTCTGCAATTCGGGCGATGTAATCGGTTACTGCAATTTTATATCTTGTAACAAGCGAAATGCATCAATCTGAAAAGCTGATTTCAGCGACGAGGGTAATTGGCGCCTGAATATTGTAGCAATTTCCCGCTGGAATTCGCGTAAAACATTGCCCGTAATAATTAAACGTAATTTAACAGGGTGAAAAGGGACATTAACTTTCATCAAAATTTTTCGTCGCGTCTCCTGTGTACTCGTCCCACCCATGGAAAAAGTTTCATCGATGAATGATTACGTAGGAGGCTCGTTTGTCACCTCGTAACATAAAATATCCAAGCTTGATTTATGTTGCATAGGTGAAAAGATTATACGCCTCGTATCAGCCTAAATACTATTACAAATCGTAAAATTGATTATCAGCCGCTTTCAGTTGTATTAATCACTTGTTACGTGCCCCATTTTAATGCACATTAATGCTGCATTATCAATTAATCTCTGATCTGAATAACCTCCATTATTTATTTCCTCAACGTTCCCAGTTTTTTCAAACAATAGCCATACTTCTAATACATTTTGATGAATGTATTTGATATTTCAATAAATCTGTCGCGCTGCTCGCGTGATTGTAATGTGATTAATCGCGTTATTATTTATATATAATATATGTACTTTTTTCTTTTCACTTTACATCGCATTAATCGTCCATTCCAATCGTACAGGAAGACGAGTCAAGAGTCGAACGAGAACGTTAATATCTCTGATATTAAAATTGGAATCCTCCTTTTTCATTTTTACAAATTTTCAACCAATCTTACTACGTAACATTCCAGACATTCCACACTCTAATCCAACTTGATTCGCTAAAGATAAGTTGGTATTCGAAGATGAAAGAGGAGGGAAAAAAGGAGGAAGAAAAGAAAAATAATAAAATAAGAATAAAAGAATAGGGTAAAAAAAAAAACAAAGAAGGAAAAAAGAAGAAAGGGGTTGAATGGAGAATTTGCAGCGGCGTGCGTGTCGACAATAGCTAAGGGGCATAATTGCAGTCTAAATATGCATGTTGGATGCGGCTATCGGGGTTGACTGTTCCATATTCAGCGATTAAGTGTGATGTACGAGTTTTGAGTGTCGCGGCATATCAAACAGGCGTAATCGTACATGTAGTAATCCCTCGCCAGCTGTCTCCCTTCTATTCGATGCTTCCACCCCTCCGCATGATAAATTCCGCGCAATTAACTAAGCCGTGCACGACGCCGATGGAACGTACGTATCGCGAATGCTAAATGAACAATGCGATTCCTCGTCGACCTCGATCTCTCTGACATTTTATATCGCGTTTATATTCGCTTGTCTGTCCCCCATGTTTTTGTCCCCACTTCGATTTCGTCGACGTTTTACCCTCTTTTGCGCAAGACTTTCGCCTTTCCGCCGTTCGAAGAAACAGGAAAATCTATCTACGCGCATATACGAGATTTTGTTAAGAAAATTTTCTCACCTTTTTTATACCTTGGGATATTTGGACGAATATTTTTGCATCTGGGAAATATGATATCGCGTTCGTTTTAAACTTTTCACGTGTTTATTCAAGATTGATTGATTTTTTATTTTTTTTATTATGAGATAGAAAGTAATGGTTTCCCTTTACGCAATATATATTTCGTATATTTCGTTTTATAATTGTGTAAATAATTTTTTTAGTAAGTTTGTTGTTTTTTAAGTTTGTTATTTTAAAAGTTTTACGAAATTTTATAGCATAGTTTCGTATAACCTTATGTTCATACATAAAAAGATGTGAGGCAACGATTCCTCGATAGTATAGTGGTTAGTATCCCCGCCTGTCACGCGGGAGACCGGGGTTCGATTCCCCGTCGGGGAGATCATTATTTTTTTTCCTTTTTCTTATTTTAAAATTATAAATTTTTACACCCACAGATATTTACTAAATAATCAAAATCAGAAACAAACAAAAATTTGTCTCAATGTTATCACGTATAGATATTATAAAATAATATAATATAATAATATAATATAATAATATAATATAAAATACCACCTCGATTTTTACGTCAATTAGAAAACGCGCGTATAATCATAAAAAAACAACAATTTGTCTGAAATTATTTCTATTTCTTCGACGCGAAATAGAGAAAGAACATTTCTCCACTTCATCCGATCCTTTAACGACGCCGTTTCCTCGCGCGGGCAAATAAAAAACAATACGCGTACCGAGAATAATCAACAACCGGCCGGTTCCACGTCGTAAAATTCGAAATTGGATCGCATGTCCCGCCGCGAAAATTCTCGCATCGAACGACAACTCTTCACGGAACAACCGTTCGTTAACAACCGTCTCCCACTCCCGGTGTCCACGTGTATCAACCCGGTAAATTACTATAATTACACGTTGCTCCTATTACAATCCACCGACAACGTATCTGCTTACGAGAGGAAGGCCCTCTTCCCTCCTCCTCCTCCTCCCCTCTTATAGGCCTCGTAGATAATAACGATCGTGTCGTAGAGGGAGCGGCCCCGAATGCGTGTCGAAGCCCCTCGTGAAGGAGGAAGAACATAATTAGCCCTTGTGTAATTGCACCCATAAGGATCCCTCTTCTCGAGAAAACGGAACCGAAGGAGTCGGCAACATCGTTTCTTCCTTCCTTCCTTCCTTCCTTCCTTTCTCCCTCCCTCTCTCCCTCTTTCCGTTTGTCCTTCTCCCTCGAGCGGATTCGTACCACGTACGTACCACGTCTCGATCGTGTTTACCCGTAATAAGGCCTTAATCGGGGCTAGATTTAGTGGCGCGCGGCCTTTTTTTTGAATTACACCCTCGTTGCACGCAACGATCGGCCCTCCCTCTCCTTCTCTTCCCTCGCGGTGTTCATTATCCACGCCCCTTTCGAAGAGGAGAGAGCGCGAGAAGCGAGGGACACCTCGTGAATCCGGCTTAATTTCGGCCGCCTCAGGCGATCATTTCGCCCAATAAATCTCGTTTACCGGCGAGAGAGTCTTGTTGGCAACAACACGGTCGCAATTTGCGGTATTTTCGGGGCTAACTGGCCGGGGCGGAATTGACTTTTTCGAGTGGCTCGCCACCGCCATTGGAAATTCACTTACACCCAAGATATCGGGACAGGGGATTCCATTCCTTCCGGATATTTTATGACACCGATCTTTTCGCGCCGTTTTTGCATTTATTTTTATTCGTCGTATTGTGAAAGAAGACCGGTATATATGGTATATATGGAGCTTAAGGTGAACGTGTTTTTGTAATTGTTTAAAAAAAAAAAAATGAATCAATCATTTGTGTACATGCGAATTACTTATTTCTATTTATTTTTGTTTAATATCTATAAATAAAATCTATAAATTTAATGGTCTATTTTCTACGTGTTTTCTAGATTTTTTTTTAAATGTTAGAGGATTCTTCGTGGTTATTCTTGGTTGAAATTCAATAATAAATTTATACTAATTTTACTCGAGAAATTATAAATCTTAACGTTCCCGAATGTGTAATTTTAACAATCCGTATTGGCCGATTCAACGTGCCATTCTACTGGCTTAATAGTTAGTTGCAGGAATACTATGGTGAACAAAGTTGGAGAATTGTTCCGCTTCATGAAACGTGGTCGCTTAATAGTTAGAGGCCGTCCCGTTGAAAGGTTATCATAGTGACCCAGTTGGCTCGAACAAACGAACGAACGAACCGTATTTAAAGATAAGGATCCGCATTTTATAGTTGAACGCTCGTAAATATAAAAAATGATGGATATTTTGATGCGTTGAATAGAATGCGTCATGTCGTAAGCAAAAGATTTCTAGTATCACTGATGTTAACATTAATGCCACAACCAGTAATAATTTATCTTGAATAAGAATTTTAAAAATTGAATTGGAACGATTCTCATTTGTTTCATCACCCGAATATCTCGCGTTACTTCTCTGCTACAAACCCGATAATTTCATCCCGCTTCGATA
Source organism: Apis laboriosa (assembly GCF_014066325.1). NCBI lineage: Eukaryota > Metazoa > Arthropoda > Insecta > Hymenoptera > Apidae > Apis > Apis laboriosa. Next base: position 7,264,157 of record NW_025224966.1, read on the forward strand.
TCGTAGCCAAGTAATTAACCATCGTTCGAAATAAAACACAATGTGTAAAATAATCTTCGTTCTAACGATATCGTTCAACAAACTTAAATTGCTCTCGAAATCTTTCCTTTCTCCATTAATATTTACCTTGTATACGGGCTCTGTAATTTTCGTGGTCGATCTTGCACAATTTTGCGCGAAACAAGAATAACCCGTTTCTTTATTGGCACTGTATATAGGATGTTCGAATGAAAAAGAAAAAAAAATTAAGGAATGATTCTTGAGGCTAAAATAAATTTAACAAGTAATATATAAAAATATTTATATAGATTTAATATAATATTTTATATAGATTATTCAAAATATATCGTATTATGCAAAACAAATGTTAAATTACATCCTTATATACTTTGTATCAATAACAAAATTGTATTCATACAGATATCACAAATAAAACTTTAATTTTTCATATGAAAAAATGCGAGAAGAAAGTAGAAATTTTGTTATCAAAATCTACTCAAAAAATAAAGGAGACAATGCCATTGAAATTCCTTTTTGTTTTATTGCGATATCTCAATTGGTTTCCGAGATATAAGGATTCAAAGTATCCATAGCGGTGGAGACATTATGAATGAGTCCGCGACTCCGTGACCTACATTTTTTCCTGGAAATGCGTACTACGTCCTTCTAGGACGTTTTTCTAGGAATCGTGTCTGTCGTTTGTCTGGGATTTGGGGTAGGTTAGTGAGATGAGGTGCGAGCGAGAGATCCGAGTAAGAGAGAAGGACAAGAATAATAAACGATTAAAAATTACTCTTTTCTTTGAACGACGATATCTCGGGAACCGGAAGTCGTATCGAGATAAATGAGAAAGCATTTTAAAGAGGAAGATCCTGCGCTTCTAACGATCTTTAATTCGTTGACCGGAAGTTAATATTTTCGGAGTTATGACTGTTCAAAATTTTCGTAATTTTAATAAGATTTAATCCAAGTTTAAGGCAAACGATTAAAAATTACGCTTTTCTTTAAACGACGATATCTCGGAAACCGGAAGTCGTATCGAGATGAATGAGGAAGCATTTTAAAGAGGAAGATCTTGCGCTTCTAATGATCGTTCATTCGTTGATAAGAAGTCATTATCGGAGTTATAGCGATTCAAAGTTTTTCTAATTTTTATATGCTCTTAATCGAGTTTTAAAATAATATTACGTGACAATCGCTCGTGTTCAAGAATATTTTAGACAATTTTTAATAATTAGAATTCCAGAATCAATCCTTAATTTCTCTTTCTATGTATTCCATTCGTTCCATACATTCTGGATGAATGAACATGAATGACGCTTAACGACACTGGCAACATTGTTCGCGACGAGGAATTCGAAGCAAGATCTTCGCTTCCCGCCATTATTTCTTGCTGTCTCTTCCGCTCTTTTCGCTCTCTCCCTTATCGCGGCCGTTTCACCTCGCCTATTACGGCGAACCAGTGTTATTGCCTTCTTATTAAGGAAATAATTGCGATGTTTTACGATCGCATTCCTGATCAATTATCCAAAGAAATGGAGCAAAACGAATAAGGATTCCCGCAAAAGTTGTTAACGAGCCTGGTTGATCGTCGCGCAAAATCGAGACCCACGGTACCCGATTTCCTGCTTGGTAGCAGGATTTTTGATACGACTTCTTGGTAAATGGATTACCTGGATGTTCAAGATTAATAGGATGTACGAGATTTCCTTTTGGAGTTCATTTCACTCGAGATTTATACTCGAGGTATTAAAAATTTAAAATTTCTTTGATTTCTTTCTTTCTTTATTTTTTTGACACAATTTTTTGAATTCGAAATCGAAAAATTGGAATCCCGTACATATAAATTCGTGATTGAAATTAAAGAAATGGAATGAAGTTTGACAAAATTTAAAAATTTTTCATTTCCAAATATAATACATCATATAAAAATCTGAAGATCTTTTTCTAATATTTCTTCTTTAACACGTGCTTACGTGTTTACAAAACATTTCCAATATACGAGCATTCTTCCAATAATCCATCTATTCCCCGAAATTCCGATGAAACGGCGTATCCTCTAATTATTTTAGAGACAGGAAAGATCCGCGATTGCCGCGACAAGAAAAAGAAGAGATTGGAGCAGGGGCCATTAGCGAAAGAAAGCGAGCGAAAAATTTGTCTCACGGTCGTGGCGCTAATTCCCGGTCGTGCATGCGTCTTAGAGCTTAAGTGGACGAGAGGGACGGCCAGGGAAAAGGTGAAGTGTTGCCACCCAAGTAGAAACTTCCATCGTTGATTGTTCCACGGTCTCTCGCCGGTAGTGTTGTATACCCTCGTGAAGATTGCACGACGATGCACCCGTGCCTCTTTCTCCTCGATCGACCAGGCCATATGCGAATCGAAACGAGCCGTGAAAGAAAGAGAAGAACTCGATCGTTAATTATCCCATTCCTGGTTGCCTGTTCTGAGCCCGCTGTTCGTTCACCGTCGACCGTGACAATGGCCAGGAGGCCTTGAAAGAAGACCCGTTGGCTTTTATCGACGTTTTAGAGAGTTTCGTGAGAATCGTATGGTTGAAAAGTCGCGGTAAATTCTTCTCTAAAGATTTTGAATTCGTTTCGAGTTTGGATATAGATGGACAATGGGATGAAACTTTCGATGAGTTACTCCATTTTTTTTTCTTTTTATTTTTTGGAAGCTCGGAATTCAAGACAAACAAGAAATAAACAGAAGATATTTCTTTCTTGATATATAATATCTTTTTGACAAGGAAGAAGTTATTATTATTATTATAACTAATATATTTGTTTCTTTTTCAGGTGAGTGATTACGATTTCAACTGCAGCAGTTAGCCAACAGTTTCCATCATTTGTAAGTAAATTATAGAACAATTAACTTAATCTCAGATTAGTGAATTTTTTCCAAATTTTCCAGAAAGTATTGTATCTATCTATTATTAAATTTTACATCGTTTCACTTCGTAAAACTTCGTATGTACATTTCTTAAGAGTTCAAAGGATCGTTGGGCAACAGATTGGCCAACCGTCTCGAAAGGAAAAGTTTGGCAACGTCGTGTAAGGTCGTGCGAGACACCTGCAACAGCTTAATACTTTATAGCGACCCCCTTTGGACTTACTCGTCGGCGATATTTTTTCGAGGGTGTGGGTCGAAGAGCGCCGAGGGCGAGGCGCGATAAAGGGTAGTTGTTCGAGTTCGTTAGAACGGCGAGAATAAAAGGAGAGCCGTGGCGAGATAGGAAGAAAACAGGGCAATTATTCGAGGTGGGACAGGAACATTTTTATTAAAGTTTCTTATCGGCCACCCGCGTGATGTATAACGTCACGCTCGAAGCGGTTCCCGCGCGAACACGATGGCCACTTCCTCGCGTGTTAGAAGAAACGTATCCGCGTTTTCGATCTTTTCGGTTATTTGTCATTTACTTTGTAGGGTTATTTAGGAAGATTTAAAAGTTTTTCGAAAGTTTTTTTTTTTTTTCACGATGTCTCGAGATGTTCGACGACTGGGTTCTATTTTCTATTAGATTTTCCTCGTTATAGAGAGAGATGCTAGGAGGGTGTAATTTTACGATGTTTACTCGAGAAGGGTTGCGATGATGGTTTTGTGTTACCTTTTATTATCCTTATTTGTTCCTCGTGTTGATTTTACATGTTACAATAGATGTAAGTTGATCTTCGTTCCTTTATTATTTCGTTATACTTCGATTCTTTATTTTTTTGAAAGATAGAGAAAGGTATTTTTCTAAACAAAGATAATAAAATATTAAGGGAAAAAGTCGCTTTGTACGGTATGATTTAAATTCTGATATCTTTTTTATGTTGTATATGCATATATGTAATTAATATCGAAAGTTATGTAGAATCTATAGTGTACAAATATTGTTTTTAGGTAAAAAAAATTTAGTGCAAAATTGATGAAAAGTTCGAGGAAAAATAACGGAGAAATCCGTTCACAGTATCATGCATGTTAGAAATTCCAAATATTTAATATATACATTTTCCGAATATTGATTAATTAAGTAAAATTGTGTAGATCACATTTTTATTGGATATATATCGTATTCTATAATTTGGTATATTAAAATTTTCGATATTATTAAATATATTAATATTTCGATATATATTAATTTTTATTTTAAATCGATAATAAATACATATTGCAAATACAAGTATTTAGATTTTGAAAATCGAATATAAAACAACTTCTATCGTAATGGCCCATTAGCTCAGTTGGTTAGAGCGTCGTGCTAATAACGCGAAGGTCGCGGGTTCGATCCCCCCATGGGCCAGATTTCTTTTTTTTTCCTTTCCATTTAACATAAAAGAATCATTAATCGTTATAATTACTCTTTTCAACGTAGTTACCTCCCCTCTTTTTTTTCTTGTTTTTCTATCGTTACGTGCGCGAAATACAAATTCGAAAAGTTCTTCCTATAGTAACGTTGCACGGAAACTTTGCGGTGAATACGTGCTCGTTGGCGAGGAGGTGCGAACCTGGGAAAGGAATTTGAGTTTTAGTCAAGTACAAAGAAACTTCCGGAACGACGTTCGTGTGTCTAATTGAGTAACTTTTCTTCGTTCGACGTTGCTTGTTTCGGGGTGAACTGAAATAGAAGTATTTTCGAGCGATCCTGAAAGAGGGAGACATCGTTTTCGTAATAGGAAAAAGTTTTTTCGTTTAACTGGACTAACGTTTCGTTTATTTACTTTGTGTGTTTTAGGTGTATATAGTTTCAATGATACCAAGTTTCCGCGAAGTTTCGTTTAATACCATAAACCCTACACCGTATTACATTCAATTCTTTTATCCGAAAATAATTATTTTTAATTAAAAAATAAATATAACGATATTGATTCATGAATTTTTAAATATTATATTGAAAAGAAGAAAGTGTTTGATATTAAAGTAAAAAGAAATTGAATACACGATTATATTTAATATCATTTTTATATTTAAACAAATTCAATTTAATCAAACAATATTCGTAAAATAATAAATAAAATCGAATGTAAATTTACAATGTAAAAAAATCACGAAAGAAAAAAAAAAGGAAATTCCGGTACCGGGAATCGAACCCGAGCCTCCTGGGTGAAAGCCAGGTATCCTAGCCACTAGACCATACCGGATTCACGGAATGTATGCTTTACGCTATACTCTTCATCTGCCGCTAACCATAAAATAAACCATTCTTTCATTTAATTTTATTCACTATTTCAACGCGAACAATATCAAAATCACATTCCTCTTGTTAAAACAAATACATCGATTTAAAAAGAAAACCAACAAATTTAATAAAAAAAAAAAAACTATCCATACACAGAATCGATTCTATTCTCTTTATTTCCACCAGTATTATACACCAACAATTTTACCAGTAACGCGTGTTTTTGTATCGGAAACGCCATAAATCCAGGGCAACGATTTAAAACGCGGCTGCCTCTGTCGTCGGATTTAAAAACAGTTTACGTTCCGGAAGCGTCGCGACGCTCGGTATCGGTCGTCGACAGGCCCGGTCATCCCCCTCTCCCCTCCCCTCCCTATTGGCCGATTGTTTCTGGCAACAAATAATTGATTTATTTATTTTTTCTTTTTGTCCACGGTCTCCTATTCCCTCCTCCCCTCTGTCTCCTCCTCCCCCTTTTTTCCAAACCATCGGAAACGTGGCGTGGCGTATCGACGTCGCGAGGAAAGGTCTGTCGGCCGGGCGGAAAGGACGCCGGACGTCGTTCCGCGAGAGATACGCGGGCGGAACAATTATCGGATATCCACGGTTGACAAATTGCACGGTCAACCGGCCACGTTTTAATGAAGCTCTATCGAGCAGTCTGCTCGCGTGTCGGATGGAAAATGAAAAACGAAACTACCCCCTCGTGCCCGATGAACTCTCTGAATTCTGGATCGATGAAACGGAAGGAGGGAGAGAGAGAGAGAGTGTGAGAGATTGCTCTTCGTTCTGGTCGATTCCAGCTTTACAATTGATCGTTGGAAATCGACATCGTCGTCGTTTCGTTGTAATTGATTCACTTGCGATTGATTTTTTCAAACAACGAGCGAATAATATCGATCGTAAAATGGAATTTGGGGAGACAAGAAAGGGAATCGATCAACGATTTTTGAAGATTTTTTCGATATAATTTCTTGGAAATTAACGTTCGCCTTGCTTAATTAATCTTATTTATTAAAGGCAACCGGGGTTGGTTAAAAAAAATCATCTTGAAATCTCGTGCCGAGATTCGTAAAGTCAGTAAATTTATATCCTCGTTTAGCTAAACGTATCTCGGGAAAATCGACCAACCATTTCACCGACTCGCATTCAATAGCGTCTCACGTACCACCAAAGCGAGCCGCGTCTTCCGTAATCATCCTTCTTAAATCACCGTGCCCCGTTCGTTGCATAGATCATCCGAAGCGGTCCACGTGAGCCAGTCTACCTGATCCATTTCCCAGCCGGATTTATTGCCCGGCCAATGTATCCGCCGAGTATTGGGTCATTAAAGACGCATATTCCCGGTGTTCTCGCGACCCGGGAACGATCGTTGGCAGCGTCGTTTCACCGCGGACGCCCGTGAGAAAATGTTTTTCTCATAGCCCGAGGGGGAGGGGGCCGATTTTATGGAAGCTGCCGGTGTGCACGACACTTGTCCCTGTCTCTCGTAAAACAATCATTTTTCCATCGGCGGGCCAAGTGTTCGCAATAGGTTTGGGATATTATTACGAAAGGGGAGGATTGTGTTATGAATTCGGACGGATTTCTGATTTATTTTCTTTTCTTTTCTTTTCTTTTCTTTTTTTTTTCTCGTTTCGTTTCGTGAATCGTAATCTAATATCTAATATCTAATCTTATTTGCTTGTTGAATAAATTAACGCGATTGGCATTGTGAATTTGCGTAATATATGTATTTGCGTGTATATATAATTGTTATATAATTGTTTTTCTATGATAATTGCTAACTAATTTGAATGTTAAACTGTTATGTTATTATACAAGAGTTATTTCAATAGAAAGAAACGTGATGATTTATTTATTAACTCGTATATGAATTTGCAAAGTTGTTTAGAGTGGAAACGTATAATAATTTCTTTTGATGTATGTGGATAAAAATTTTTTTTCTTTTTTTTTTTATATATAGAATCGAACAAAAATTGGGGAAAAGTAGACAGCATTTTAAATGCTCGAACGAATCTGTACACATTCAATGTTTTCCCCATTCTCTTTCTCCCTGTGTACTTATGCGAAGCTTGGCGCAGTTTATTTCGAAGACCCCATTCCATGCGTCAATTTTACACGTTTCTGTTTTCCACCCACGCTTTCCCGTGTCGTCTTTCTTCGTTTCCACGAGAAATATATAACTTTGCCACGGTAAAAAGCACTTCGTTCAATCGTCGAAGTGCACAGATTTCCGCGTGAGCTTTTCTTTGTGTCAGTTTTCCAAAATGTATCCCATTCAGATTTCTAAATATGAAAAATTAAAAAACTTAATACTCGATTTTCAGGCATTTAACAATTATTATTAATATTATTTAAAAATAGAACGATGATCGAGTGTAAATTTACCACTTTCTCGCGTAATAAAAAATAGATACTTCTTTTTAAGATATCCTTTTTCAGAAGAAAAAGAGAACAAATTCACTAGATCGATCACAGAATTATCTATCTACATTTAACATACAATAGTACAACATATATACAAGGTGTTAACATATTCAAATCGATATATCGATCGATAACCTCACTTCGATTCCTCTCTACAACTTACCAAATAACTCTCTAACCTTTTAAATCACCAGAATCAAATCTCTCCTCCACGAATATTTATATCGTGTGCGAAAAATTTACTAATAGCCCATACCTCATACAATTCGAAACGAATTCACCACGCAAGAAAACCACGAGCACGCAGGGATCATTGCCGCATAAACAGCGGCCGAGAAAGGTATAAAAACAGCTGGCAGTGATTAAAGGAGACGTTCCTCTCGCGAAATGCGAGCACGTGAGCACTGCGACAAAGTTTATTATTCCGTATCGGTGTAAGGAACGTAAAAAAAAAGAGAAAAAGAAAAAAACGAGGAAAAGAAACTAGTTCTCTTGGCCGTGCACTTACTTTATACGTATTCTTTTTGAGAACACGAAGAGAGAGAGAGAGTGCCTCGCCTCGCTCCTCGTCATATTCAATGTGCTCATGCGTCTCTCGTAAGGAGAGACACAGAGAGTTAAACAGAGAGATCTCTCTTTGTCGCGGAGAACCTCGCATGGTAACGAGTCTTTCGAAGATCTTCCGCATTAAAAGGCGAGTTTCTTGGCGGAAAGGAAGGAGAGAAGAGGAGAGAGAGGAGAAGCGAAGAAGTATGCGATGGAAGCGAGGGAGGGGGAGAGAAAAGGGGGAAAGAAGTACGCAGTTGCACGGCATATTTGCCTTGCATCAAAGAGCTGGAAGGCTCCATAATGGAATTGAGAGGAATTCGCCGGGCTTCCTGTTTACCGAGCTGATTTCTTGATTTTTATTGCCCCCACCCCTCCCCTCCCCTCCCCTCCCTCGATTGCGGGCTAGGGAATTTTAAACGGTCTTTGAGGACCTCGAGGACCGAAGGATGTGGAGTTTGGAGAATCGAATTGTAGGTTTCTTTCTTTTTTTTTTTTTTTTTTTTTTTCGTACTTTTCGAGAAATCTAGATAAAAATGATCGAACGGATCGTTCAAGTTGTTTTTAAATAATAAAGATTTATTACAAAACCGAAGAAATTCATCGATGATGACATTTTACTTTCAAATGGTTTTTCTAATTTGATTCAAGATTATGAATTCATACCGATGCAAATAATCTCTGTTTATTATATTTTCATAATATATAACCGTTGAAGGTTATTCGATTGTGATTCCAATTGGACGATTGATCGTGGATGGAAGGGGGATATAGAATAAATGAAGAATAAAACAGGGATCTTTTAACGAACTTCTTTTATCTCATTCCTTATGTCACACCGCGTCGGTATTAAACTTCTCTGTATATCCAAACTCGCGCGACGATTACATTTTGAAAAGCGGCGAAAGGGGGGAAAAAAAGAAGTGGTTGGAACGAGAATGGAGAAGCACGACGGAACTGAGAGCTCGGAGGAATCGAAATTTCGCGACAGGCAATTATTGGCGGCTTTGGGCCCGTTGCTGTCCATGCTGACAGTCGGCCTGACCCTCGGCTTCAACACCGTGCAATTGATCCAATTAACAAGCGACGTAACGACGAACGAGAGCAGGGGGGCAGAGGTACGGATAACGAGCGAAGGCGAGGCGCATCTGCTCTTCTCCGCCTCCAGCTTCCCGATGCTCCTCGGCTGTCTGTTGTCGGCGATCCTCGCGGAGACGGTGGGCAGGAGGAGGTCCTTGATGATAATCTACCCGGTGTCCTTGATCGGATGGGCGTCGATCGGACTCGCGAGTGATGTCTCATCGATCGCGATCGGGAGGGCGATCCACGGCCTGGGCGCCGGCCTCTTCACCCCTCTGGCGCCCGTCTACATCGGCGAGATATCGGATCCAAGGTCCAGGAGCGTGTTCCTCGCCCTGATAGACGCGGCGATAGTATTTGGACTTCTAATCGTCAACCACCTCCACGCCTATTTGCATTGGAGGATCATCGTTGGCGTCTGCTCGGCCGTCACGTGCCTCGTCTCCCTCGCGACCCTCGCTTCGCGGGAGAGCCCCGTCTGGCTGATGAACAGGAATCGAGCGGGGGACGCGTTGAGCCAATGGATCCACCTTCGAGGATGGGAATCGGGGATGGACGAGTATCGTGACGCGTCGAAACGCGTCTCGAACGCGCGGAGCGGGAACAGGTCAGGGTATCGCGCTCTGTCGTCCAAACGCTTCTTGTACCCGCTCCTCGTGTCGAACGCCTCGTTCTTCGTTTATCGATTCTCCGGATTAAACTTGGTCGCCGGTCACGCCGTTCCTCCCCTCGTGGAAACGTTCGAGATGGACGACTCTCACTCCGCCACTTTGATCATACTCGGGCTGAGATCGATCACGAGCTTGGTCGCTTGCCACCTGATAACGAAATACGAGTGGAAGACGTTGATCTTCAACTCTGGATCGGGCACAGTGTTTTCTCTGTTCGCGTTGTGGCTCACCGCCCACTTCGACTTACGCTCGTTATGGTTGAAGGATATCTCCTTGCTCGTATATTTCGTCTCGTTGGGGATAGGTCTGTCACCTATTCCGTGGATCCTCAGCGGAGAATTGTTCTCGGGCAAGTTGAGAAGTTTCGGGATCGGCCTCGTGCTGGCCCTCTCGTATCTCTGCTACATCGTGGACACGATCGTGACGCCGGAATTGGTGGCAAGGATCAAGGTGCAGGGAGTTTACGTAATTTACAGTCTGTTGGTGATAGTCGGGGTTGCACTCTTGGACCGCGTGTTACCCGAGCCAGGAGGAACGACGAGACTCTGCCGAGGATAGGAGAAATGTTCGAATTTTTCTGGGAATATTGGAACGATCTAGGAAAGAAACAAGTTTTATAATATGTAATTTTTTTTTTTATTTTACAATTTCATCATATAACGATCGATCTATAAATTTCCCCCTTTTTTGAATAATACATTGTAGTAATAGTTATTATTACTACATTGTTTGTTATCATTGTTTGAAAATATAGATATTTCATTAAATATATACGTATTGATAAATTGATGAGATTTGCTGCCGTAAAAATCGATTGACGTAATCGATGCTTAAACATTTAAAAAAATAGCATCGTTTATTAATGTGCATATTTAATGAACGATTTACATATATAAATATATATATACATATATCTTAACACGTTCGTCACGTTCATCAAATTGTATGATATAATTATACAAAGTTGAATTGATTATACAAAGTTGAATATAAACTAAAATTTCTTTTATACATTTCTATAAAAATTAATAAATCGATAGAATATTATAAAATTCGATAATGAATTCAATCGTTCAGGAATATTCGAAGATTCTTCAAAATTGAAAATTTTAGCGCCGCTATTACGATAGCGGAAAATTCGGTGTTATCAGTCGTGCGATTTATAATATATATAAGGACAATCTCGGGCCAATTTCCCATGCGAGACGTGCCCAAAATGCGTACAATCTTCATGAATGCATAATGCGTACACCACCCCTCCGATTCGAGAAAGTTTCTCGAATGGATGGTGAAACGAGAACTAATGTTTTCTTCTCCTCGTCTTTCTTTCCACGAATAATAACGGAATCTGTTTTTCTTCTAATTCCTGTAATATAAAATCCTAACCAATTAAATAATATATTCTATACACTGGAGTATTCAATATTCAACTCATTGATATTAATTGTACTTTATAAGATGTCGTTAATATGTTAACGAATTACTATAATTTTTTATATACACGTGTAATTTTTCCAAGTTGAATTTATACGTAAGAAAATTTATTTTTCCTCTATGATAAAAATTATCATATGGAATAAATCAATATTCAATTAACACGTATAATTCCGCGTCAAGATAAATATGTAATTTACGCACGTTTTATATCGTGTTATCCAATCTCAAAAAAATGTTTTAAAATGTAAAATATAAAAATTGTCGCATCGGCAACTTTATTAACTTTAACAACACGCTCTCTATCCGACTCGATATCAAGGATATTACTCGAAGAATTTTCCGTCAAAAATAATTTTCGTCTCTTCCGAGAATAACGAAGAGGGATTTAGAGGCTCGTGAAGGATTCGTTCTGGCATGGTGATGGCAGCTGCGATTTAAGGGCAAATTTGTCGGCGAAATGAAAATGTAACCTCATAACTCTTCCTCCTCCTGTGAGCATACCCAGTGGTATGCATAGTCCGACCGCATCCACCGGTTTTATACACTCCATAAACATTCCACCAGATTTTCTCGTAGTACCTCGATGTGATCATTCCGCCTCTGCTCAAACAGCCTGTTATCTGTCCGCGCTGCGTTGAAATCGCGTGTGTTTGTCCAATTTGTTAACCGAGGAGATAGATAAATGAACCGGTCATGCGAATTTCCAATATTTTACTCGACTTTGTTTCTTTTTTTCCTTTTTTTTTTTTTTTATCTCTTCACTGGCCACCCTTGTGTCCATAATTTTAAGGTTTAGATTATTTTATAATACGTTACGAGTTAAAAAAAATCTCTCTTATATAATTTTCGATATTAAATTATGTCGGATCGTTTCTAATTTTAAAAATTTTAAAAATTCTTCGATTCTAGAATTTTTATACATTTTGGAATTATACACAAATAAAAATGAAAATTGGAATTATATACGATGTAATTTAAATTAATTTCTTTAAATCGTTCTCTCCCAAGAAAATAATTTACAAGATCGAAATCGAATTCGATTATAGATAACCAGAGTGTAAATACTCGTTTCAAAATATTCGAGAGATAAATCGCGTGTTATTATTCAAGGTAACAACAAACGTTCGAACACACAAAAGAAATTTTAATCCCGACCAGGTGTTCGATTGTTATGTATTCTCGTTTCTGTCACGATTATATATTCGACGTAGAGACTTGACTGTCTCTAAACAAACATTTTCGAAAATTCATTTCATAAACGTGAAATTATCGTCGCGAAACCGAGGCTGCAAGTAAATTTGCTCGTTGTAAAATCGGGCAACCCTCTATTCTTCCTCTATCCCTCTTCGACGAACGTTTCATAGAACAGAATTTCATATGCATATGGGGTGAATGCATCTCTAACATTTCGTCTTTATTAAAATTCAAACTTTGTTTTTAATTGGACAATTAATTGAAAATCTTGCGGAGACGAGAAGGAAATTGGAAGAGCTTGATTAGAAAATTAATTCGCTTCGATCTAGAAAAGAAATATATTTACGAAATAATTAGAATCGATGAGTATTCGATTCAATTTTCGACGAATTCTTTTAAATTTCGACTTGACCTAAAACATCAAAGAAATAATTAGAGATAGAATTTCCTTTGAACATATATTACATCTCGAGCAATATTCACGTTTCTATCGTTCGATCTTACGCGCGCTGTTAAACAAATCCAAGAAGAAAGAGAAGAGAAGAAAAGAATAAAAGGAAGAATTCGCTAGAATTTCGTGGATCAGTTGTCCATTAGGAAATATATACGATCCAGAGGGTGGTGAAAAGGTTGATTAAATCTGAGCCCCTCGGTCCAGGGAGAAAAGTCCAAAGTCCTCTCTGATGAAATTGAAGAAACGATCCTCTCGTTGCGGCCGATCCTCCCGTTGCGAAATCAAGGAGAGAGGAAAGGAGATAAAGAAAGTGTCGTATCAAGAGGAGGAAAAGGATCTTTTATCTGGATCCGCACAGGCCGTCCTCGATGGAAAAAAAAATGTAATAGAATGGTAACAGTTCACACCCAAACTCGTCGAGAAGAAGGGATAAAGTTCGGGCTTACCTTCGAAACACGGTGGAACGTTATCCAGCATCGAGATAAGACTCTTTTCTCCTTCGCAGATTGAATTAAATCTTTCTTCGTTTCAGTCTGGATACGGTCTCTCTCTCTCTCTCTCTTCTTAATTTAATTCTCCATTCATTGTATGTTTTGTATAATTAACACGTGGTCGATGAAATTCTTAGATCTTCTCCTCGAATTTCCAATGAATATTTTTGAATATTGGCGCAATTAGATCCGTGTTCTTCTTAATTTTCCTCGATTGTACGTGTTTCTTTCTTGAGAATTTATTTAGAGAGAGCGCGAGTGTGAAATGTATTTGAGAGAAAGTTTTTAAAATTATACAATTTATGATATAATTGATACGATTTTATAATCGTAAACTTCTTATAAGACTTGTAAAATAATTTAAAAATAATAGAATTTGATTTATCATTTGTAAGAACTAAAAATTTTTTAATCATTTTGTAAAAAGTATACGAACGTTATTTCTTCCTATTTATTAAACCAGGCTCGTTAAATTTCATTTACAATTCTTGATCCTTCACCCACTACTTATCCTCCTTTCCACTAAATACTAAATAACACAAAAATCACAAATTCATTCATCAGTCCACCATATTTTTCCCTCCATGATTTCAAATATTTCGTTAAATCGAGCATTTTTCTCGATCCATATAAAGAACTTGTTTTCCCAAGTTAAATATAAAGCGAGGAAAAGGGATGGAAAAAGGGCGAAATGTAGCCAGGTTCCCAGGTTTCTCCTCGTGACGAGATCAATTCTATTTTGCGCGCTAACGAAAATGTCGTTCCCCGAGCATCAACTCCGTTTAAGCTCCCGGAAAGGTGATAAAATCAGTCGGATTTCCGGGGCTTTGTGTCTCGCGCCCTTCCTCCCCCGCTCTTCTTCGATTTTTCTCCCCCGTGGCGGCACCTTCCCTCCCTCCCCGCTTCGAGCCGCAATAATTCGCAATTTTCGCGCCACTCGTATCAAGTTTGGAAATAACGTTTCCCAAGTTTCCGTAAACTTGAAAACCCCACCCCCTCCTTCCTTCCCCGTTGGAACTGGCCTAACCCTTTTTCCAACCGTTCCAAACAATTTAAGACACTTTGAAGTGTAAGCTCCCCTTCCCAAGATTCGGTTTCCGTTCTTGTTTAAGTAGTTTGCGAGAACGTATAGCGATTCCCTTGGAGTAAATTAAAATTGTATATATAAAGTTTGCGAGAAATCTGACGTGTTTTTTTTTTTTTTCTTTTAGGAAAATTAAAATTTGAATACTTTGTTTGAATCATCTTGATCGATATTTTTTTTCAATTCTTGTCGAGAGAAACTAATTTCCAATTGTTAGAATACGCGTAAATGTTGGTAAGTATATTGGAATTTTTAAATCTTGAATAAAATTAAAAAGTAGAAATTGAAATTATATCTATACTCTTTACAGATTCCAAAATATTTATTTTATCAAATATATTTCGTACAAAATCTTACAACAGAAATAAATTTTGAAAAAAGGATTATATTCAGGCACAATTTTTTAATTTTTAAAAGTTGAAGTGATATTTTCATTATATATTTTTCATATTTATTTTAAATTCCTCTTTCGTTTCTTAATCAACAGGGAGATACATCGACAAAGGCTGGCTACCAACAGATGCACCCTTTGTTCGCGTTTCACCGATGAAAATGAAAGCCGAACGACAGTTCGACGCGTTTCCCGTGTTCGATTTCGAGGCATGCTTTTACCACGTTTCCGGCAATCTGGAACGGCGGGGAACGTCGTTTCCAGTTGCACGAAATTCGCCACGGCCATTTCATCGATCGATCTTCGAAGACTATCCTGTTTCGGCCGTCGCTCTTCTCTTCCGCTCGCGTGATCTCGCCCAATGAGGCGCCGCATTTTCTCGGTTCCCTTTTCGCACCGAGGATTTAAAGTTTCGTCGTCGCGGCTTAACTGAAATTGTTTCGTCCAATTTCGTGCACGACCTCGATTCATCGTTGTACGTATCAGAATTGGAACGTTCGTTGATCTTTGTAAAAAAGGTGATAATTTTTCTTTTTTCTTTTTTTCTAGTAAAGATACGCGGGATCGTGGAAATATTAATCGATAATGGAGCGAGTAAAAAAAGATGTATTCTACGTTAATACGTTCATCTAATCGCATTGGGAAGATTATGAAATCTAATAGTAATCGATCTAGATTATCAAGAGAATGATCGATTGGAATTGGAAGATATGTAAGAATTACTTGCATCGAAGGGAATGATTTTAATTCCGAAATAAAACCCTAAATATCCTAAAATTTCCATTTCGACATTTCACATCGATTCTAAATTTTCTCAACAAACAAACAAACTCTATTTTCCAAAATCGTCCATCAAACCTCAAAAAATGAATCCCCGCCATCCTTCGCCTTTCCTCCCCGCAAATAAACTTTATTTGCAACTTCATCGACAACCATCGACAACCTCCCCCCTCTTGGCACGAATCCATCTCAAAAGCGTCTTGGAAAAAAAAAATGGAAACATTTTCCCGACGAAAAGTAGTGAAATGTAACACTGCCGAAAATAAATCAAAGGGCCATGCATTGGGTTGGAAGGCAGAGAGAAATTTATCGACGAATATATATATATTCCATGGTGAGAACCGGTTGATCGCCAAGGCTTTTCGCGAGCTTCAAACCCTCTCCTGGAATCCTGGGCATAAACGGCCGTACGTGTTACGTACTGTTGCCGCCTTAAGGCGTTTTCTCGCCGTGTTTTACGACCGGTCGTGTGTCATTGCTACTGTCGACCGACCCTTCTCCAACCCGGAGATCACCGTGCTCACACTTAGAACACCTCTGTCTGCCTGCCCCTTCGCGATCGTCTGTCTCTGCCTCGACTTAACCACGGATTATCCGGAACGGTTGTGGATCGAATATTTGTATCGAATCGCGTGGAGATACGTGTGCTTCGATTAATCTGCCACTTTGCAGTAATTGCAAGAAGAATCGCAGATTTTTCTTTGGAGGAGGGATAGTATTTTTGTGTAAGCAAAATGGAAGAAGAATGGATCGGTCTTCTTTTCGCGGGGATGAAGGAATTTGCTTTTTTGGAATCCTTTAGGTGTGCTTTTAGTTGATTGAAATCTTTGTTTTTTTGGAAGGATGATACTAGGATCGAAGGATGTCACTTAGTTTTTCGGATATTTCTGCAAGATGGAATTTGATTTTTGGATATGCCAGAAAATGGATTGAAATCTTTCTAATACTTTCGTTCGATGTAGGATGAAGGATATTGTTTGGCTTGGAGATTTTCGATTGCGACGAGAAGATGGAATTGAAATTTGCCTAAAAAAAAAAAAAGAAGAAGGGAGAAACAAATATATTTTAATTCTATCCAATCTTCCTACCTTTCGATAAATTTTTCCCTGGAAAAAAAAAAGTAATTGATTTCTATCCAGTCCCAACTTATCCCAACTTAAATCCAATAATACTTAAATAAATATCGAAGTTTGAGTTTTGTATCGACGAGATCTAATTTACTCTGGGGGAGGAATCGATACCCTTCCACTCACGGCAACTAGAAAATAATCAAATAATAGAGAAATCCATCGAAAGTATCGACAATTACCGCATCCGGACGGAAGTTACGGAAGAAGAAAGGAAGACGTAATATTCGTCGTAGTTTCTTCGCAATCAAGTTGGTCGAAAGATAAAAACAAACAAGCCGCAAACGGCAAACCGAGACTTCGGCTCGCTTGGAGAATTTCGCAGTCGAGTACACGTGACAGGAAAACGCTTTCAGTCTCTTTCTCTCTTCAGCCGTTTTATTTCCTCTAATTGTGAAAAAGAGGCAGAAAAGTGGCTCCCTTTGAACCGCATCGAAATCTCTCTGTCGCCTCTCCGCAACTTGCATCGAGAGTTTCGTTCAAAAGAGGAAGAGTTTTTATTTTCGTTGAATTCGAACGGCATTAAAATGACGGTTTCACGTATTACTCTCGTACTTATGATTATTCGATTGTGAAATCAAATTCAATACTCGAGTTCGAAATTTCGATTGGAAATTAAATATGAATCGGAGAACTCGACGTTCGGAGGACGAATAAAAAAGAGATTTTTTTAAAAAAAGTTGATATAATAATTAAAACTCCGAGGGAACGCATCTCGTTGAAAAATATCACGCACATTTATCGAACGAACAATTTCGTGAGGAATAAAGGATTAATTCCAATTTCCAATTTTCTTGAGCCTTTCCCTGTGGTCGGCCCTGAAAACGTTTTATCGACCAGTTTCAATGAAACTTTTTCCAAGAGTTTTTCCAAGAGTGGAGGAAAAGGGGGAAAGTTTCTGGCCAGGCTCGTTGCGTGAATGTTTCAACGGGAAATTGATTACGACCGAGGCATTTTTAATTCAACAGGATGAAAGAATGAAAGGACGAAGTTCGCGATACGAGACTTCGCCAGTAATATTTTATTATTACGTGAACGAGGGAGGAAGGGACGGAAGGTTTTCATTAGGTTGCAAATTGCAACAAGCGTGATGAAGTATTTAGCTTATAAGAGGAAGTACTGTTTACCTTGTCGATGGGATAAGAAAACGTTGAATTAATCGTGAGTGAGGGTTGTGCAATTTAATAATTCAACTGGAAGTTTCATCTTATCGGTCTTTAATGATTAACAATCATCATCAGAAATAATAATTTGAAAATATTATGATTTATAATATTTTTATAAAATATTTTTTATAACATTTCCTTTGTATTTTGTTCGAAACAATAGCAGATATTTATCTCAAAATGTATATTTTAATATTCACATGGACATGGAAAGGATAATAGTTCGAGTCTGACTGGTAAAAATTTAATCTTCTCTCGTCGATAAATTATTTGAATTATTTTAATTTAATAAAATTTAAATTATTTTTACCAATGTATTTGAACGAATCTTAAAAATTACACAAATTACGGAAATATGTAAATTATAACCGAGCATTGAAATTAGCTACCTCTGTTCAAAAGTATATACATATTTAAATTACGAACGAGTCTCGAATTAATATTTCATCGCGAATAATCGTCAAGAAACGACGTTCGAATTTACCAAAGGTCTCTAAGAAAGTCTTTTTAACCTCGACGATCTAAGACCATGGTTTCCTCGAAATAATTTCCCCCGTCCATTAATTAATTAACCACAACAAGGAACCATTCCAAGAAGGCAGAAAAACACGTGTTGACACGTGTACGAGGAAAACATGTGTACGAGTTTTATCAACGATAAAAATGTATTAAGGAATCTTATATTCAAGACCAGACTCGTTGCCAAGAGAGATAAAGGGTCGCGGTACGTGCCTGATCTGCATCCCGTGAGGAATAACAACAGTCTCTCCCGTTTCGCCCAACTTCGCTTCTTCCCGCCGATCTCGACCGGGATAAAACGGTGATAATTCTCGTTCGTTTCTCGAACGATGATTCCCTTCGTTATTTCGTCGTCGAGCACCCTCTTCAGACCTCGAATCCCCCGCGAGACTCAAGGGGTTGGTAAGAAATGTAAATTTAACCGGGCCAATAATCGAAGTTGCGATTCCAAGCGTGGAGAAATTATAAATTGATTCGGGGATGGAAGGAAAGCAAGCAAGATTCTTACGTATTTCTCCGATATTGCATATTTATTATAGGTAAGTTTTTATTTATTAACCGAATGGATTTATTTTTTCCTCTGTCCCAATTTTTGCGTTATAATTAAAATAAGATTTTTCCAGGGACTTTAGAATACAAAGAAATATCCATAAGAATAATAAGAAATAGGGATTATTCTGAGCAAATGCATCGTGGATTTTTAAGAATAACTATAAATCGATTTAATCTTTTCATTTCCAAAATTTTGTATTTGAATTGGTAAGAAGAGAAAAAATTTAAAAAAAAGTTACGCGCGGAATAACGATGATTTCTATCGACTCCTCCACTTACCGGATTAATATGCGCATACATATGCGATCACGAAATTTACATATCCATGTAACATATGTGGAATCACTTATCCTAACACCTGTTCAACAAGATCGACGATCCCACGATATGTAATATATATATATATATATATATATATATTCTCTTCTTTCTTCGAATCATCGATCGCCAAGAATCAATGATCGTGCGAAACGTTGGAGGAATTCAGAGAGCGAGAAAAAGATTCGAAAGCATCCTTTCGAGATATCCTCAGGTCCAATTGGAAGCTCGATTACCCAGGGACTACTGCAATTGTACCTATACTTCCGGGGCCATTGATATTCAACTAGGAGCACGCCACGGTAATTTCCCCCTCCTGTCTCGAAGGTGGAGTAGTATCGTCCTCCCTCCCTCTCCCCAACCAGCCAGGATCTTGCTCTCGACCCATTCGATCGAAATTTCTACGCCAACTCGCCAACCGAAACCCATTCTTTTCGAGTCGTCTGCGCGGTTGAACGGTTGAATGGGAAAAAAAAGAAAAAAAATCGCAAGCCAATCGAGAGAAAAATAGGTCGATTTTAAATTGTGGACACCTTTAACCGATTCCTTTTCAATTTTTTTTTTTTTTTTTTTTTTAGTGGACAACGGAGAGATGGATTTAAAGAGTAATCCTTTTGCTGCGCTTTAAAAAAAAATTGTGTTCGGATTTTGAAGATATATAAGAAGGATATAGTTTGTAAAAGTATCTGTTAATATTTGTAATTTATTACCAATTAATAAAAATAAAGTGTTTTCGTCAATATTAAACGTTTATATTCATTCCAATGTATTTATATTGCACTTATCTATCACCGTTTCAAGCGCTGCAATTTACACGTCCATAATATATTTGAATAGATTCCACGGATCCACAATTCCAGGTCATCATCCCCCAACCATCGACCCCCACCCTCGTGCTACACCAGCAATAATCCACTCCACGCAATCCCATACTCTTCTCCAATATCACTCACTTCGATCATCGATCAATCAATCACCATCACCACCGCCAAATTCATTCGCATCCCTCGCCCGCTACCCCTTTCCCCCCAATTCCTCGATTACCTCGAATCGCCCCCGTATTTCCAAAGAATACTCCCTCGGTGCAGGAATTGCGAAAATTCGAAAAGAAAACCGAGCTTCGAAACGATGGGGGAGGGAAACGGGAGTGGACGGGGATGATTTGAAAGCAAGGAGCGCTCGTTAATTCGGAATTCGACCCCGCAGAATCGCGGAATTCGAATCTCGAAGGCGGCGCAAGCCGAGAATTAAACCGAGCATCGTCCGATTCGAATCTCGGACCCTCTCCTCCTCCTCCTCCTCCTCCTCCTCCTCTTTAGATCCTAGCCCGATAATTCTACTCGAGGAAGCACGTGGCTTGGCCGTGTTATAAAGTCTCGTCGCGTATAGTCTGTTTCACGAGAGCCGAATATCTCTTTGAAAATTAATTAATCTCTCTTCAAGTATATGTTCTTCAGGAATTTTACGAGTTTATAGAATTTATTAAAAACGACGTAGACTTCTTTAATTTCAAGATCTTGTATCTTGACGATTTTGAATTTCGTTCTTCCAATTCATCAAGAATTGAATGGAATATAAATTTCAAGTTGAAATACTAAACGTATTCGGGAAGGATCATTTAAAAATTTTCAACTTTTCGCTCGAAAAACCAAAGATAAAAAGTTTACTCGATCGATAAAAATTTCCTTTCGATAAAAAAAGGAAGGCTCCACCGCGATTCGCACAAAATCAACTTCGAGCCCAGAAACTCGAGATTCCAAGCATAATTGTACAAAATTTCGCACGTATTCCCGCCCGAACTCTTGTTGAACAGACTGTACAGGCGAGAGGAGGTCTCGTGGTCGCACGCGGCACGCATTCGTGCCGAGAATCGCAGGACGAGTCCTCATTTGGTAGTCGGTCGGCGTGCGGTCGAGGCTGTGCAACGGTACGCGAGAGTCCTCCGACTTTAATTCCCATCGCAGCCGCCCACAACATCGCCGGCTTGATGAACTTTTCGGATCGGCCACGATTTCGACAAGGCGGTTAGACAGCGATAAGGAGCGTGCGGCTAGGTGGATTGCGGCTTCGGGGACCGGGGATTAATTGGCCGAGGAATTGACCCAGGCGGCGGTTGGAAGTTGAAGGATTGGTTGTTTAGGTCTCGTGTAGGGTGTTTTTTTTTTTTTTATTGTGTTTTCAATCTGTTTCGAAGAATTTTGTATTATATGAAAATAAATGTATTCCTCTTTCATTTTAATACATCGATTCATAATTCATTTTAAATTCCATTTAACATGAAAATTTGAAAATTGTAAGTGAATCTAAAAATCATTTTAGCCAAGTAACTTGGTTTTCATAGATTCATTGGTAAAGTGTCAATCAATTATGTGTTATCTATGATTCACAGAAGTCGACGTGTTTAAAATAATGATTTTATCAATTATAATATTGTGAATTAAAATGTCATTATCTTCTAAATTTTTTAATTTTTCAATGATTTTAATCTATCTATTGATCAAACAAATGTACATTTATTTGTGGAGATATAAATTTTCAATTTAAAAGTCTATGATTACAAATAAAAAATATTTCGTTATGTTATGGATCACAGTGAAATAATTTGGCAAGAAAAATTTGTAGTACGAATCGATGCAAACCAATCAACAATCGAAATATGTTACAACAGCCACACACTATACACGAACGAAAGATAGCACGATCGTTCTAAAAATGCAACGCATTGGTCAGAATGGCTCGCCTAAAACGAGCCAACAAAAAAGTCACTGCAGGTATAGAACAATAAAATTAGCAATTGTAATCGATCGTGCAATCCCTCGAGGACAAAGAAGCATCCTCTATCGCGTAATTAGGGATTCGTGTCGATCGATGGGAAACCTTGTGTCGTGAGCATTGGTACAAGACGCGATCGTGAAAAAAAAAAAAGAAATGGAGACTGCTCGATTCGTTCCTCTTCCATTTCCAATGAAGCCATCCCCTCTGATAAAGGATGCGACACGTGAACCCGACAATCCATTTCCGCGTGCAAGGGCCTCGTTTTCAATCGCGAGTGTACAAGATACGCAGGCCAATCAGCGCGTCATAGGCAGAGTATGGACTCCTCTTCATGTAGGTTTCGATTTTTCAAAGGTGGATTGAAAGAAAAAGGATAAAAAGGTGGAGAATTCAGATTCTTGTACTGTAAAGTCCGTGAGGAATCGTGATAGGAATTTTCTATTCGAGTGAAAAGAATTCGATGGGACACGATTGTTTTTTAGATATATGTCCTTTATTTTTACTTTATTGCTTCTTTTGTAGCTAGTCTTTTCGTAAATATACGTTGATTAAATAAGCCATCGCTTTGACATGATCTTTCTAAATATAGTTTTCTTGGAGTGCATTAAAATATGTGGTTTTATATTAAAAAATAAAGTTAAGCTTCATAAGATTTCTACGCATTAATCTACAATAAAATTAATGTTAAAGTACGTAATTCTTGAAACTATTTAACTTTTATTTGAAACATTTTTTAATATTACAATAATCAAACGAAATATTAATGGATGTAAACTTAAGTAAGATACTTGCTATGTTTCTAAATTATTTAAATATAGAAAAATGGTTATTAAAGGAATACAATTGCTAAAAAAAAGCAACATTTACTACACAAGGTAAGTATTTACAAATAAGAAAATTATTAAAAAGATATAATAAGTATTTTTTAAATAAATATATAATATTTCATAAAAATCCGTTTTCGATAGTATAAGAAAATTTCTCACTTCATTCGGTTATATTCTCTTGATAAAAATTCAAAATTTTGGGCAAAAATCATTAAATTTAGATATACAAAAAAATTTTTTAAGCAATCTCCTGTCATATCATGTTCTCCTAATACAAAATCGAATTTTCAGTCAAAAATTTCTTTCGCTCGATGAATTTGAAATTTCCGAGAATCTAACGTCAGTTCCTAGAATTTTAAAAATTCTCAGAATTTGACATCATTTCCAAGAATTTTGGAGATTCCGAGAA
>NC_036155.2:0-15510 GCF_014066325.1 Apis laboriosa
GAAATAATTGATATAAAGCTTCTAACTTTATGAAAGATTTAAAAATCTATATTTCTAAGAAATTTATATAGTTTAAAAAAAAACATTATATTTTCAATATAAAATTAATTTATAAATTTATAAATATAAATTAAATTATTTATATAATAAGCTAAATAAAGCTAATAGGTTCATACCCTATCGATAAATTAAAAATTTTTATATAACATATAATTATTTATTTTTATTTTAGTGTTAAAGCACATAAAATTTTGAATTTTATAGGATTAATTAAATTATTAAATTGGATATTAGTTTAAATTTAAAACTTTTAAATTGCATTTAAAAATTAATATATTATTTATTATATCTAATAAAGTAATATGTCTGATAAAAGAAATATTTTGATAAAATATAAATGTATATATTTCAATTATACTATTACTTAATAATATTTCCAATTTAATATTATATTATTAATTTTTATTAATTTAAAACATAATTTATTTATCTATATATTAATTTCTCTATTATTTTTTATTATAAATTCAAATAATATTCTTATTCAATGATTATTAATAGAATTTAGAACAATTATTAGAATTAGATTAATTAATATTAAATCATCAAATAAAATTCCAAGATTAATTTATTTTATAATTTCAGTAATTTCAGGAGTATTTTTATTTTTAATAATTATCATATATTTTAGATCAATTAATTCAATAAAAAATTATGAATTTAATTTTTTAATTCAAATAATATTTTTTTTAAAAATTGGAATTTTTCCATTTCATTATTGAATAATTTTTTCTTATGAAATAATAAATTGAAGACAAATTTTTTTAATATCTACATTAATTAAATTTATCCCAATTTATATACTTATTATTATATCTTATATTAATTATTGATCAATTATTTATTTACTAATAAGAAATTTAATTATTTCAATATATACAAATAAATTTTATTCATTAAAAAAAATACTAGGATGTTCAACAATTTTTAATTCAATATATTTTATTTTACTATTAAGAATAAATAAATTATTATTTTTAATTTTTATTATTATTTATACAATTAATTATTATTTATTAATTAATTTTTTAAAAAAAAATTTTTTAAATAATAATAATTTTATATTCATTAATAAATTTCAATATTATTCATTTTTAATTTTAATATTTAATTATTCAATATATCCAATTTTTTTAACATTCATTATTAAATGAACATTTATTTTTTCAATAATTAATAATAATTTTTTTAATTGAATAATATTAATTATTTTAATTTCGAGAATAATTATAATTTGAAATTATTTTATTATATTAAAAAATAGATTTATAAAAATTAATTTTTATAAAAATAATATTTTAAATATTAAAAATAATAATTTTCATTATAGATTTATATCAACAATATTATTAATAATAAATATATTTATTTTTTTAATTATAAATTTCTTTATATAAATTATTATAATTTTTAAATTAATCTTTAAATTTGCAATTTAATATTTATATTAAACTATAATAATAAACTTTAATTTATTTTATATTTAAAAATTAGTATTAGAAAAATTTTAATTTTCAATTTTTAAATTTACAATTTAATTCTTATTAAGATTTAATACTAAATTATTTGTATTTCAATAAGATTTTAAGTTAAATTTAAACTATTAATCTTCAAAATTAAAAATAAAATAAAATTTTAAATCTTAATTATTAAATGATTTATATCTACAAATCATAAAAATATTGGAATTTTATATATTATTTTAGCTTTATGATCAGGAATATTAGGTTCATCAATAAGATTTATTATTCGAATAGAATTAAGTTCACCAGGATCATGAATTAATAATGATCAAATTTATAATACAATTGTTACAAGTCATGCATTTTTAATAATTTTTTTTATAGTTATACCATTTTTAATTGGCGGATTTGGAAATTGATTAATTCCATTAATACTTGGATCTCCAGATATAGCATTTCCACGAATAAATAATATTAGATTTTGATTACTTCCTCCATCACTTTTGATATTATTATTAAGAAATTTATTTTATCCAAGACCCGGAACAGGATGAACAGTATACCCACCTTTATCAGAATATTTATATCATTCTTCTCCTTCAGTAGATTTTGCAATTTTTTCACTCCATATATCAGGAATTTCATCAATTATAGGATCATTAAATTTAATAGTAACAATTATAATAATAAAAAATTTTTCATTAAATTTTGATCAAATTTCTTTATTTCCTTGATCAGTATTTATTACAGCAATTTTATTAATTATATCATTACCAGTATTAGCTGGAGCAATTACAATATTACTATTTGATCGAAATTTTAATACTTCATTTTTTGATCCAATAGGTGGTGGAGATCCAATTTTATATCAACATTTATTTTGATTTTTTGGTCATCCAGAAGTTTATATTTTAATTCTTCCAGGATTTGGTTTAATCTCCCAAATTGTAATAAACGAAAGAGGAAAAAAAGAAATTTTTGGAAATTTAGGAATAATTTATGCTATATTAGGAATTGGCTTCTTAGGATTCATTGTTTGAGCACATCATATATTCACTGTTGGATTAGATGTTGATACCCGAGCATATTTTACTTCAGCAACAATAATTATTGCTGTCCCAACAGGAATCAAAGTTTTTAGATGACTAGCAACATATCATGGAGCAAAATTAAACTTAAATATTTCTGTTTTATGATCATTAGGATTTATTTTATTATTTACTATTGGTGGATTAACAGGAATTATATTATCTAATTCTTCAATTGATATTATTCTCCATGATACATATTACGTTGTTGGACATTTTCATTATGTATTATCAATAGGAGCAGTATTTGCAATTATCTCAAGATTTATTCATTGATATCCATTAATTACTGGATTACTAATAAATAATAAATGATTAAAAATTCAATTTACTATAATATTTATTGGAGTAAATTTAACTTTTTTTCCTCAACATTTTTTAGGATTAATATCAATACCTCGACGATATTCGGATTACCCTGATTCATATTATTGTTGAAATTCAATCTCATCAATTGGATCAATAATTTCATTAAATAGATTAATTTTACTTATTTTTATTATTTTAGAAAGATTAATTTCAAAACGAATAATATTATTTAAATTTAATCAATCTTCTTTAGAATGATTAAATTCATATCCACCATTAGAACATTCACATATTGAAATGCCTTTATTAATTAAAAATTTAAATATAAAAACTATTTTATTAAAATTTTAATATGGCAGAAAAGTGCATTGAATTTAAGTTTCAATAATAAAGTTTTATATTAAACTTTTATTAAAATTAATAAATTTAATTTCTATTTATTAAAATATCTACATGAATAATATTAATATTCCAAGAATCTAACTCATTTTACGCAGATAATTTAATTTCATTCCATAATATAGTAATAACCATTATTATTATAATTTCTACATTAACAATTTATATTATCATAGATTTATTTTTAAATAAATTTTCAAATTTATTTTTATTAAAAAATCATAATATTGAGATTATTTGAACAATCATTCCAATCTTTGTTCTCTTAATTATTTGTTTCCCATCATTAAAAATTTTATATTTAATTGATGAAATTGTTAATCCATTTTTCTCTATTAAGTCAATTGGACATCAATGATACTGATCATATGAATACCCCGAATTTAATAATATTGAATTTGATTCTTATATATTAAATTATAGAAATATTAATCAATTTCGATTATTAGAAACTGATAATCGTATAGTAATTCCTATAAGAATTCCAATACGATTAATCACTTCATCAACAGATGTAATTCACTCATGAACTGTTCCATCTCTAGGAATTAAAGTTGATGCAGTTCCAGGACGTATTAATCAATTAAATTTAATTAGAAAACGTCCAGGAATTTTTTTTGGACAATGTTCAGAAATTTGTGGAATAAATCATAGATTTATACCAATTATAATTGAATCAACTTCATTCAATTTTTTCTTAAATTGAATTAATAAACAATTATAAAAAATTAGTTAATTAATAATAACATTAGTTTGTCAAACTAAAATAAATTTTTCTAAAAATTATTTTTTAAAATTTCATTAGATGTCTGAAATTTAAGAGTTGATCTTTTAAATCAAATATAGTATTTAAAATTACTTCTAATGAAATTTAATTCCACAAATAATACCAATAAATTGATTTATTATTTATTTTATATATCTAATTATTTTTTACTTATTTATTTTATTAATAAATTCATTTTTAATTAATTTTAATATAAAAAAAAAAAAATCTAAATATATTTTAAAAAAATGAAATTGACAATGATAAATTTATTTGAAATATTTGATCCATCATTTAATCATTATATCTCACTAAATTGAACATTTATATTTTTACCAATTCTTATTTTACCAAGAATTTTTTGATTAATTCAATCTCGGATTTTATTTATCTTTAAATCTTTATTAAATTTTATATATAATGAATTTAAAATTATTTCTAAATCAAAATATCAATCAAATATTATTATTTTTATTAGATTAATAATTTACATTATAATTGTAAATATATTCAGATTAATTCCTTATGTATTTACAATTACAAGACATTTATTATTAAATATAATTTTATCTTTAACATTATGATTTAGATTCTTAATTTATTTAATTTATAAAAATTATTTAATATTTCTTAGACATTTAGTTCCTTTAAATTCACCAACTTTTTTAATAAATTTTATAGTAATTATTGAATTAATTAGATTAATTATTCGACCATGAACTTTATCAATTCGATTATCTGCAAATCTAATTTCTGGTCATTTAATTTTAACACTTTTAGGTATCTTTATTAGAAATTTTATTTCAATTATTCCTATTAATTTATTAATTCAAAATATATTATTAATTTTAGAAATTTTTATATCAATTATTCAAAGTTATGTATTTTCAATTTTATTAATTCTTTATTTTTCAGAATCAAATTAACAATATAATGAAAAAAAACTTTCCATTTCATATAGTTACATTTAGTCCATGACCAATCATTCTTTCATTTAGATTATTAAATACATTAATTAGAACTGCTATTTGAATTTATAGATTAAATTATATTTTTTTTATATATAATTTAATTAATTCTTCATTAATTACAATATTATGATTTCGAGATATTATTCGTGAGAGAACATTTCAAGGATTACATACAAATTATATTATTAATTTTTTAAAATTCAGAATAATTTTATTTATTATTTCAGAATTAATATTTTTTATTTCATTTTTTTGAACATTTTTTCATTCATCAATTTCTCCAAATATTGAAGTTGATATAACATGACCTCCTAAAGATATTAAATTCTTTAATCCATTTGAAATTCCTTTATTAAATTCCTTTATTTTAGTAACTTCAGGATTTACTGTAACTTTAAGACATTATTTTTTAATTAAAAATTATTTTAATTTAAGAAAATTTTATTTAATATTAACAATTTTTTTAGGATTTTATTTTACAATTCTTCAATCAATTGAATATTTAAATTCTTTCTTTTGTTTTAATGATAGAATTTATGGATCAATCTTTTTTATAGCAACTGGATTTCATGGTTTACATGTATTAATTGGATCAATTTTTTTATTTGTATCTTTATATCGAATAATAAAAATTCAATTTTCAAATATACATAATATTAATTTTGAATTAGCTATTTGATATTGACATTTTGTAGATGTAATTTGATTATTTCTTTATACGTTTATTTATATATTAATTTAATCTATAAAAATATACATTTTATTTTATATATTTTAATATTATCTTAATATTTATATATATATATATATAGTATAACCAACTATTACATTTAATTTCCAATTAAAAAATTTAATAATTATTTAATATATATAATTACTTATATTATAATGTATTTTATTATAGTAATATTAATTTCAATAATTTTATTAACTATTAATAAATTAATCTCAATAAAAAAAAAAATAGATTATGAAAAAAGATCACCATTTGAATGTGGATTTAATCCAATTACTAAAGCTAATCTTCCATTCTCTCTTCCATTTTTTTTAATTACAATAATATTTTTAATTTTTGATGTAGAAATTATTTTATTTATACCAGTAATTTTTTATTTAAAATCATATACAACATTAATTTCATTTATTCTAATTATAATTTTTTTAATAAGATTAATTTTAACATTATTATTAGAATGAGGAAATAACTTCTTAAATTGAATATTTTAAAAATAATTAAATAACAATAATAATAATAATTAGAATTATATAAGGATTTATTAAATTATAAATCAATCTTTAAGTCGAAATTAAAAGTAAAATTTACTTCTTATATATAATATATATATATTTTATTTATTTTCAATTAATAATTTTTTTAAAAAAAATAATTAGTTAAAGCTAAAAATTAGCAATTTATTGTTAATAAATTATTTGAATATTTATAATTCTAACTAAATATAAATATATTTAAAAAATTTAAAAATTTTCATTAATATTTTCAATATTATGCTCTAATATAAGCTATTTAAATAAAATTAAAAAATAATAAAATAAATTATAAAAAAAATTAAATAAATCATTATTATTATAAAAGTATTAATTATAATATTAGAAATTTTTATATTATATAAACTTAATATTAATACCATAAATTTTCCTCTAATTATTTCAATTAAAGTTTTTTCAAAATAAATTTCATAATTAAACATTTTAATAATCATTTTTAAATAAATTTTTTTATAAATAAAATTTATAAATATAAATATTATAAAAAATATTCCATATCCATTTCCCAATAATGTGTACTTATAAAAATTAAATCCAAAAATTATTCCTAAAAAAATTATTTTTAATACTATAAATTTATAAATTAATATTAAATTAATTCTATATAAATTAAAATTTATTAAATTAAACATTAATTTTCTATAAATAATTCTTAAAATTATTATAATTATTATTGATCAATTTATAATTAAATCTTCATCTTTATAAATTATATTAATTATTATATATTTATTTATTAATACTAAAATTATTCGAAATGAATAAGAAACTGTAAATATTGTTCTAACAATAAGATTTACAATAGAAAAATAATTTATTTTTCTAGAAAAAAAATATTCAATAATTAAATCTTTAGAATAAAATCCAACTAAAAAAGGAAATCCACATAAACATAATATTGTAAATATAATAATTATTCTTTTTATTGGATAAATATAATATATTCCATAATATATACGTATATCTTGAATTCCATTTATATAATGTATAAATCTCCCAACACATATAAATATTAATGATTTAAATATTGCATGAATAAATAAATGTAAAAATACTAATTCATTAAATCCTAAAGATATTATCCTTATTATAAACCCCAATTGTCTTAATGTTGAATAAGCAACAACTTTTTTTAAATCTAATTCAAAATTTGCTGTTAATCCTGCAAATAATATTGTTATTCTACCTCCTAATAAAATAATTCTTTTATATTCATAATTTAATAAATCTGTATAACGAATCAATAAATAAATTCCAGCTGTAACTAAAGTTGAAGAATGAACTAAAGAAGATACTGGTGTTGGAGCTATTATTGCTATTGGTAATCAAGTTGAAAATGGAATTTGAGCTCTTTTTGTAAAAGCTATTAATAATAAAAAAAATATTATATATTCATTCATTCTATATAATATTAAATTTCATCTTCCAAAACAAGCTACAAAACATATTATTAATAATAATCCTGAATCTCCAACTCGATTTAAAATAATAGTCACTATCCCTGAAGTAAAAGATTTTATTTTTATATAATAAACTACTAAACAAAATGAAATCAATCCTAATCCATCTCATCCTAAAATAATTGATAATATATTTGGACTTAAAATTAATATATATATTGAAATTAAAAATAAAATTATTAAATAAAAAAATCGATCTATATTAAATATTCTTAAATCTATATATCTAATTCTATAAATAATAATTATTGAAAAAATTAATCTAACTAAAAATATAAATATTAATGATTTATAATCAATTAATATAAATAAATTAAATTTTATTGAATTATAAATATAAATTAATCATTCAAAAATTATTAATTTATTAAAATATTTAAAATATAATCTTATTAATATTATTAGTAACCTAAATTTAAATAATAAAATTCCACAAATTAATATCTTTATAATAATTTAAAATAAATAAAAATTTATATCATTGATTTCACAAATCAATATTTTAATTAAACTATTTAAATAAATAAAATATAATTTTAAAAATATTAAATTTAATGGAATTCAATGTATTAATAAAATATAATAATCAATTATTATTCTATTATTAATTTTAAAATTAATATAATTTTTTCCATGATTAATAATTATAAATAAATAAACTGAATAAATAAATCTAAATAAACAATATATCATTAAAATAATAAATAAATATTTTAATCAAAAAATTAATCCAATTATTAACATCACCTCTCTAACTAAATTTAATGATACAGGAGATCCCATATTTGATGAACATAACATAAATCACATTAAAGATATAGATGGTATAAAATTAATTATTCCCTTATTTACAAATATTAACCGCCTATTAGTTTGCTTATAAATTACATTTACTAAAAAAAATAAACCAGAAGATCTTAATCCATGAGAAACTATTATTATATATCTACCAATTAATCTTAATTTAAAAAATGTTAATATTCTTATAATTATTAATCCTATATGAACAATTGAAGAAATTGCAATAATAGATTTTATATCATATTGCATTAAACATATTAATCTTAAAATTAATACTCCAAATAAATTTACTACAATTAAAATTTTTCTAAAATAAATAAATTCAAACTTTATTATTATTATTATCCGTAATATTCCATATCCCCCTAATTTTAATATAATTGATGCTAAAATTATTGATCCATAATATGGAGCTTCAACATGAGCTTTTAATAATCATCCATGAAATATATAAATAGGAATTTTAACTAAAAATGACATTAATAAATATATAAATAATATAAAATTTAAATTAAAATTTAATATTTCTATTAATATAAAATTTAATCTATTATTCATTCAATAAATATAATAAATAATATATAATATAGGTAAAGAAAATACTATAGTATAAAATATTAAATAAAATCCTGCTAATCATCGATTTTCACTATACCCTCATTTTACTACTATATAAAAAATAATTAATAATCCTAATTCATAAAATAAATAAAATAATAAAAAATTTATTGATATAAACACAAATAATAAAGATATTATTAATAATAAATTAATTAATAAACAATTAATTCTATTATTATTTAATGATAAAAAAATTAATCTAAAAATTCATAAAGTCAATATTATTAATCCATATGAATAATTATTGAATCTAAAATTTCATATATAAATAATTCATTCAATTCAACTAAAATTAAATAAATTAAATAATAATATAACTATAATTAAATTACTAATAATTAAATTTAAATATTTATTATTTATAAAAAACAACATTATTAAATAAAAAATTATTATTATAATTATCATTATTATAAATAATAATAATATAATTTAATAAATCAAATTTAATATATTTAATTTTTGATGACCTAATTCATAATTAATTCTTACTATTAATGATAATCCTAATACTAATTCACAAACTGAAAATACTAAAAAAACCAAGAATAATCAAGAATTAATTTCAATTTCAATTAAAAAAAATAAAATAGTAATTACTATAAATTCTGAAAAAATTAAAAAATTTAAAAAATGAACATTATAATACACAATAAATATAAAAAATATAAATATAAAAAATACTAATTTTATTAATTTAACAATAGCTAAATAGTTTAAATAAAAAACTTTAATTTTGTAAATTAAAAATATAATTATTTATTTTAGCTAAATTTATTAAATTTCAAAAAAATTTAAAATAATTAAATATCGATAATACCCAAAATTATCATTTTAAATAAACTATTTTTTGAAAAAAACTAATTATTTTTTAACTACAAAATTTAATAAATTAATTATATTCACAACATTAATTTTAATAAAAACAATTTTTTCATCAATTATTTCAATTATTTCAAGAATTTATTTAAATAACATTTTTAATAATTCTATAATTTTATTGATTTATTTAATTATATATTCAATTTATTTATCAATTATAATATATATTTCATGTTCAATAAATTCTTTATACATTCTTATAATCATAATTGTATTTTTAAGAGGAATATTAGTTATATTCTCATACTTTATTTCATTAGTAAATTATCCATTTAAACTAAAATTAAAAACATTTATTCAAATTATATTTATAATTTTAGTATTTATAAAATTATCATCAAGATTTTATAACTTTATAGACGCAAATTTATACACAAACATAATTAAAAATTCAGATTTATTTCTTTTATATACTAAAACAAATATAAACTTATTTATTATTATAATTATTATATTAATTTCATCACTAATTTTGATAACAAAAATTTCTTATATTGAAAATAAAACTCTTCGAAAAAAAAAATAAATTATAATTTTATTTTTTTTTATAATGAAAAAACATTTAAATTTTTTTAGATCAAATGAATTCATAAAAATTATTATATCAACTATTTATCTTCCAACACCAATAAATATTAATTATATATGAAATTTTGGCTCAATTCTAGGAATTTTCTTAATAATTCAAATTATTTCAGGTTTTATTCTTTCAATACATTATTGTCCAAATATTGATATTGCATTTTGATCAATTACAAATATTATAAAAGATATAAATTCAGGATGAATATTTCGATTAATTCATATAAATGGAGCCTCATTTTATTTTTTAATAATATATATTCATATTAGACGAAATATATTTTATTGTTCTTATAAATTAAAAAGAGTATGAGGAATTGGAATTTTAATTTTATTATTATCAATAGCAGCAGCATTTATAGGATATGTATTACCTTGAGGACAAATATCATATTGAGGAGCAACTGTAATTACAAATCTTCTATCTGCAATTCCATATATTGGAAATACAATTGTTTTATGAATTTGAGGTGGATTTTCTATTAATAATGCAACTCTAAATCGATTTTTCTCTTTACATTTTATCTTACCTTTAATTATTTTATTTATAATTATTTTACATTTATTTGCTCTTCATTTAACAGGATCATCAAATCCTTTAGGATCAAATTATAACAATTATAAAATTACATTTCATCCATATTTTTCTATTAAAGATTTATTAGGATTTTATTTAATTTTATTAATTTTTATATTAATTAATCTTCAATATCCATATTATCTAGGTGATCCTGATAACTTTAAAATTGCAAACCCTATAAATACTCCAACTCATATTAAACCTGAATGATACTTTTTATTTGCATATTCAATTTTACGAGCAATTCCAAATAAATTAGGAGGAGTAATTGGATTAGTAATATCAATCTTAATTTTATACATTACTATTCTTTATAAAAATAATTTAATAAACAATAAATTCAATTTATTAAATAAAATTTATTATTGATTTTTTTTAAATAATTTTATTATATTAACATGATTAGGAAAACAATTAATTGAATATCCATTTACAAATATTAATATAATTTTTACAACAACCTATTTTTTATATTTTTTCTTAATATTTTATACAAGAAAAATATGAGATAAAATAATTTGAAATTCATATAAATAATTTTTTTTTTTAAATTTTAAAGTTAATGAACTTGAATAAGTATATATCTTGAAAATATATTATAGAAATCTAAATTTTCTATTAACTTACTAATTTAATATTAACTCTTTTATTAAATATAAATATATTATATATAATATAACCAATATTAATATTTCTGTTCAACATATATATATCAATTTATCAAATCGAATTCGAGGTAAAATTCCACGAATTCAAATAATTAAACAAATATGAAAAATATAAGTTACAATAAATTTTAATGATCAAAATTCAAATCCATAAAATATTACTGTTAAAATTATTCTTATAAATATAATATTTATATATTCAGATAAAAAAATTAATACAAACATTCCTCTATAATATTCTACATTAAATCCAGAAACTAATTCAGATTCTCCTTCAATTAAATCAAATGGAGTACGATTCAATTCAATTAATATTCTAATAAATATTAATAAATATAATGGATACAATAAAATTGAAAATTTAATTATACCTTGATAATTTATAAATTCAAAAAATGAATATCTTTCAACTAACATTATTAAACTAAAAACTATAAAAAATAAATTAATTTCAAAAGAAATTATTGTAGCAACCAACCGTATAGATCCTAAAATAGAATAATTACAATTTGAAATTCAACCAATAAATAATACAGGATACACTCCCATCCCTAAAATTAACATTATAAATAAAATTCTATAATTTAATTTATATAATGAATAAATTCAAGGATATAAAATTCATAATGTTAAAGATAAAAAAAATATTATTATTGGTCTATAAATATATAAATTTGAATAATTAAAAAAATATCACTCCTTAGATAATAATTTTAATGCATCTCTAAAAGGCTGAAACAATCCTAAAAATAATATTTTATTTGGCCCCTTTCGATCCTGAATATAACCTAAAATTTTTCGCTCTAACAAAGTTAAAAATGCTACTCTAATTAAAACTATAATTATTAAAACAATTAAATTAATCAAAATAGAAATTATTATTTATTAATATACTTACATTAATATAATTAAATTCTAAATTTAATGCACTATTATGCTAAAATAATTAAATCATTATTAAATATTTTTTCCTTTAAATTATTTATAAATTAAGGTCCTTTCGTACAATTAATTTAAAATTTATTATAGATAGAAACCAATCTGACTTACGTCGATTTGAACTCAAATCATGTAAGATTTTAAGAGTCGAACAGACTCAAAATTTTAACTTCTGCGTTTAACTTTAATCTTAATTCAACATCGAGGTCGCAATCATCTTTATCTATACGGTCTATCAAAAGATATTACGCTGTTATCCCTAAGGTAATTTATTCTTATAATTATAATTTATAAATCAAAATATATCTTTAAATCAAAATTAATTATCAAATAAAGTTTATTAAATTTATTAATCCTCCCAATCAAATTTAAATTATTAATTACATATTAATATTTATATAAATAATAAATTAAATAAAATTCTATAGGGTCTTATCGTCCCATAATTAAATTTTAGAATTTTTACTAAAAATCTAAATTCATTAAATAATTTAGAGACAGTTATTATTTCATTAATCCATTCATTCAATTCTTCAATTAAAAGACAATTTATTATGCTACCTTTGTACAGTCAATATACTGCAGCTATTTAAATATAAAATTCATGGAGCAGATCGACCTAAAATTATAAACAATAGGACATGTTTTTGATAAACAGGTGAATAATCATTTTGCCGAATTCCTTTAAATTATATATATATATATATATATATATTATAATATATTCTATAAATATTACTACTTATTTAATCATTATTACTATATTTTTCTAATTCAAATATATATTTTTATATTATAAATAAAATTATTAATTTAAATCTTTTAAGATTATTTTATTAATAAATTATTAAATTTTTTATATTAAAAAATAATATTATTTCCATAAAACTAAAATTAATACTTAAATTAAAATTTTTATTCTTAAATTTATAGTTTATCCCATAAATTTTTAATATAAAAATTATAAATCAAATTTTATAATTTTAATTTATAAATCTTTATATCTAAATTAAATTTATTTTTAAAAAAACTAGATATTAATAAATTCGTTTAACATATAATTTCTAAATTTATATTAATAATTTTATTGCCACAAAAAAAATTTTATAAATTTAGCTCTTTTATTTTCGAGATATATAAATTATTATAATATTTTAATCAACCCTGATACAAAAGGTACAAAAACAATTCTACTTTTTAATATTTAAATTATTTCATTCACATTACTTTAAACTATAAAAAAATTAAATTTATTCAAAAATATTAATTAAACAAAATTATTTTTATAAACCTTTAAAAATTCATAAATCAATATTTAAAAATAATAAATCTAAATTTATTAATATAAAATTTTAAATATTTAAATATTTAATCTTTTCATTGTAAAAGAAATATTTTAATAAATTAAACTAAAATTTTAAATCTAAAAACACTTTCCAGTACTTTTACTATGTTACGACTTATTTCAACTTAATAATGAAATTGACGGGCGATTTGTACACTTTCTAGAACTATCTTCAATTAAAGAAATTACTATAATTTACTTTTAAATTCTCTTTCAAATTTATATTAAAATAAATTATCCAAAAATTTAATTTATTAAGACTCATAAAAACCTTAAATATACTATATTTTGATTTGAATTTCTATTATAATAAATATTTTTAATCATAAATTTATTTAAACTATAAAAACAACAATACATAAATTAAACTTAAGTATCTCTTATCGTGGAATATCAAATTAATATACAAGTCTCTCTAATTAGATATAAAAAGCCGCCATATTATTTAATTTTAATGATTCAACATTTAATTATTTAATATTTTTATTAATTTTTATAATAGGGTATCTAATCCTAGTTTTTTTTTAAATTTTTTTATTTAAATATTATAAATTTATAATTATTATTATTTAATTAAAAATTTCACCTAAAATTAAAAAATTTAATTATAATATAAATTAATTTTATATCAATATTATTAGTAATAATTAATTTATAAATTAAGTTTAACCGCTATTGCTGGCACTTATATTTATCTTTATTTTATATTAATTACCGAATTAAACTTTCATTTATTGTTTCAGAATTCATTATTAAATATATTTTTTATATTTAATATTAATTAAATTTTATATATAATTTATTAATAAAATTAATTTTAAAACTATAATATAATTTTTATAAATAAAAAAATTATTATTAATTAACTAATAAATATTAATTTTTATATTTAAATTTATTATTTAAATTATATTTATTCCCAAACTATAAATAAATATTAATTTTTATATTTAAATTTATTATTTAAATTATATTTATTCCCAAACTATAAATAAATATTAATTTTTATATTTAAATTTATTATTTAAATTATATTTATTCCCAAACTATAAATAAATATTAATTTTTATATTTAAATTTATTATTTAAATTATATTTATTCCCTTTCTATATATATATATTTATTTTTAATAATAAGAAATAAAA
Source organism: Apis laboriosa (assembly GCF_014066325.1). Classification (NCBI taxonomy): domain Eukaryota; kingdom Metazoa; phylum Arthropoda; class Insecta; order Hymenoptera; family Apidae; genus Apis; species Apis laboriosa. Next base: position 15,368 of record NC_036155.2, read on the forward strand.
TATATCAAAATTATTTATTTATTTATATTTTATAATTTTATTATAATTATTTATTTAAATATATCAAAATTATTTATTTATATATATATATATATATATATATATATATATATATATATATATATATATATATATATATATAT